>NC_073394.1:4603786-4938786 GCF_028641065.1 Leucoraja erinaceus
GGAACAAAACTTCAGTGCAAAACGTCATCGGTATAAACCACGCATTGTTCCCTTTCTACACATTTCATCACTTGGAAACTTTGTACATACCTCTTTCCATCTCATCTCTTCTTGCAAGCAGACCACTATTTTCACATGTCTGCTTTCCTTCCGGTTCATGCCGTCCGCGTTGTCCTCCAGTAGCATGTCTGATCAAACGTAACGCCAATTAGAAATGGAACACCAATCAGGAACATATTTGGACTCTCGTGCTCCAATGTTCACTAAGATCAGGACTGGAACACTCGCCTCTGTGCCTTTTCCCAAATCCCAGGTTCCGTTTCCCTCACATAACAAAGACTCCACCCAAAATGGACACAAAGTGCTGGAGTAACTCAGCGGGTCACGGATCATCTGTGGAGGTCATGGATTGGTGACGCTTAATGTTGCGATCCTTCTTCAGGCCTAACCAAACTCTGTCCTGAAAAGACTCAATGAAGGAACTTTCACCCTCTTACATCGAACAATCCATACAGCACTGGAACAGGCCATTCGGCCCACAATGTCTGTGCCAAACATGATGCAAAGACCAATTCTTACCCGCCCGCACATAGTTCATATCCCTGCATATCCGTGTGCCTATCCCAAAATCTCTTAAAGGCCATTGTCATATCTGCCTCTACCACCACCTCTGGCAACATGCACCAGTCTACCCGATCAGCTATTGTGTGTCTGTTTTTACCTTGAGGTTACCTGACATGGCTTTAAATCCTTCAGTGACTTTGACAAACCTCTCTTTGTATGTTAATGCCATTACAGGTGCAAACCTGGAGAATCTTTACCTCCATCACCAAGAGTACCGCCCGAGAGACATAGAAAATAGGCGCAGGAGAAGGCCATTCGGCCCTTCGAGCCAGCACCGCCATTCAATATGATCACGGGCTGATCATCCTAAATCAGTACCCCGTTCCTGCTTTCCCCCCATATCCCTTGATTCCGTTAGCCCTAGGAACTAAATCTAACTCTCTCTTGAAAACATCCAGTGAATTGGCCTCCACTGCCTTCTGTGGCAGAGAGTCCTTAGGTGAGGGGGTTATAGCATGAACACAGTGCTGCAGCTACAGACTCAGTAGCATCATTACTCCACTGACTCAGCCGCTTTAGCCTTCATATTCTAACGTCGGTTACGCCTGAGAACTAAAAACATCTGCACGTATGAATAAGAAAATCTGGCTGAAGGAGGCTCTCGACCTGAAACGTCACCTGTCCATGTTATCCAGAGATGTTGCCTGACTCGATGAGTTACTCCAGCACTTTGTGCCTTTTTTTAATCCCTCCTCGTCCACAGTTTGTTGCAATCGCGGTTAGAACACTGTTTCCGCGCTGTATCTCTAAACTAAACTTAAACAGGGAGAGTTGAAACATGCAAGATGACTGAGAGAAAACTGGGACATTGCAATGATTTATGCAACGTTAGCAGTGAACACAAACAAAATGGTCCAAATGTCCTTCTCTCTGTCTCATCAAACATCACAGGACCCTGCAGGACATCGCTTTTAATTTAATATTCAGCCCTTTATTGTACATTAATGTTCATAGAGTTATGCACAACAATACGTTCACATATTGAAGGGTCTGAAGAAGGGCCTCGACCCGAAACGTCACCCATTCCTTCTCTTCAGAGAACTGAGAACTTACCCCTGAGAACTAAAAACATTTGCACACAAGAATAAGAATATCTGGCTGAAGAATTTTTAAGGGGTTGGACAGGCTAGATGCAGGAAGATTGTTCCTGATGTTAGGGAAGTCCAGGACAAGGGGTCACAGCTTAAGGATAAGGGGGAAATCCTTTAAAACCGAGATGAGAAGAACTTTTTTCACACAGAGAGTGGTGAATCTCTGGAACTCTCTGCCACAGAGGGTAGTTGAGGCCAGTTCATTGGCTATATTTAAGAGGGAGTTAGATGTGGCCCTTGTGGCTAAGGGGATTAGGGGGTATGGAGAGAAGGCAGGTACGGGATACTGAGTCGGATGATCAGCCATGATCATATTGAATGGCGGTGCAGGCTCAAAGGGCCGAATGGCCTACTCCTGCACCTAATTTCTATGTTTCTATGTAAGAAGGCTCCCGACCCAAGACGTCACCTCTCCATGTTGTCCAGAGATGCTGCTTGTCCCGCTGAGTTACTCCAGCTTTTTGTGTCTACCTTCAGCTTAAACCAGCATCTGCAGTTCCTTCACACACGTTTCGGGTGCAGTTCCTTCCCACAAATAAGGGCCAGTGATCTCTGAGTTACGTACCGAGGCTGTTGGACTCTGTCAGGTTCAGGCTGTGCTCGGAGAGGCCAAGCGACTGGCGTGGGGATGATGAGATGGAGAGCTGTGACAGGGCACGGCTGCACGTTCCCTGAGTCTCTGACTTCAGCCGGTCGTTCTCCGCCTTCAGCTTCTCAATTTCCGTCTGGAAGAGAAAATAAATTCGGGATTAAAGCGAATTAGGTTGCTCTTCCTACTCCAGTAGAAAAATCTCAAGAGTGTTTAGAGTTTAGTGCCAAGAGGGTTTTATTGTCCTATGTCCAGAGCTGCCGAGTTTTGTCAGAGCATTTCAGTATTCTAGTACCTGAAAATCAGTATTTTGCTGAGGAAATCAGTATTTTTACGCTGTGCCATTTTGCTGAAAATAATGTTATTTTTTATGTGCGGTGATACCCATGAAAGAGTTCAAGAATGCATAACTTTGTAACCAATTGACATGTCTTGCACGCACCTTAGTGCATTCATTGCCATCTCTTTGTATATTGCTGTTTGAACGGCTGCTTCCTGCTTTTAGCACCAGATGATGATGGAGAAGCCATTTTGGAAGCCTCCCTCTCTCTCGCTCTCTCTCCCTCCTTCCTCTCTTTCCCTCCCTCTCCCTCTCACCCTCACTCACTCCCTCTCTCCCTCTCCGTCTCTCCATCTTCCTCCCCCTCCCTCTTTCCCTCCCTCTCTCCTTCCTTTTTTCCTTCCGCCCTCTCTTACTCCCACCCTCCATCCCACCCCCTCTCTCCTGCTCCTCCCCTAACTCCCTCTCCTCTGTGACCCATAGCGCTACGTGTCAAGGCAACAGCAGGGAGCGCTATTTTTTAGAACCCATAGCGTCCAACTGACAGCGCTGTTTAAACCTGTAGCGGGACAGACAGATCAAAACTTACAAAAATAATCATGCAGATCTTGAAATTTAAAATACTATTAGATTTAATCTGCTATAATTTTTAGAGCTAAATGACTTTTTATATCCTTGCATGTTTTAACCAGCAAGATGAAACAGGAGGTTTCAGGCTGATTTTTTAAAAATCCGCCTTTTACAAAGCAAATCCGTACATCCGTATTCTGATCGCATTTCCGTACAAAATCCGGAAAATCCGTACTACTTGGCAACTCTGTATGTCCCAACCAGAACAATGAAATTCTTACTTGCAGCAGCACAACAGAATATGTAAACATAGTACTATGTAAAGAAGGTAATAAACGAAAATGAATGAATGAATAGGTTTATTGGCCAAGTATTCACATACAAGGAATTTGCCTTGGTGCTCCACCCGCAAGTGACAACATGACATACAGTGACAGTTAGGAATGACGGGTAAAACATTAAACATTAATAATAAAACATTAAACATGTGAATTAAATAAAATACCACAGCAAAAGGAGGCAACAGATTTTTGGATATTGAGTAGAGCTACTACTGGTGGAAAGAAAACTGTTTTAATATCTGGCTGCGGCAGCTTTGACAGTCCGGAGTTGCCTTCCAGAGGGAAATGATTCAGTGTAGAGGAAAATAAGTTCAGTGTAGAAATATATACATGTGTGTATATATATATATATATATATATATATATTATATATATATATATAATATATATAATATATTTCTCCATCTATCTGAGGAAGGGTCTCGACCCAAAACATCACCCATTCCTTCTATCCAGAGATGCTGCCTGTCCCGCTGAGTTACTCCAGCTTATATATATATATAATATCATATATATATATATATCTATACATATATAGAGAGAAAGGGAGCGAGATGGAGAGAGTCATATGTACCAAAATCAGAGCAATACATTTTTTTACTTTATTCGACTCATCGAGTCTACTCCGCCATCCAATCTTGGCTGATCTATCTTTCCCTCCCATTCTCCTGCCTTCTCCCCATAACCTTCATAGCAAAAGGATTTGAGTATAAGAGCAGGGAGGTTCTACTGCAGTTGTACAGGGTCTTTGTGAGACCACACCTGGAGTATTGCGTACAGTTTTGGTCTCCAAATCTGAGGAAGGACATTATTGCCTTAGAAGGAGTGCAGAGAAGGTTCACCAGACTGATTCCTGGGATGTCAGGACTTTCATATGAAGAAAGACTGGATAGACTTGGCTTATACTCACTAGAATTTAGGAGATTGAGGGGGGGATCTTATAGAAACTTACAAAATTCTTAAGGGGTTGGACAGGCTAGATGCAGGAAGATTGTTCCCGATGTTGGGGAAGTCCAGGACAAGGGGGTCACAGCTTAAGGATAAGGGGGAAATCCTTTAAGACCGAGATGAGAAAAACATTTTTCACTCAGAGAGTGGCGAATCTCTGGAACTCTCTGCCACAGAGGGTAGTTGAGGCCAGTTCATTGGCTATATTTAAGAGGGAGTTAGATGTGGCCCTTGTGGCTAAGGGGATCAGAGGGTATGGAGAGAAGGCAGGTATGGGATACTGAGTTGGATGATCAGCCATGATCATATTGAATGGCGGTGCAGGCTCGAAAGGCCGAATGGCCTACTCCTGTACCTATTTTCTATGTATCTATGTAATCTTTGACACCCGTACCATTTAACAATCTGTCAACCTCTGCTATAAAAATACCCTATAACTTAGCCTCCACAGTTTATTCTAAAGCTGATGCCCCACAGCACCGGAGTCCGGGTTCGATCCGGACCCCAGGTGCTGTCTGTGGGTAGAGTTTGTACCTTCTCCCTGTGATTGCGAGAGTGTCCTTTGGATGCTCTGGCTTCCTCCCATCTCCCAAAGACGTGCGGGGCGTGTTGGTTAACTGGCCTCTGTAAATTGCCCCTAGTGTGTAAGGGAGTGGATGAGAAAGTGGGATAACATAGAACGAGTGTGAACGGGTGATCGATGGTCGGCGTGGACTTGGTGGGCCGCAGGGCCTGTTTCCACGGTGTATCTCTAACCTAAACTAAAGGAGAACACTCTTATTTTGCAATTGCTGCTGGCAGTGTGTTCTAAAAAAAGTTTCATTTGACGAGCCTTTCAAAGCTTTAACTTGTCTGAACAATGACCAAAGTTGAACATTTGTTGCCAAAGAGCTATAGGATCTTTGTTTGTTGCTTCTGACAAAAAGGAATATCATTTCAGATGAGCACAACACCCTAAACAGCAGCGGATTCGCACGGTTCGAGAAAACTTGGCCAGGTCTTCAGGTAATTCTGCACGTCAACGGGATAATTGAATGCGAGGCCATGAAACATGATCCCTGACAACAGCAGTAAAATGAAAACTATTAACACAGTGAAAAGTGCAATGCTATCAAAAAATCTGGATGATTTTGGTTGAATAGCAACCCATGAACACAGCATTATGTGTTGTGTAGGGAAATCTTGGAACATTAAGAAAGAGCCTCACAGAGTGATGGATAAAGTCATGCAGGGTGGAAACAGGCCCTTCGGCCCAACCAGTCCATGCCGCAGAGGGCGGTGGAGGCCGGTTCTCTGGATACTTTCAAGAGAGAGCTAGATAGGGCTCTTAAAGAAAGCAGAGTCAACTGGCAACAAAAACAACCTATGACAACAAAAATTGTCGCCAAAAATTTTTCAACATGTTGAAAATTTTGCAGTAGTTGCCTGTAGTTGCCCAAAAAAAATCGCCTAAGTGGGACAGGCCCTTTACAAAGAAATAGTAACTTAAAGTTACAAATGATTTCACAGGCTGTTAGCTGATTGTCAATCTGCATTGAGATTGTTTAAACCTTCACTGCTTTAAGTGCAAACTTTGCTCCAGCAATCACTTTGTTCAATCCAATGATTCAAGGAAATTTGATGATACTTTATTGTCACATGTACCTAGGGGCAGCAAAATGTTTTGTGTTGTGTACAAGCTGGTAATATCGTACAGCAGACCTCACCTGGGCAGTAGACAAGTGTTGCCACGTTTCAGTGCCGACTAACTTATAAAAGTTCACTGAACAGTCCTGTCTACTGGCCCCTCTTCGTTCTTGGTGGGCCTCTTCCAGGTCCACCCTCCGCTCCCCTCCCCCTCCTCTCCCCCCGCTGGTCTCCTCTTCTCCCCTTCTCTCTCTGACGGCCCACCTCTGATTCCTAAAAGCCCTGTCCCATGGTGCGAGTTCATTCCAAGAGCTCTCCCGAGTTTTAAAAAATCATACTCGTGGTAAGCACGGAGAATGAATGTAGCGGGTACGTCGGAGCTCGGGGTCGTGTCTCAGCGCTAACGGCGGGTACTCGGGAAGACTCGCTAACGGTAGATAAGCACGGGAAGACTCATGAAGATTTCTTCAACATGATGAAAAATGTCCACAAGAGCCCCGAATACCAACGAGTGGCCATTACCGTAAATCTCCGAGTTCGAATCAGGGCAAACTCGGGAGAACCCATATAACCATATAACAATTACAGCACAGAAACAGGCCATCTCGGCCCTACAAGTCCGTGCCGAACAAATTTTTTTTTTTTTTCCCCTTAGTCCCACCTGCCTGCACTTATACCATAACCCTCCATTCCCTTCTCATCCATATGCCTATCCAATTTATTTTNAAATGATACCAATGAGCCTGCCTCCACCACTTCCACTGGAAGCTCATTCCACACCGCTACCACTCTCTGAGTAAAGAAGTTCCCCCTCCTATTACCCCTAAACTTCTGTCCCTTAATTCTGAAGTCATGTCACAACCCCTGGAATGAACTCGTACTGTGGGACAGGGGTTTTACTGATTCTTAAAACAATGGCTGTGCAGATAGCCGTCCAAAAAGATACTCCCTGTTGCATTGCACTCCTCTGTCGAGTGCTCTCGGCTGGAGAACAAACCTCAATATGTCTTCTCCCCCCCATGGAAGTGCAGCTGAGGGAAAAATCTGGGCTCCACTCAATCGTGGCGGGCGTTCCCAAATGTCCTCTGGCCAAAATAATTCCACACCCTCCGCCTCTCAGACGACCTTACATTAAGGACGCTGATGCATTTGGGAACGAGTTGCATGCATGAATGGGCAGGCCAGGTTGGCTGAGGTACAACATACTGCTGATGTCTCCCTGGGGCAGCTTCAGGCATGCAGAGCTGGAGCAGATGCAGGTCAATGGGGGAAGCAACATTAACATTAACATCTGAGCCGCTGGCAAAAGATTAGATTGAAAACTGTAATACCATCATTGCAGAATGCAGCTAGTGTGACTTTGGTGGTCTTCTCAGAGATGTGATTTAGAACGTAGAACAGGGCAGCACACCACAAGAAGAGGCCCTTCGGCCCACAATGCCTGTGCCGAACATGTTGCCCAGAGTGACACAAAATTCTGGAGTAACTCAGCGAGACCGGCAGCATCGCTGGAGAGAAGGAACGGGAGTTGTTTCAACAGACAATAGACAATAGGCGCAGGAGGAAGCCATTCGGCCCTTCGAGCCAGCACAGCCATTCAATGTGATCGTGGCTGATCATCCCCAATCAGTGTCCCGTTCCTGCCTTCCCCCCCCATATCCCCTGACTCCGCTATCTTTAAGAGCTCTATCTAGCTCTCTGGTCGATAAACCTAGTTTCGGTTTGAGAGTATTCTTCAGACTAAAGAACAATTTCCAGAGATGTGATAAATGGCAACGAGAGAGTAGAGAGACTGAAGAAAGCACGTCATGCAAATCCAGGAGGACAAGGTAAGTAGTCCCCACCTGATCATAAAAATCATTCTCTCCTTGAAACATGGTCACCAGAAAAAATGGATATAGAAGTGGAAAAGTGGAAGCAAATGAGTTACATATACAATACTAACCTGGAGTCGAACTAACTTTTCTCCCTGGTCTTAAGGTATGAAAATTACCATAACTTTTTTTTAATACTGGAGGTATGAAAGTGAATTAGGTAAATATTAAAGCTTTTTTTGTGCTTTATCTGAGAGGATAAATTACATACAGGCTTGATTTTTAAAATCTCAACATTTTGTAACATTCCCACACACTGGTCAATCTGAGGAGCATCTTCAGCAACAGACTGGTTCCACCAAGATGCAGCACAGAACGCCGCAGGAGATCCTTCTTCCCTGTGGCTATCAAAGTACAACTCCTCCCCCTCCTGTGGTGGGGCTGACTGACTCCCCTCCCCCCTCCCCAATCTTTGCACATCCCCAATCCTTTCCACTCATCACTTTAATTTCAATTTTCATGTATCTTGTAGTGTTTTATGACTGGTGGCCGATCAATTTGGCGTTGGCGGTGCTGGCTCGAAGGGCCGATTGACCTATTGTCTATTGTTTATTGTCTAATTTCCCTCCTGTGATAAATAACGTTCTGTCGTATCGTATTGTATTGCAACAATAAACCAAACTGAGAGTGAAGGCCCGCCCGTCTCACCTGCATCCTGTTCATAGCGTCGCGGAGCTGGTCAAGTTGATGCGCTGAGCTCAGAGCCTCGAGACGGATATCGGTCAGCTTCATCTCCTTCTCCCGCATCTCGCCTCGCAGCTGCATGATGGTCTCAGCCTCTCCGTCGATGCAGTCTGAGATGCTGTACGACATGCATGGGGGGGGGGTGTGGTGGGGGGGAGACCACAGTCAACGATCGCTATTCGCTCAGTCCAAAAGCATGAAAGCTAACACACAATTACTATTCCCCTCACTGCAGGTAGACAAAAATGCTGGAGAAACTCAGCGGGTCAGGCAGCATCTCTGGAGAACGTGGAATAGGCCACGTTTCAAGTCGGGACCCTCTTCGGCTTGTACTCGCTAGAATTTAGAAGATTGAGGGGGGGTCTTATAGAAATTTACAAAAGTAAGTAAATAAATTCTTAAGGGGTTGGACAGGCTAGATGCAGGAAGATTGTTTCCGATGTTGGGGAAGTCCAGAGCAAGGAGTCACAGTTTAAGGATAAGGGGAAATCTTTTAGGACCGAGATGAGAACATTTTTTGCACACAGAGAGTGGTGAATCTCTGGAACTCTCTGCCACAGAAGATAGTTGAGGCCACAGTTCATTGGCTATATTTAAGAGGGAGTTAGATGTGGCCCTTGTGGCTAAAATGATCAGGGGGTATGGAGAGAAGGCAGGTACGGGATACTGAGTTGGATGATCAGCCATGATCATATTGAATGGCGGTGCAAGCTGGAAGGGCCGAATGGCCTACTCCTGCACCTATTTATTATATTTCTATGTTTCAGACTGACCCACTGACCCACATGTGTTACTCCCAGCACACTTTGTGGGGTTTTTTTTGCCTCTTAGTTATCTCCAACCAGAATCTGATGATAAACATGACACACTTGTATCCCTGGCTACATGCCTGAGCCTTCTAATTAATTCTGCCCTACTCTTTTGAGTTATTACTCTCCATTACATTTTTTGTCAGTAATGCACAGCACTTTTTGCAACTATGATAAAGTGCATAAATAAAATTATTATTCTTATTATTATTATTATTATAATGCTTCAAGTTAATCCTATAATTAGGCATAATATTTATACTGGTGCAAATCAGATAAGAAATACTATTTATCAAATTCAGCAAATGCAAAGGTCATTAAATGCATACAATTTGTAATCCAGCATCTGCAGTTCCTTGTAACTCATCTGTTTAATGTCTGACTGGTCTTTAGGCACCTTGAAGAATCCACACTTAATAATATAGCTCTATTTATTTAGTATAACTGCACGAATATTAGGGGAATCATTTTACAAGCCAAATAAAGTGAATGGATAATTTTAAGGAAGAGGTTGATATGTCCTCGATTAGTACGGGCATCAGGGGTAATGGGCAGAAGAATGGGGTTGAGAGGGAAAGGTAGATTAGCCACGCTTGAACGGCAGAGTAGCCTTGATGGGCCGAATGGCCGAATGCTGCTCCTGCAATTTATGAGGTTATGAACATGCCTCGGCTTTCTTGAGAGCAAATGAATGAACATAGAACAGCACAGGAACAGGCCCTTCGGCCCTCCATGTGCGTGCTGAACATGATGCTATGTTACAATGCTCTCCTCTGCCAGCATGTGATCTATTTGGCTCCATCACAAAGTACCATAGTTTATTCTTACTACAAATCAGGGTTTCGAGGATGCAGATTAGGGGATAAAAAGATGCGATAAACTTCCTATTGTGCTGCATCTTATACGCTGCAAGATTTGTGCGGCACGGTGGCGCAGCGGTAGAGTTGCGCCTTTACAGCGCCGGAGACCCGGGTTCAATCCTGACTACAGATGCTGGTCTGTACGGAATTTTTACGTTCTCCCCGTGACCTGCGTGTGTTTTCTCCCACATCTCTCCGGTTTCCTCCCGCACTCCAAAGACGTACAGATTTGTAGGTCGATAAGCTGGGTAGAATTAAACACTGTCCCTAAAGTGTGTAGATAGTGTTAATGTGTGCGGAATAGGTTGGCCGAAGGGCCTGTTTCCGCGCTGCATCTCTACACAAAATCACATCTATCATATCTATTGCAATGAATCATGGCCATTAGACATGATTGTAACCACACATCCGACCAAGTTTGCCTTTTGGTTGCAGGTAAATTGTCAACATACAGTGAGTTGGAGTGTGACGTTCTCAGCAGTGGGGTGGACGGAGTTGATCCATTACGTGGAAACTTGGGCGAGGAAGGCAAGGACGAGTCCGGTGTGTTCATTTCCTCAATGTCCGAATGAGATGAAGCAGACTTTGGAGACTTCTTTTTGCCAAAAGCTTGCTTGAAGGAGCTTCTTAACTGAATAACACAAACATTAACGCGAGCTGTTAAAAATGACCGGACATTTGAACACGTCCTTGACTTAAATCCACATGCTTCTAATCAACGTGCTAAAATCTCTGAGCAAATCACATTGATTCAATGAATCCTCAGTTCACGGAGTCAATGAGTCAAACAAAAACAAATGCAGTGAAAATAATGTCCAGTAGATAGTTCTATGTAAACCACATCACTATACCACTTTGCCACTGAAATTCATTCAAATGAAGAAAATGCAGGTGAACTTTAGAAGAGGTGTAGGACATGCTGATATAGGCATGTAGCACATGAAGCAGAATCAACATAGGTTGTATTTTTCACCAAGAGCGTCTTATAGCTTTCCTCATCTGCAGCCAGAGTACCACTTTTACAGTGGACACAGATAAAAGTCACATCATTCCTCCCGTTTGCCTCAACCTTGAAAGATGACCATCAGAAATCCAGCCCAAGTTATTATCCAAGCTAATCTCCCTCTGCATTTGTGGATGGAATCTCCGCAGATATTACATGTGATTATTTTTTGTATTGTATTGTATTGTATTCAAATTTATTGTCATTGTCTCAATTTGAGACAACGAAATGAATTTCCCTTACAGGCAGTATCATAAATAAATAAATAAATAATAAAACATATAAAAAATAAAATTGAAATTGAATTTAAAAAAAGGCACAAACACAGAAAGTCCACGACACAACATAACATAAGTGGCACCAAGGTGAGGAAGGCACCATAGTCCAGCCAGCCTCCCCTCCGTGTTCATCCGTGGTCGGGGCCTTCCGAGCACCCGCAGTCGCCGCCCCGGGTGGCCCGATGTTCAGACCCTCACGCCGGGCTGGTGGAACGCCGACGCTGAACCCCTCCAACTAACTGCTCCAACTAACTGCAGCAGAGTTATTCGGTGGGGGGACCTCATTGAAACTTATTTCACTAAAACAGAATAATGAAAGGCATAGATAGAGTGGACATGTAAAGGCTGTTTCCACTGGTGGGAGAATCTAAGACCAGAGGTCTAAGCCTCAGAATTAAAGGGCACTCTTTGAGAAAGGAGGTGAGGAGGAACTTCTTGAGTCTGAGGGTAGTTAATCTGTGGAACGTTACAAGCAAAGTAAAGTGAATGGATATTTAGAGGTCGATATGATCTCGATTAGTATGGGTGTCAGGGGTAATGAGCAGAAGGCAGGAGAATACAACAGAGGGCTGTGGAGGCCAGGTCAGTGGATATTTTTAAGGCAGAAATAGACAAAATCTTGATTAGAACGGGTGTCAAGGGTTATGGGGAGAAGGCAGGAAAACGGGACTAGGAGTCAGAGACCAGCCATGATTGAATGGCGGGGTAGACTCGATGGGCCAAATGGCCCAACTCTACTCCTATAGGGAGTAACTTTTCCATGCAGAGAGTGGCGGGTGTATGGGAATGTTACAAGAAGAAATTTCTGCCAGAGGAGGTAGTTGAGGCAGGTACAATAACTGCAATTAAAAGATATTTGCTCAAGTTTTACTGAGGTGGATAGGAAAGGTTTAAGTTGAGAGGGAAGATTTAATAGGCTGAGGGGCAACTTTTCCGTGGGATGGGTGTATGGGAGCTGCTAGGAGGTAGTTGAGGCTGTACAATAACTGCAATTAAAAGGGCAAGGATAGGAAAGCAGGGGGCAAGTGGGTGGGTGGGGCTAGCGGGCCGAAGGTCAGCATGGCAAGTTGGGCTGAAGGGCCTGTTCCGTGCTGCATGAATCTATGACCGGTTCCATTAATGCAGTATCCCAGACAGCTAACTTATTCCTCAAAACTATTCTATCACCATTTCTATCCTTTTCTGGTAGTGCTGGCTCGAAGGGCCTACTCCTGCACCTATTGTCTAAATGTTTGGTAAAGTGCTCTAATAAAATGTTGCCAAATCCAATATGCCATGAGGTCTCATTATCCCGATGGGATCACCCCACGCTTTTAAACCTCTTTGCTCTACCTTATGTGTTTGCCTTGTTTCAATTGATGTAAAGCATCCCTGTGCCATTTACTGGAAGGCAGACAAACAGCTGGTAAACGTGACTCTGATAAAAAACTAAACGCTAAATTTGTAATGTTTACCAGCCAGGCCAAAAAGGCACATCAGTAGGGGGAGCACATTGCAACAGAGGCCAAAAGACAAGCAGAACTGAAAGGCCAACATTTGTATAAATGGAACATGGACAGGATTCACAGAGTGGTAATACAAGGAGAGTGTGGACAGTTGGCACGCATTGTCCAACATTCCTAATAGGAAAAGTTGTTCTTATCACTTTCACTTCGAACATTTATGTATGTGACAATTATGCACATCTTTTAGCCAATATAGACATGGATTCTTCCCGTGTGAGTTGTACTTTGCTTAAAGCTACTTACTGGCAAATATAAACAATGATAACGCTGAAGGGATTTATTGTGTGTGCACGGACACTTTAATAACTGGCACTGGCCACTCAAATCAGCTGCCCCGGACATTTTTATGATTGGTTTATTGTATGTTAACGTTGTGTTTTACCTGCTTTTAACTATTTATACTGTTCCATCAGGGACTGGATTGTTTTTAGTGTTATTATATGTGAAATGTTTTAAATTTCATGTGCGATGGTCGGCTATTCCCTGGGAAACGTCTTTTCATTTTGCACTGTACAACTGTTGCTTGCAAGATGACAATAAAGGTTGATTGATTGATTGATTAATTGAGACTGGGATTTGTTGAGATGTTGTTTTACAGCTGAGAATCCAGTAAAGGGCCTGTCCCACTGTACGAGGTAATTCAAGAGTTCTCCCGAGTTTTCCCCTGGTTCCTTGTATGTGTGCAAACGTGGCCAATAAACTTATTCATTCATTCA
Source organism: Leucoraja erinaceus (assembly GCF_028641065.1). Lineage (NCBI taxonomy): Eukaryota > Metazoa > Chordata > Chondrichthyes > Rajiformes > Rajidae > Leucoraja > Leucoraja erinaceus. Next base: position 4,617,585 of record NC_073394.1, read on the forward strand.
TACATTCATCCATTCATTCATACATTCATCCATTCATTCATTCATTCATGCATTCATTCATTCATTCATTCATTCATTCATTCATTCATTCAATCATACATTCATTCATTCATTCATTCATTCGACATAGCTTGAATTGTGTCCGTGACTGAACACAAATCACCACATTCTATCTTTTATCATCTTTAATCAAGGAACAAAAAAAATTATTTTAGTTTAGTTTAGAGATACAGCGCGGAAACAGGCCCTTCGGCCCACGGAGTCCGTACCCGACCAGCAATCCCTGTATACTAGCACTATTCTGCACACTAGGGACAATTTACAAAAACTTTACCCAAGCCAATTAACCTACGAACCTGAACGTCTTTGGAGTGTGGGAGGAAACTGGAGAGCCCGGAAAAAAACTCACGCTGTCACAGGGAGAACGTGCAAACTCCACATATAGATAACACCCGTGGTCGGGATGAAAGCCGGGTGTCAGACGCTGTAAGGCAGCAACTCTACCGCTGCGCCACAGTGCTGCCCTACCCCTTCCGCCAGGCTCTGGGACACACAATGAACATCGAATAAGCTACAGACTATCTTGGTTGCATGTGGGACTTCGGGCATTTTCCTCCCACTAATATTGTTATAAGGTCACAAGTGATAGGAGTAGAATGAGGCCATTCGGCCCATCAAGTCTACTCCGCCATTCAACCATTGTTGATCTATCTCTCCCTCCTAACCCCATTCACCTTCCTGCCTTCTCCCCATAACCTCTGACACCCGCACTAATCAAGAATCCATCTATCTCTGCCTTAAAAATATCCACTGGTGACGGCCTCCACAGCCTTCTGTGGCAATGAATTCCACAGATTCACTATCCTCTGACGAAAAAGGGTTGTTGTTTTTTTAAATTTGTTGAACTTTCTTTGGTTGATTATGTCATCCACGAGTAATGCGTTTGCAAACCTGTTCTGCTGCCCTTTTTCATTGTTTCAATTTAATTGTTCTGTTTGCGGTAAAAATATGATAATTGGCGCCTGTCTGGCATTGAAACAACTCCTGGGTTTAATATCCTATCATAGATGATCAGCCATGATCATATTGAATGGCGGTGCAGGCTCGAAGGGCCAAATGGTCTACCCCTGCACCTATTTTCTATGTTTTCTATGTTTCTATAACACCACATCGTTGGTTCGGGATAGGTGGGGGTACAAAGTGGGTACACAGAGTCCCTTGAATAAAGCTGAGGCTCCAGGTGTGAAATAGTTAGATCGAGCTCTTAAGGATAGCGGAGTTAAGGGATATGGAGAGAAGGCAGGAACAGGGTACTGATTGTGGATGATCAGCCATGACCACATTGAATGGCGGTGCTGGCTTGAAGGGCCGAATGGCCTACTCCTGCACCTATGGTCTATTGTCAAAATACATATCTGAAATGATCACGTTAGAATCAAACCATGCTGCCTTATGTAGAATGGGATGGTACATGACATGGGGGCCATCTTGGTAAGCAGCTGTTCCTTGACTGATACAATGGCAGATTGTGTCATATTAGACTGAAGGTGATCGGCAAGCACAAGCTCATACTTACCTCATATACCTGCCGTGTAGTTGTGCGAGCACAGGGAAAGAGAAGAGAACACAACAAAAACTGGTTTTAATTTTTGATACAAAGTCGAAGTGCTTTTGGTAAAGAGATGCCAAATGGTAAGGGTGGCTCTTGGTGACCAAGCAAACCAGACCAGTGGGAGATTGCATTTTTCATGCCGCCGGTGAAAATGTGGCGATCTTTTTTTTGGCATTTCTTCACGGCAAAGCTGAAAGGGCAGCTCTTAAGTTGTGAACCAATTGTTATACGGGAAGCAAAATGAACAGGTGATTTGCTGTTTAAAGTCGTGTCACGGAATCCGACCATTATTTCAATTGGTGAGAGCTACACTTCCAATCAATCAGAATAGTTCTTATAATACAAACATCAAAATAAATGCTATTGGCAACTAAGTTGTCTATTAGTTATTACTGAAAGCATTTTATGTTTGGTTTGCACACAGGCTGGTCCTGAACTAAATGATGTACAGCAAGGTCAGAGCAAAACTTAACCTTTCTTATAGTGAAACCTCGTTTGAGTCAAAATGCTGATGTCCATAGTTATACCCCTGTCCCACGGTACGAGTTCATTCCAAGAGCTCTCCCGAGTTTGCCCTGATTCGACCTCGGAGATTTACAGTAATGGCCACTTGTCGGGACTCGGGGCTCTCGTGGACATTTTTCAACATGTTGAAAAATCTTCACGAGTCTTCTCGTGCTTACCTGCCGTTAGCGAGTCTTCCCGAGTACCTGCCGTTAGCGTTACGAGCCGCTAAGAGACGTCCCCGAGCTCCGACGTACCCGCTACGTTCATTCTCCGTGCTTACCATGAGTTTGATTTTTTTAAACTCGGGAGAGCTCTTGGAATGAACTCGCACTGTGGGACAGGGCTATTACAATGTCATATCCAAGGCCGGGATAGAGGGAATGTGGAGAGGGTGTTTCCACTGGAGGGAGAGAGTCTAGGACCAGAGGCCGCAGCCTCAGAAGAAAAGCACGTACCTTTAGAAAGGAGATGAGGAGGAATTACTTTAGTCAGAGGGTGGTGAATCTGTGGACTTTATTGCCACACACAGCTGTGGGGGCCAAGTCAATGGATATCTTTAAGGCGGAGATTGACAGATTCTTGATTAGTACGGGTGTCAGGGGTTATGGGGAGAAGGCAGGAGAATGGGGATGAGAGGGGGAAGATAGATCAGCCGTGATTGAATGGCGGAGTAGACTTGATGGGCCGAACGGCTTAATTCTGCTCGAATAACTTATGAACATCAGCCAATTGAAATTTCAGATGTAACATAAATATCAAAGATAACATACTTGGTTCTCACAGCCCAGCACAAAGTTTTACAAAAGTTTCGGCTCGCAATTACAACAAGCTGCCCACAGATAACACTTAATCTAACAGCTACTTGTATAAAGAAATGGATTCTCGTGCATTATTTCCCACTTTGTGTACAAGAGGATGCTTTTTGGTGTCCGAGTCTGAAGATGGGTCCCGACCTGAAACATTACCTATCCATGTTCCTCAGAGATGCTGCCTGACCCGCTGAGTTACTCCAGCACTTTGTGTCTTTTTTTTTGTTTAAACCAGCATCAGCAGTTCCTTGTTCCTACAAATGGCTTTGCCGGCTGTGTATATATTTTGGAACCTGGCCTCTGAACTTTCTTGAGTCTTGTTTCATAATATTCCAGTTTCCTGCCCACTTAACACATCCCTGGGATCAAATGTGAACCAGTGCTGTAAATAAGGCCTTGTACTGTCTGAGTGGGGTGGGGTTTTTTACAGAAGGGTTGTGCATAGGAGTGGAGAGGGAGATTTTCAATTTTCAATTCTGTGCCCTGGAAGACCTACAAAGGGAGGTTTCTAATCGAAGGTGGACAAAAATGCTGGAGAAACTCAGCAGGTGAGGCAGCATCTATGGAGCGAAGGAAATAGGCGACGTTTCTGGTCGAGACCCTTGTTCAGACAATCGAGGATGTCTGAAGGAGGGGTCCTGACCCAGAACGTCACCTATCCATGTTTCCCAGAGATGCTGCCTGACCCGCTAAGTTCCTCCAGCACTTTGTGTGTCTTTTCGTATTCTCTTTAAAATAGCTATTTTAATATAAAATGTTCTAAAACAGTTTTACGGCTCAATAGAATGTCTTGCCTAAAATGCCACAGATCCCTGCAGGGGGCAGTACATTTAGCCACTGCTTAGCCAGGGTCTTAAAAGCATTGAATTGTGTAGGGTCAGTTACATATACGAAGTAAAAGCACAGGAATCTCTCCCTAGTCGGCACGGTGGCACTCAGGACAATTTAGAAACAGAAATATAGAAAATAGGTGCAGGAGTAGGCCATTCGGCCCTTTGAGCCTGCACCGCCATTCAATATGATCATGGCAGATCATCCAAATCAATATCCCATCCCTGCCTTCTCTCCACACCCCCTGATCCCTTTAGCCACAAGGGCCACATCTAACTCCCTCTTAAATCTAGCCAATGAACTGGCCTCAACTACCTTCTCTGTGGCAGAGAATTCCACAGATTCACCACTCTCTGTGCAAAAAATGATTTTCTCATCTCGGTTCTAAAAGACCTCCCTCTTATCCTTAAACTGTGACCCCTTGTTCTGGACTTCCCCAACATCGGGAATAATCTTCCTGCATCTAGCCTGTCCAACCCCTTAAGAATTTTGTAAGTTTCTATAAGATCCCCCCTCAATCTCCTAAATTGACGTTTATGCCACGCTAATTAAACCTACAGACCTGCGGAGTAGACTTGATGGGCCAAATGGCCTCATTCTACTCCTTAGATGTCCTCATGTCTTTGAAGTGTGGGAGGAAACTGGAGCTTCCCAGAGAAAACCCACGCAGGTCACGGGGAAAAGGTACAAACTCCGTACAGACAGCACCCGCAGTTGGGATCGAACCCGGGTCTCTGGCGCTGTGAGGCAGAAACACTACCACTGCACCGCCGTGTCGCCCTTGCGTTAGATGGCAATACAAAACACCTCCATTCTCCAATCCTAATTAAGTCCTAATTAATTAAAAGCAGGTGTTAATTTGAACGGAGCTGGGAGTACATGGGCTGGAAATGTGTTTCAGAAATCGAGTTAAGGTTTATAAACGTACCCAGTTTTTCTTCTTCTTTTTCTTGGAGTCGACCTCCGCACTGCTGCCCACACTGGAGTGACTGGTGGCGCTGTTAATGCTGGACACGCTGTCTGATGAATGCTGCCGGCGAATCCTTAGATCTGCTGACTGAGAGCTGCCGCCTCCTGGAGTGAACAAATCACAGTCATACTGTAAGCGATAGGGGCAGGATTGGGCCATTTGGTCCATCAAATCTACTCAGCCATTCAATCATGGCTGATCTATCTCTCCCTCTTAATCCCATTCCCCTGCCTTCGTCCCATGTTGGTAACTCGGACGGGAAGCGGCTGGCGTGACGGAGCGGGTCGGGGTAGTCGGGTGGTTAAAATCGTCCGGTCTTGTCCACTCCAACCAAAGTCTGAAGAAGGGTTTCGGCTCGAAACGTCGCCTATTTCCTTTGCTCCATAGATGCTGCCGCACCCCACTGAGTTTCTCCAGCACTTTTGTCTACCTTCGATTTTCCAGCATCTGCAGTTCCTTCTTAAACATCCAGCCAAAGTCCATTGTCTTTAATGCAGCAGAATGATCTTACCTTTACAGGTGAGCTCAGGTGTGTTGATGACTCCGTTTATCGCTGCCTGGGCAGCAGCGTTCTGCTTCTTCAGCAGCTCGATGGTCTTTCTCAATTCGTTAAGTTCAGAATCCTGAATATTGCAATAAATAATGGCAAAGATGAAAAAGTTCATCGCATACATCAAAACACAGCAGGAAATTGCCACCATCACATGCATTAAACCCTTAATCACATTGGCGCACACTCTCTGCACTCCGCTGTTTGTTTCAAGAAATCAACGTCCACTATAACATTGCACATTATTTAGCACCTTGCTAATAAAATATTACTCATATAATTATTAATAGAGCATAGAACATGGAATAGTACAGCACAGAAAGAGGCCCTTTGGCCCACAATCCCCGTGCCGAACATGATGCTAAGACCAACTCTTATCTGCCGGCACATAATTCATATGTCACATTTTTTCACAGAGTTGTCAGTCTGTGGAATTCTCTGCCTCAGAGGGCGGTGGAGGCAGGTTCTCTGGATACTTTCAAGAGAGAACTAGATAGGGCTCTTAAAGATAGCGGAGTCAGGGGATATGGGGAGAAGGCAGGAACGGGGTACTGAATGGGGATGATCAGCCATGATCACATTGAATGGCTCGAAGGGCCGAATGGCCTACTGCTGCACCTATTGTCTACTGTCATATCTGACCAATACCTGCATACCCACATCAATGGCTCCAAAAGTCTCTTAAACGTCAATATCATATCTGCCCCAACCATCAACTCCATAATATATGAACAAATACTTTCCATAGTATATGGTAAATCTCAAGGAAAGTCCTTGGTACGTGACAATAATAATAAACTAAAAACACTGAAATACATTTTTTAAAAAGGGGTGCTGTTTGTAGGATAGTTTAGTTTAGTTGAGAGATACAGCGTGGAAAAAGCCCATCAGCCCACAGAGTCCGTGCCGACCAGCGATCCCCACACATTAACACTATCCTACACACACACCAGGGACAATTTACAATTTTACCGAAGCCAATTAGACTACTCTCACCCCAACCATGGACTGTTTACCCTCCTACCATCCGGGAGGCGCTACAGGTCTCTCCGTTGCCGAACCAGCAGGTTGAGGAACAGCATCTTTCCGGCGGCTGTCACTCTACTCAACAACGTACCTCGGTGACTGCCAATTACCACCCCCCCCCCCCCCCCCCGGACACTTATTATTATTTATTCAAATGGTTTGCTATGTCGCTCTTCCAGGGAGATGCTAAATGCATTTCGTTGTCTCTGTACTGTACACTGACACTGACAATTAAAATTGAATCTGAATCTGAATCTGAATCTGAATCTGAATACAAGCCTGTATGTCTTTGGAGTGTGGGAGGAGGAACAGAGATCCTGGAGAAAACCCACACAGGTCACAGGGAGAACGTGCAAACTCCGTAATGACAGTATCCCTGGTTGGGATGGAACCCGAGTCTCCTGTGCTGTAAGGCAGCAACTCTACCGCTGCGCCACCCAAAGTTAGTGATGAGATTCACACTCGTGGCCCCAGAGGAATAGTTGAAAACTCTAGTTGTAAATCGAGTAACTTAACCATAGCAGGACACCTCTCTCAATGCATAAGGGTAAGTAACTTACCTGATGGTCGGGGGTTATGGGGAGAAGACAGGAGAACAGAGTCAGGAGGGAGAGAAAGATGAGCCATGGTTGAATGGCGTAGTAAATGTAATGGGGGGAATGGCCTAATTCTGCTCCTATCACTTATGAACTTGTGAAAACACTCACCTTCTGATCTGCCGTCATCGTCAGGCTCTGTAACCTCCCCGTCATATTCGCTAAGCTTTGCTCAAAAGCTGCTACAAGGTGTGCCTGCGTGGAATAAAAAAAACACACACAATGTCAGATAAAGCACAGAAAAATGAATGATAGAGGCGGCCGTATAGGCCGTTCTCCAGCAAAACACAAAGAACTCAGCGGGTCAGGCAGCATCTGGGGAGGGAATGGACAGATGACGTTTTGGATCGGGACCCTTCGTCAGACTGAAGACTGTTCACCATCTCCTCTGCACTGAATTCAATTTGACTTTGGAGAGACAGCTCGGAAACAGGAGCTTCGGCCCACCGAGCCCGCGCCGACCAGCGATCACCCCGGGCACTAGGACTATCCTGTACACCAGGGACAACTTTTACATTTATACCAAGACAATTAACCTACAAACCTGGAGTGTGGGAGAAACACGGAGAAAAGCCACACAATCACGAGGAGAACATGCAAACTCCGTACAGACAGCACCCGTAGTCAAGATCGAACCCGGATTTCCAGCGCTGTAATGGGCCTGTCTCACTTTGGTGATTTCTTTTGGGCGACTATAGACGGCTGCTGCAAAATTTTCAACATGTTGAAACATTTTCAGCAACAGTGGCGACCATTTTTTGCTGTCGTAGGTTGACGTAGGTTGGCTCCAGGTGTCGTACGTGAATTCCATTAAAACTAGTCCCTGGCAACCGCCTAAAGAGTCGGGGTGGGAGATTGTAACCTTCACGTGGTCCGCCCAGTTTCGACGAATGCAATCAACCAGGTGTGCACAATCAAATAAGATCAAATAGAACAAGTTGTCCTACAACTTTAGGCTGTGTACGCCATATGCAAGAAGAAGAAGCACTAAAGAGTCACCTAAGTGGGACAGGTCCATAAAGCAGCAACTCCACTGCTATGCCACTGTGCTGGTCTAAAAACATTCCTGCACTTCCTTGATTCTATGCTTGTTTTTGACAGTTTTGATGGCCGACATTGCCGTATTCAAGTGCCCACAGGAATTCGCTTTGATTTTTCTTCGACGGATCAGCAGCTGAAACAAAGAGCGTCGGACGGAACTGCAGATGCCCGTTTTACACCGAAGGTGGAGACACCGAACAAAGAGGATGGATATTTGCACAGTTGCCACCAATCATTCATCCTGGGTGGTCCAAGTCAAGGAGATCAAATTTGAGACATCCCGCATCTCTTTACAAACCACCTATTTCAACAATTCTTTTGTTGATGGAGAGAGCTTCACAGTGATAACTAGGGCCATTGAGTCATCCAGCATGGAAACAGGCCCTTCGGCCCAACTCGTCCTTGCCATCCAAACTGAATGTAAATCCAGATCAAATTCAAACTATAAATTAGCCTGATGTTAATTCCACACCATTTTCTCCCAATGTAATAATAAGGGATTGCAGATGGATGCTTTCAAGAGAGAGCTAGATAGGGCTCTTAAAAATAGCGGAGTCAGGGGATATGGGGAGAAGGCAGGAACGGGGTACTGATTGGGGATGATCAGCCATGATCACATTGAATGGCGGTGCTGGCTCGATGGGCCGAATGGCCTACTCCTGCACCTATTGTCTATTGTGACAATATTCATTCATTCGGGTCTGAATTGAAGCCAGGTTTCTGGCACTGTAAGGCAGCAGCTCAATCCCATTTGCCACTGTGCCGCCTCTTATGTCAATTCAGTTCTGGGAATAGCAGTTGAGTTCCGCTTGGCTGGTACAATTTGGATTTTATGTTAGCTCATCAGTATTGTTGAAGCCGTCTTGTTATATTCATCAACTCCCTGTTCAGCCACCATGCCACACAAAGAACTGTTGATTTAGTCAGAGTCATGAGTTGGGTGTCAAACAGAGTTAACTCCAAGAAGACCAAGGAGCTCATTGTAGACTTCAGGAAGTCCAGAGGCGGCAAGCACACCCCCATCCACATTAACGGGACGGAGGTGGAACGTGTTTCCAGCTTCAGGTTCCTGGGAGTCAACATCTCCGATGACCTCTCTTGGACCCACAATACCTCAACTCTGATCAAGAAGGCTCACCAGCGTCTCTTCTTCCTGAGGAGACTGAAGAAGGTCCATCTGTCTCCTCAGATCCTGGTGAACTTCTACCGCTGCACCATCGAGAGCATCCTTACCAACTGCATCACAGTATGGTATGGCAACTGCTCTGTGTCTCCGACCGGAAGGAAAGGCATTGCAGAGGGTGGTGAAAATTGCCCAACGCATCACCGGTTCCTCGCTCCCCTCCATTGAGTCTGTCCAAAGCAAGCGTTGTCTGCGGAGGGCGCTCAGCATCGCCAAGGACTGCTCTCACCCCAACCATGGACTGTTTACCCCTCCTACCATCCGGGAGGCGCTACAGGTCTCTCTCCGTTGCCGAACCGGACAGCAGGTCGAGGAACAGCTTTCTTCCCGGCGGCTGTCGCTCTACTCCAACAACGTACTTCGGTGACTGCCATCAATCACCACCCCCCCCCGGACACTTATTATTATGTATTCAAATCATTTGCTATGTCGCTCTTCCAGGGAGATGCTAAATGCATTTTGTTGTCTCTGTACTGTACACTGACAATGACAATTAAAATTGAATCTGAATCTGAATCTGAGTCATCATTGCGTCTATCCCGACGCTCGTCAAAGTTTGTGCGTTGCTGTTATTTTGACCAAAGTCTAGTTTAGTTTAGAGAAACGGGGTGGAAACAGGCCCTTCGGAAACATGCCGACCAGCGACCCCCGCACATTAAAGGGCCTGTCCCACTTGGAGATTTCCTTGACGACTGCCAGCGTCATATCAGTGTCGCCAAAAGATTTTGAAAATTTCAAAATCCAGTGGCGACAAAAAAAATGTTGCGACACTTGAAAAAATACCGGGTGTCAATACGTCATCACGTCGCATATTTTTCAGTGACCTGATACGTCAGTGAATGATGCTGTTAGTCAGCGAAAAAATCAAAGACTCGCCCATTTAGTGGGACAGGCCCTTAAGATATCCTACACCACACTAGGGATATTTTACCAATTTTAAGAAGCCAATGACCTACAAACGAACGTCTTTGGTATGGTGGAGGAAAGCCGGAGCACCCGGGGATACATCGTACAACGCAGGTCACGGGGAAGAATGTACGACAACTCCTACAGACAGCACCCGTGGTCGGGACGAAACCCGCGGTATCTGGCAGATGTTGCTGGCAGCAACTCTCTACCGCTGTGCACCGTGTTGCCCTAAACCTCATGTGAAATTCCCTCTGCCTCAGAGGGCGGTGGGAGGCAGGTTTTTCGGGATGCTTTCAAGAGAGAGCTGGATAGGGCCTCAGGGGATATGGGGAGAAAGCAGCAGGAATACCTGATGGGGTTTCCCTTCCCAATTGGGGGTGACTTCCCAGCCATGATCACATTGAATGGCGGTGCTGGCCTCGAAGTGCGTCTTTTTTACCGAATGGTCGACTGTCTGCACACCTTATTGTCTATATCGTCTATTGACTTCACACAAAGTAATGAGGAGAATCCGCGCGTGAAGAAGGATATATTTTCTCAGGCTTCAGATTTTTCAACCAGGCCACATGCGTTCTCTTGAGTCACTCGATTCTTGTCCTTGCACTGCTCCAATGGGAAGACGGTATTATGAGAACTTGTGAACATCTTGGTTCAAGGGCTGGTTCGGCTCCTGCCGCCCGTCGCTCAAACATCCAGAAGGTCCATGGAACAACACTTGCCCCAACCCTAACATAACCCCACTTTCCACCTACACCCATACCCACTCAAAGGTTCAAAGGTATTGTTATTGGTCACATACACTGTGTGTAGGAATGCTTCGAGCCCCCCCCAATGCCCGCATGCACATAAAGAAAATACAGAATAACACGTACTAAGAATTAAACATAAAACATCCACCGCCCAATCCGCCCATTTTTAATTGGCTGCCTCAACACGCTCGAATTGTCTTTGCAGCGATTTCTATGAGCAGCTTGACTCTTTGGTTGATACTGATCTTTTATCCATTCAATTCGGCCCATCAAGTCTATTCGCCATCAACGCGGTGATCTACTTAACTTCAGCACCCTTTTTCCTACTTCAATTCCTTGCATGTCCCTATACATTGAAACCCGTACTACTTTTTTTTTTTTCCCAAAGTTTAATTTGTTTTGTTTTTTTTCCCCCATGGCTTGCCCTTACAGGGCCCCAAAGTATAATGAAAACCAGACGTTCGCCATTTTTTATTTTCACCCTGTACGGGATTCGTGCCAGGGACGACCGATTAGGTACCAATATATAAAAAAAAAAAAAAAAAAATCACCATGTACTAATCAAGAATCATCTATCTCTGCTTAAAACAATTCATGACTGGCCCCTACCCCCCACCTTGTTGGACCGAATTCCACTATGTCTTTTCATCATTCTCCTGATGAAGAAAGTTCCTCCTCCTTCCTCCTAAAAAGAAGTCCTTAAGTATGTAGGGACTCCATCCTGACTCTCCCAGAGTGGAAACCTCCTTCCACACCACTCTATCCGGTTTTTTTCTTCAAAGGTTCTTTGTTCCATGAGGTCCCCCCTCATTTTTCTTAACCTCCAGCGAAGTACGGAACCCCCCGTGCTGACAACCTCACCGTTCACTCTAATGTAACCTTTAGTCATGTTGTTGTCCGGGCGGTACTGCCCAGCATCTGCAAGCAGGAATCTGTTCCAACCAACCGCCTTGTTTTTCACGGAGGCAGCCTCCTCAGTATTTTGACAGCCACCTGCAATTTGTCGCACTCGACGCACAGTCATTGGAGTGCTGAGTCCCCCTGATCATGCCTTTGTTTTTTTACATCTACTCTGGGTATCTTCCCCAACGGGGGCTCTTTGTTTTGCATCCAGACCCCTGGCAACCAATGCGTCTTCTTTCAAACAGCTGCGTCTAACATTTCATAATACTTGCCTTGTGACCGTCTCGTAGTTTCTTGGCATGAAACACATACCTCTAAGTTTCGGTTCACGTCTATTATTGTCATGGCACGAGGTAAGTGCAGAAGCTGTGGTTGTTTGCTAGCGGTGCTTCCGTTTTTACCATGGGGATGGTACTGTGGTTGTCACGGGGCACGGAGAGATTTGAGGAACTGACGGGTAACTATTTCCTTATACAGGCGATGGGTGCTTCCGGGAACGAGTGTGGCGGAGGTTGTGGCATGGACTATAGTGCTCGTTAACAAGATTTAGATAGCTACATGGAGGTGAAGGGGGGAAGAGGAAAGGGGGGCCATATTTTTTTTTGGTAGCCTTTTGTGGCGAGGTGGAGTGAGGGAGATTGTATCTCTCTTTTTTCTTTTTTTCCCTCTTTTTTCTTTTCTTTTTATTCCTCCTCTTTTTCCCCTTTTTCTTTCATTTTACTTCTCTTTTTTTTTCCTTCTTTTCCTTTTTTTTTTTTCCCTTTTCTTTTTTTTCCTTTTTTCTTTTTTTTTTTATTTTTTTGTTTTTTTTCTTTTTTTTCATTTTGTTTTTCTCCCTTTACCTCCGATTTCCTTTTCCCTTCCTTCCTCTCCCGGTTCCTTTTTGTTTCTTCTTTTCTCATTTCTCTCACTTCCCCCTTTCCTCCCTTTCTTTCCTCCTTTCCTCTCCCCTTTCCCTCTCCTTCCTCCTTCCCTCTCCCCTTTACTCCCCCCCCTCCCCTCCCTTTTTTCTTTTTTTTCCCTTCCTCTCTTGTTACCCCTCTCCTCTTCGCTCCCTTTTTCAGCCCTCATCCGAGCCTTACCTCTCCATCCTTCTTCTCGCCTTTCTCCTCCTCCCCGTTTTCCTGTCTTCGACTCTTTTCTTCCCTTTCCTGTTTTGTCCTCATGTCTGTCCCCCCCTTTCCCTTTTCCTCTCCCTCTAACCTCCCATCTCCTTTCTCCTTTTATGTCGTTTTCCCCACTCCCTTGTTCTTCTCCCTTCCTTTCTTTCTTATTTTCTTCTTTTCCCTCTCTCCTCTTTATCTCTTCTTTCCTCTTTCTTCCCCTTCACCCGTCCATCTCCTTTTTTCCCCCTTCCCTTCATTTTTGCTTCTCTTTTTCCTCCGGCCTCGTTTCCTCTTTTCTCCTCTCTTTTTTTCTTTCCCATCTTCCCCTCCCTTCCTCTTTATCCTTGTTCTGGTATCTCCTTTTCTCCCTTGTTTCCCCCTGCCCATTCCTCTCCTCTTATTCCCACCTTTTCCCCTCTTGTACGGTCTCCCCCGTCCGCCCACTCCCTGGTCCTTCTTTCTCTCCCCTCTCTCCCTTCTCCCTTTCCCCTTTTTCCATCCTCCCCTCCCCCCCTGGGGATGTGTTTCCGATCTTTTTCCCCTTTCCCTTTCTCTCCCTCATCCCTCCTTCCTTACCTTTGTCCCCCCTTTTTCTCCTTCCCTATTTTTTTTTTCCCCTTTCCTTCATCCCCTTCCTCTTCTCTCCCTTATTTCCACTCTTCTCCCTTACTTCATTCATGCCTTTTCCGAGATTTGAATCGACCTTTTCCTTGCTCCTGTTCCTCGCCAAACCCACTCCCTCCTCCCCTTCCAATAGCCCTCCTGCTCCCCCCTTCTCTCTCTTCTTTTCCTCCTCCTCCTCCCGCCCCTTTCTTTCTTCCCCTCCAAAATTCTGAGCACCCTTTTCCCCTCCTTTCCGCTTCCCTCCCTCTCTTTCCGATCGCCCTCCTTCTTATGTCCCTCCATTTCCTCTTCTGCTTCCCCAAATCTCTCTTCCCCGTCCCCTATGTGTCCCTCCTCCTACCCGTCCCCACTTACCTCTCAGTCCTCTCCCCTGTCGACCCTCTATTTCCCCTGCCTCTTAGTCCCTTCTCCTTTTCCTCCTCCTTTCGGTTGTTTCCCTCAAAGCTCCTCTCCCTCCATTCCCTTTGGTTCTTCCTCCCTTGCACCTCCTCTCTGTTTCCGTCCTCTCACTTCTCTCCTCTCTTCTCTATCTTTTTTCGCTCTCCTCCGCCCTTTCCTCTCCCTCCCCTCTTTCCCAGCACCTCCTCCCCCCCCTTCTCTCTCCCCTATTGCTCCTCCTTTCCCTCTTTTTTCTCCCCCCCTTCTTTTCACTTCGGTGCCTTACACCTCCCTTTCTCCTCTTTCTCTCTTTTTCCTCCCTCTTACCTTTTTTCCTTCTCCTTTTCTCTCTTTCTCCCTCCTTTCCTTTCCTCCTCTTCCTTTTTCTTTCACGCCCCCCTTTTCCTCTCTTTGAATCTGTCCCCTTTCCTCTTCTCTTTTCCCTTCCCTCTCCCTCTTTCATCTGCCGGATTAAACCTCTCTCTCTCCTGTTCTTTCTTTCTTCCCCCATTTTCTCTCCTCTCCTCTCTCTCCTCCCCTGCTGGTTTCCTCTTCCACTTTCCTGCGTTTCTTTACTCCCTCATCCCCCTCCTTCTCCTTTCCCTTCCTTTCCTTCTGACTCCATTTCCTCTCTTTTTTCCCTATCCTCCCATCCTTCTTTCCTTTCCTTACTTTTCCTTAGCCTTTCTTCTCCTTTCGTTCTTCCTTTTCCCCTCTACTCCTCCCTCCCTTTCCTGTTCTCCCTTCTTCTTCCCCTCCCCCTCTTCCACCCCCTTCTCTCCCTCAGTCTCTCCTCCCCTCTTCCTCTCTCGTCCTCCTTCTCTCCTTCCTCCTTCCCCTCTTTCTCCCCCCTGCTTTCTCTCTTCTTCCTCTCTCCTTCTTCCCCTTCCCTTCCCCTTGTTTGTCCTTTGTTTCTCCCTTCCCTCCCTTTCCTTTCTTTATTCTTCCCCCCTCTTTTTTTTTTCCCTCAGCCGCTTATTTTCCCTCTCCCCTTCTTCTCTCTCTCACCATTACTCGACTTACCTCCGCCTCCCTTCCGTCCCCTCCTCCCTACTTATCCTTCCTCTTCTTCCCCACCCCCCCCCCCCCCCCACCTTTTCCCTCGCTAACCTTTTCTTCATACTCCCCCCCACCCTTTCCTCCCCTTCCCGTGGTCTTCTTCACCTTCCCCTACCCCCAAATACCACATCACCACCCCCCCCCTCGATAGTACACACCACCCTCACTTTCCCCCCCCGTACCCCCTAAAACCCTCTGACACCCCACCCCATTTAGTATCCCGTTTTCCTTATGTTTCGTCCGTTCCCCCCCAGCCTTGCCCTCTCCCTCTCTGTCCATTTTCTCTCTATTCCTCTCGCTCTTTCCCTCTTCGCTCTCGTCCTCTTTTGTCGGTGTTTGTCGCTCTCTCCCCTTTCTCTCTCTCTCGTCTCTCTCTCTTCTCTCTTTGTCCTGTTCTGTCTCTCCCTCTCGCTCCGCACACACCTCTTAAAGATAATTCCAGGTATCCCTCTGGAACCTTCTAAACAGCAGCCGTCAAATGTTAAAGTCCCACACCTGATAGAACCGTTTGTGCGCAGGAAGGAACTGCAGATGCTGGTTTATACCGAATGCAGACACAAAATGCTGGAGTAACTCAGCGGGTCAGGCAGCATCACTGGGGAAAAGGAATAGGTGACTTTTTGGGACCAGACCCTTCTTTACTGGGCAATGACCGTTTATTTTATAACCCCATTTTATAACCCCAACCCTTAATTATTTTATAACCTCAACCCTGTTTCAGAAAAGGCCTTTGGTCTTTAATCTTTGGAGATACAGCGCGGAAACAGGCCCTTCGGCCCACTGAGTCCGTGCCGACCAGCGATCCCCATACACTAACACTATGCTACACACTAGGGACAATTTACAATTTTACCGTAGCCAATTCATCTACAAACCTGTCCGTCTTTGGAGTGTGGGAGGAATCCGGAGCGCCCGGAGAAAACCCACGCAGGTCACAGGGCGAATGTATAAACTCCGTACCCGTTGTCAGGAACGAACCCGAGTATCCGACGCTGTGAAGGCAGCAAATCTACCGCTGCGCCAACGTGCGCCACTAGTCTGAAGAAGGCTCTCGGCCCGAAACGTCACCCACTCCTTCTCTCCAGAGATGCTGCCTGTCCCGCTGAGTTACTCCAGCGTGTTTGTATCTATCGTCCGGGTCTGAAAGTCTTGCCATAAGAACTATTACATGAGGTTATTGAAGAGTCCGGTCTCCGAGATTCCACTCGCACAGCTCTCATGCAGGTCAAACCAGGAATGTTCAGTTGCTCAGGAATGTTCAGTTCCCCCCAGAACCAGGAAAAGTCAAGTCAAGTCAAGTCACTTTTATTTCTATGGCACATTTAAAAAACAACTCTCGTTGACCAAAGTGCTTTACATTGGTGGAGGTACTAACGTTATACAACAGTGGTTCATAGATTAAGTACATGCATAAATACATACATATAGCCCTCCCTCAGAGGACGTCTGGAGACCTTTCTAAAGGCTGGAGACCTCCAGGCATTCACAGACTCCAGGATCAAATATACGTAAACAACCCTGACATGTGGGTGACAGGAAGCACCATCCGGTTCCACAAAAGGCCACACAGATGCTGGCAAAGCAATAAGTGAACCATGCCAATTAAACCACGTCAATCACCATGCCAGCTGTTTACCACCAAGGATTCAAGCGTCAATAGCGTTTACAATCTATGTTGAAAGCACAACCTAGAAATGATCTTTATTAACCAGCTAATCTTAGAAAAAAACCAGCAAACAGTCTCACAAAACATTTCGCACGGTAAAAGTATTGATGGTGCCAAATATTTTTCAGGTGGTCATTGAGCCATATGGCCCAAATTCTTGCCCTTCGGCCCATTGAGTCTGTGCTAGCCCTCAAGAATCCATTTATACCAACACATTTAATTACCCCCCCTTCACTTCCCGTCAACTTCCCTGCTTCCCAACCCAATTTCCACCACCTACCTACAGACTCAAAGCAATTTAAGAGTGGCCAATATTAACCTGTGTGTGGAGAGATGCGGAAGGAACCCAGGGCGGTCAGAAGGAGAAGGTACACTAACAATGGACAGCACCAGAGGCAGGAATTGAACCCTGGTTCTTGGACCCGAGGGGCAGCACCACCACATCACGTGTGTGGAATCAAATGAAACTTCCGCACCTGCAACTAGTCCTTCAGATGTGGGCATGAGAGCACTTTCCTCGATATAGAGTTAGAGAGATACAGGGTGGAAACGGGACCATGGGCCCACCGAGTCCGCACCGACCAGCGACCCCCGTACGCTAGCACTATCCTTCACATCCTTGGGCCAATTTACACTTTTACAGAAGCCAATTAACCTACAAGCCTACAAGTAGGTCTGTGGAGTGTGGGAGGAAACCGGAGCACCCGGAGAAAACCCACATGGGTCACGGGGAGAACGTACAAACTCCGTACAGACAGCGCCCGGAATCTGGATCGGACCCGGGTCTCTGGCGCTGTGAGGCAGCGACTCTACCCGCTGCGCCACCGTGCCTTTTAAATGAACTCAACCAGCAGTTTTCCTTCCAATTGGCCAAAGGCAGCGAGATCATCTTTCAGAAACTTGAACAAACGGGATCAGTTTCAACACTCGGCCAGAAGCCACATTAACCACTCGTTCATTCGCCACAACAATCCAGTCGTTACTTTCATCTTAGAATCGGATGAAGTGTCCAAAATAGCAAACGAAGGAAGAAAAAAAAAAATTGGGAAATGTTTTAAAACTCCTGAAAGCTGAACGATTCCAATTAAATTGTAACATAATGCTAGATTCCTGCAATTGGTGGTTTTTGCCATGAATAACAGCTTCACTTAACACCAGAACAGGTGGGACTGGATAGTTCCTGAAGTTAAGGCAGCAAATACCAACAGTAACTCAGGAAGGCTGAAAGTCAAGTCAAGTCACTTTTATTTCTATAGCACATTTAAAAAACAACTCTCGTTGGCCAAAGTGCTTTACATTGGTGGAGGTACTAACGTTACACAACATTGGTTCATAGATTAAGTACATCCATAAATACATACATATAGCCCTCCCTCAGAGGACGTCAAGAAAGGCTTGAGAGTAAAGATGAGTTTTAAGTCTCGACTTAAAGGAGTTGATGGAGGGGGCAGTTCTGATGGGAAGAGGGGATGCTGTTCCACAGTCTAGGAGCTGCAACCGCAAAGGCGCGGTCGCCCCTGAGCTTATGCCTAGACCGCGGGATGTTCAGTAACCCCAAGTCGGCCGATCTGAGGGACCTGGAGGTGGTGTGGTGGGTGAGTAGACTTTTGATGTAGGTGGGGGCCGTAAAGCCCGTTAAGGGCTTTGTAGACTTAAAGAAGGATTCTGAAATATATTCGGAACCGCACAGGGAGCCAGTGGAGAGAGGCCAGGATCGGGGTGATGTGGTCCCTTTTTCGGAAAGACTGTGCTTGTACAGCTGTGAATTCAGATATACCCAAATGATTTACAAATGACTCTTCTTTGCCTCTGACCTGCATGGCGGGTGGCCCTTTGGCTTGTGAGAGCATGAGAATGGTCATTCTTCAGGATGAAACAGATTTAGACGATCAAGTGAGCGGGATATTTTCCAACTCCCACCTCTTCTCATCATACAGTGTGATGTTTTTTGATTCGTCAAGATTTGATTTGATTTGATTTGAGTCTAGGAGCAGGGAGGTTCTACTGCAGTTGTACAGGGTCTTGGTGAGACCACACCTGGAGTATTGCGTACAGTTTTGGTCTCCAAATCTGAGGAAGGACATTATTGCCATAGAGGGAGTGCAGAGAAGGTTCACCAGACTGATTCCTGGGATGTCAGGACTGTCTTACGAAGAAACACTGGATAGACTTGGTTTATACTCTCTAGAATTTAGGAGATTGAGAGGGGATCTTATAGAAACTTACAAAATTCTTAAGGGGTTGGACAGGCTAGATGCAGGAAGATTGCTCCCGATGTTGGGGGAAGTCCAGGACAAGGGGTCACAGCTTAAGGATAAGGGGGAAATCCTTTAAAACCGAGGTGAGAAGAACTTTTTTCACACAGAGAGTGGTGAATCTCTGGAACTCTCTGCCGCAGAGGGTAGTCGAGGCCACAGTTCATTGGCTATATTTAAGAGGGAGTTAGATGTGGCCCTTGTGGCTAAGGGGATCAGAGGGTATGGAGAGAAGGCAGGTACGGGATACTGAGTTGGATGATCAGCCATGATTATATTGAATGGCCGAATGGCCTACTCCTGCACCTAATTTCTATGTTTCTATCTCCATCAACCATGTTGACATTGCTCTAGGGGGAAGCTCGGCCGAAGAATTGGAATGAAATGCAGAAGGCATTTGGAATTAATTTGGCAGACCTCAGGTATGGAAACCCATCTGACTGAAATTTACACGACACTGTCTTCTGAATAAATATTCAGGATTGAACCCGAGTATCTGGCGCTGTAAGGCAGCAGCTGTGTCATCCAGTCAGCCACCTTCGGGGATAAACCAGCTTGTACTACCTCGTCCCAAAGAAATAAGTAAAAACTATAAGAAAATATTACTCTGACCAATTTATCAACCACAGGTATCCAAAACACAGATGATATCACGACAAACTTAACATTAAATTGTTTTAATGCAGAATAGCTGGATCAAATAGCCAAAGATAAGGGGGGATGTTTAAAGGGGCTGTTCCACTGTACGAGCTAATTTCAAGAGTTCTCCCGAGTTTCCCCTGATTCGAACTCGGAGAATTACGGTAATGGCCGCTCGTAGGTACTCGGGGCTCTCGTGGACATTTTTCAACATGTTGAAAAATCTTCACGAGCTTACCGCGTTTCCCGAGTACCCGCCGTTAGCGTTACGAGCCTCTAAGAGACGTCCCCGAGCTCCGACGTTGCCACTATGCACATTCTACGTACTTACCACGAGTTGTTTTTTTTTTAACTCGGGAGAGCTCTTGAATTACCTCGTACAGTGGGACAGGCCCTTAAGAAGGAACTGCAGAGGCTGGAAAATCGAAGGTAGACAAAAATGCTGGAGAAACTCAGCGGGTGAGGCAGCATCTATGGAGCGAAGGCATCTATCGACCCGAAACGTTGCCTTTTTCCTTCGCTCCATAGATGCTGCCTCACCCGCTGAGTTTCTCCAGCATTTTTGACTGCCAAAGATTTGAAGGGAAATAATATTGGTGCTGTTTTGACATGAATCAACATAATTCAGACATTAATGTTTTAACGCTGCCTTGCTGCCAAGTCGAAAGTAGTTATCAGCCATCAATCAGTGTGTCTCTTGTAATTTCTAAACACTAGATAGCAAGCCGATTACATTGGCAAGCATCTTGCCCCAAGGCTTCAATGCTCATTGAACATAATACCAATATGACTTATAGAAAGTAAACAACATTTTGGCGGTTTCGCTGGTTTGAGTTGGTCCTTTTGTTGCAGAGAAGTATGGAATTTGCCACGTAAGATAACATCAATATAGAGAAACAATTGACAGACATTGGCACTGTGGACCTGTCCACTTAAGACAGTTTCCCAGTCATCTACAACCCTTGACGCTGCAGTTTCAATAGTTGGTGAGTCATGTTAGGGCGAGATTCCAAGGATGGATCAGCTCTCTGGGGCGTGAACCTGGTGCCCGCGTTTCCTGTCGGTCTGAACCTGTACTCGGATATCAAAAGCTGATTGTGGCAGCAATCAAAAAATGTGGCCAATTCTGATCTCACCAAAGACCTGCTCGAACGCAACACCAACATTGCGAATTGCAGACAAATCATCTGACAGACAATAGACAATAGTAGACCATTCGGCCCTTCGAGCCAGCACCGCCATTCGATGTGATCACGGCTGATCACCCACAATCAGTAAACCCCGTTCCTGCCTTCTCCCCATATCCCCTGACTCCGCTATCTTTAAGAGCCCTGTCTAGCTCTCTCTTGAAAGTATCCAGAGAACCTGCCTCCACCGCCCTCTGAGGCGGAGAATTCCACAGACTCACAACTCTCCGTGTTTCCTCATCTCCGTTCTAAATGGCTAACCCCTTATTCTTAAACTGTGGCCCCTGGTTCTCGACTCCTCCAACATCGGGAACATGTTTCCTGCCTCCAGCGTGTCCAAATCCTTAATAAACTGATATGTTTCAATAAGATTCCAGAGGATACATAGAAACATAGAAATTAGGTGGAGGAGTAGGCCATTCGGCCCTTCAAGCCTGCACCGCCATTCAATATGATCATGGCTCATCATCCAACTCAGTATCCCGTACCTGCCTTCTCTCCATACCCCCTGATCCCCTTAGCCACAAGGGCCACATCTAACTCCCTCTTAAATATAGCCAATGAACTTGCCTGTAATTGTGGCCTGATACGAGCCCAGCCGCTCCATTCTGCCAGCATGACAGTCCCGCCATCCCGGGAATTAACCTTGTGAACCTACGCTGCAATCCCTCAATAGCAAAAATGTCCGTCCTCAAATTTAGAGACCAAAACTGTACAGTTTTAGTTTTAGAGATACAGCGTGGAAAGAGTCTACTGAGGCCATGCTGAACATCGAGCACCGCAACATCAGTTCTGTGTTATCCCATTTTCCCAACCTACACACTAGAGGCAATTTACAGAAGCCAATCAACCTAAAAACCCGCACGTCTTGGAAATGTGGGAGAAAACCGGAGCACCTGCAGAAAACCCACGTGGTCACGGGGAGAACATGCACACTTCGTACAGTCAGCATAGAACAGGATCGAACCTGAGTCTCTGATGCTGTGAGGCAGGAACTCTACCACTGTGCCACTCTAATAATGCACCGATCCTTTATCTCCATTTTTACTTTTTATATTCCACTAGATTTCAAGATTGAACCCAGGTCTCTGGCGCTGTAAGGCAGCTACTCTACCGCTGCGCCACTGCGCCAACCTATGTCTTATAGTTTTATGAGCATTTATCCTTTTACTCAGTCTTGCTGGAAGGGTAAAGGAATTACAGCTGAGTATCAACATTTGGAGACTTCACATTTGAAGTTATATCACTGTGTAAAAGCTTCAATGGAAAAGCAAGTGTTCAGTTAATACAAATGTATAATAAACTCTGCAACAACTCCCCATACCTCCCTCCTAATGCTTACTTACATTAGCAGTCAGCTGCGTTGTGAGCGCTGCCACCTTCTCCTGCGAAACGTCCAGCTCCCTCCGGAGCTTACGCACCTGTAAACCGGGATGAACGCAGGGTTAAATGGAGGGGTGATCGGGACGTGATTTTATTTTTGAGGAAGGACAGACTTGTGATAATAAAGACATGGATGTGGGTTTCAGCCTGAAATCATGTGGTACTCCATCTGATCCCAGGTTGATCATTATCATACTTTGGCTTTCATGGCACGCAAGTATGACACATGCACGTACACACACACACACACATACACATACATGCACACAAACATATCCAGGTAAACACACACACGTACACACACACACACATACACATACATTACATGCACACAAACATATCCAGGTAAACACACACACGTACACACACACACACACACACACACACACATACATTACATGCACACAAACATATCCAGGTAAACACACACACGTACACACACACACACACATACACATACATGCACACAAACATATCCAGGTACACACACACACACACACACACACACATTACACACACACACACATATCCAGGTAAACACACACACACACACACACACACACACATAACACACACACCACATGCACACACACATACGCATGTATATACTCACACACATGCATGCACACAAACACATGCCTGCAGTACACTCACATGCACACGCACACAGGCCGCACACACACACACATGTACATATGCTCACACATATGTACACCCACATACACAAATGCACACACACACACGCATGCATTCATGCTCACACATGCGCATACACACACACACACACACCCACACTAGCTCTGTTTTTGCTTTATCCATGGCAACTGATTGTCATAGCAATTACTCAATTATCAACCCCCAATTATTTATTTGCAATGCAAATTTTGCATATTGAACACAAGGTTCCTTAGCACAGACAATGTGGAACATCCAGTTCAAAAAGTTTCTTTTGAATCCATTTAATTCTTATTTGTTCTCAATTTCCCTGACAACGTGGCCAGATGCTTTTAGTTCTGAAGAGCACCATTTCTCGGTGTCTGTCAAGTGATATTTTGGCAAACAACTACTGAAAATCTGTACGTAAACACTCACTGTATTTCCTTGTTGTCCTTTATTTTGTGTCAGCTCTTGCATAACAACTGTCTTACGCAAATCGAGTGGAACTGACCCAGTTTACCTCACGCAGCTCAACGTTTAATTCCACACAATGAATATTTAACAATAAATTTCAAATGTCATATTCAAATGACTCTTACCTCTGACTGTGACTTTTCCTCGGGCTAAGGAAAAAACAAGAAAAGTTACTTTATTTCACCTCAAGAGATGTAAACATACAAAAAAACGTCCCATTTAATATTTAGTGCAGGTACACAACCTTTTATCCGAAAGCCTTGGGACCTGACACTTCTGGGATTTCAGAATTTTTCGGATTTCGGAATGGAAGATTTTTAGCGTAGATTAGGTAGGTAGCGCGGGCGGCTTGAAAAGTCTGGAGCGGCTGCCTCCTCCCCGGAGAATCATTGTAAATCATTGCTTAAATGTTAGTCAGTTAGTTTAGTGGGATTTTATGTGGTGGGGGGGGGTGAAGGGGGAAACTTTAATTCTTAGTCCCCTACCTGGTCGGAGAGGCGGGGAGCGGGCAATGCCTTACCGGGTCGCCGTGCAGTAAGCTCCGGAGCGCTGTGGCCGCCGACTCCCAACATCGCGGAGCTGGGGCTGCGGGCGTCCGGCCGCGGGCCGCGCTGGATTTGGAGCGCCGCGCAGCCAGGGGTAGAGTTGCCGGGGTCGGAGCTACAACCGGCGCCGCCCGCGGCCGGACGCCCGCAGCCCCAGCTCCGCGATGTTGGGAGTCGGCGGCCACAGCGCTCCGGAGCTTACTGCACGGCGACCCGGTAAGGCATTGCCCGCTCCCCGCCTCTCCGACCAGGTAGGGGACTAGGAGGCAGCCGCTACAGTAGTACAGACCTGGGTTGACCGTGGGTCGTTTCGGGTCAGGTTTGGCGCCAATCGCGAGCTTTGGTGTGCAGACGACATCCTGGAAAAAATGTCCGGTTTTCGAGCTTTTCGGTTTCCGGAACTCCGGATAAAAGGTTGTGTACCTGTACTGCAATATTTTAACTTGGGGGGAAACGTGACTTTGCTATCTCCATGGATAATTAGAAAAATAATTCCTTGCAAGGGTTTTGTTTAACTCTGGCCAAATGGCACCTCTCAATGGTTCAACGGTACTTTATTATTACATTAAATTCACTGATTCAATTCTGCTTTAAGGGCCTGTCCCACCACCATGCGATTGCATGCGTCTAGCATAACCAAACGGAAGCGGAGTTCACGCTAAGTACGCGGTAAGTACGCGCAAAGTTCGGGCGTGACGTAATTTACGTCAAACTCACCAATCAGCTGACCAGAAGACGGGCCGACTGAATTTGGACATGGCACAGCGTCGGGCGGTGACGTCATCGCGCAACGCCACTCGCTAGGCGTACAACGTCAAGGCGCTGCGTATGCCCGTCGAGTCGCCGCGTACAGCCTCAATGCGGCTGAGGGCCGACAGGCCGGTGTCGCGCGGGATTTTCGGAAAGTGCAAGATTTTTGGAGCCCCGCGCGATGTCGGGACCAGCCCCGCACAGCTCCGTACGCCTCCGCCGATCGAAGTGGGACCGGCCGCGCGAGGCCGTACGCCTCAAGCAACCACGTTTGGTCGCGCTAGATGCATGCAATCACATGCTGGTGGGACAGGCCCTTAACTGTTACATGTACCTAGGCATCTTCTCCGTGGAGTGTCACCTTGTCGTGGTGGAGAAGCTTGTGTCCTGAGATCCTGAGATCCTGAGATCATGACCACACAAAAATAAGCCTCGTTCTATGGATGCTAAAGGAAAGGATGTCCATCCAGATCTGGGTTGCATGAAAGTATTCCTATTTTCAACATATTTGATTCAACTTGCTTCATGCAAGCTGATTTGGTTTTGGGTTTAGGTTGATTATTATCATGCGTACCGAAGGTACACTGAAAAGCTGTGGTTTTTTTGCATGCTATCCCATCGTGGCTATCCCTCGAGGTCGAGGATGATGGTCTACTTTCTGTTGTTTTTATGGACTCTCAGGTGGCTTATGAGTCCAATCCCGGCTTTGAAAGTTCTTCGACATTCAGGGCGGGTAATCCCAGATGGCAGATCAGGCTTTGGTTGTTGCTGCATCTCCTCCCGTTTTCTTCTCTTTTCTTCTAATTCTGTGCATCTCTTGGCTACGTAGGTTGCTGTCCCTTCCAGGATGATAGTTCGCCATCGTTTCCTGTCCTACGCATTGGTTTCCCAATTGTCGATGTCGTGCAAACTTGATGTTGCACGCCAAGAAGCACGCGGTCCTTCACCAATCAATCAACCTATTCCAATGGCAAGGGAACCAAGACGATTGGAGCCGATAGATCTGTTGCTGCCTACATCTGCCTTTAGAGCCGTTGAGTTCAAGATAACTTTGTCTGCATGGTCCGCCGTTGAGGTCTTGTAGGTTGGATCATTCTTAGTCTGAACCCTCATCCTCGACCTTACCGCCATGGGTGGCCCTGGCAGAAGCTGGTGCTTCCGACGGCATCGCTCTCAGAATCATGGGGTCACGCAAGCCTCTTCCCCATGACACGGTAAACAATGCGAAGAGGATGCTATCCAAACAGATCAGATAATAATAGACATATAAACAATCAGGCCAAACTCAAGTACCAGCGGATAGAACAAAGGGGAAGATACAGAGTGCAGAATATAGTTCTCATCATTGTAGTGCACCAGTTCCAGAGACAAAGTCCAATGTCCGCAATGGGGTAGAGGTGAATTGGACAGTGCCCTAGCTCATTAGACGCCTGATAACAGAGGGGAAGTAGCTGTTCCTGGCTGGTGATCGGTTGAGAAACATCAATAGAAAACCAATATGATTGATTAGGGAGCTGCCTCTATTAAGGTTACTGCGTTGAACGAATGCAACGACAACACTGATTCCCAGTAACAAGGTCCTTTATCAAACTGTTTACCGTATTTCCCGAGTACCCACCGTTACTCGTACGAGCCGCTACGGGACATCCACAAACTCCTACGGACCCGCTACGGACATTCTCCGAGTTTGAATCGGGGGGAAAACTCGGGAGAACTCTTGAATTACCTCGTACAGTGGGACAGGCCTTTTACAGCGAATGCCGCGCCGGAGACCCGGGTTCGGTCCTGACTACGAGTGCTGTCTGTACGGAGTTTGTACGTTCTCCCCCTGGCCTGTGTGGGTTTTCTCCGGGATCTTCAGTTTCCTCCCACACTCCAAAGACGTCCAGGTTTGTAGGTTAATTGGCTTGGTAAATGTAAAAATTGTCCCGAGCGGGTACGTGGGTAGTGTTAATGTGCGGGGATCGCTGGTCGGCGCGGACCCGGTGGGGCGAAGGGCCTGTTTCCGCGCTGTATCTCTAAACTAAACTATACATGTATCTCACGTTTTACGCAGGGGATGTATACTGCTTGAAAATCAACGCGTAGATCAAACCGCGTGTATATCAAACATGCCAGGCACCGCACGTGACTACACTACAAAGTGCCACGCATTCATTTGAGTGCGTTATTCTGAAAATAGGAGCGTGTAAAATAAATTTTGGTGGTAATTAGATCAGCACGTTATACAAGCACGTATATCAAACGTGGGTAAAATGCAAATCAAATTCTAAGTAAAGTAAAATTCTCAATTATTGTCGTTTTTGTTCTTCAAACTTTTTTTGTTTTATTAACTAAAACCAATGTAAAGTGTGAATAAGAAGCAACGATTATAAGGAAACTAATTCTAACAGGATAAGATTTTACTTTGCTTTAGGCTTTAGAGATACAGGGTAGAAAGAGGCCCTTCGACGCTCCGGATCAGTGCCGACAAGCGATCATCCGGTACACATGCACTATCCTACACACTAGGGAGAATTTACAATATTACAGAATCCAATTAACCGATAAACCTGTACGTCTTTGGAGTGTGGGAGAAAACTGGAGCACCCAGAGAAAACGCTTATGGGACTTATTCGGCACCTGTCATAGACCAGCGGCGACCAGAAAGACGCTACGACTCTTTGGGCGACTGAGGAGATGACTCACGACCGTAGAGGCAACATGTCGCGGGGTGAAGCCGTATGGTCGTGAGTAGTCGCCCAAAGAGTCGTACCTTGTTCTGGTCGCCGCTGGATTTTCAACATGTTGAACATTTTCGGAGACCTGCTGCGACTATGATGGGTGCCGGCAAGTTGCCGAAAAAATCGCGTAAGTGGGACAGGCCCTTTACAATCACAGGGAGAACGTACAAACTCCACACAGACAGCACTCATAGTCAGGATCAGGCCCGGGTCTCTGGTGCTGTAAGGCAGCAACTCAAATCTGAGGAAGGACATTATTGCCATAGAGGGAGTACAGAGAAGGTTCACCAGACTGATTCCTGGGATGTCAGGACTGTCTTATGAAGAAAGACTGGATAGACTTGGTTTATACTCGCTAGAATTTAGGAGATTGAGAGGGGATCTTATAGAAACTTACAAAATTCTTAAGGGGTTGGACAGGCTAGATGCAGGAAGATTGTTCCCGATGTTGGGGAAGTCCAGGACAGGGGGTCACAGCTTAAGGATAAGGGGGAAATCCTTTAAAACCGAGATGAGAAGAACTTTTTTCACACAGAGAGTGGTGAATCTCTGGAACTCTCTGCCACAGAGGGTAGTTGAGGCCAGTTCATTGGCTATATTTAAGAGGGAGTTAGATGTGGCCCTTGTGGCTAAGGGGATCAGGGGGTATGGAGAGAAGGCAGGTATGGGATACTGAGTTGGATGATCAGCCATGATCATATTGAATGGCGGTGCAGGCTTGAAGGGCCGAATGGCCTACTCCTGCACCTAATTTCTATGTTTCTATGTTTCTATAACTCTACCGCTGCACCACTGCACCTTCCCTTATAAACATAGGTTTTAATGAGATCACCTATATTATTCTTGTTAACTCCAGTGTCGGTACAATGTACTCTGCCTCAGACTACTTTTTCATTCCATGAATTACTTGGGGGCACAAAATTTAAAATGAAAATCTCCTTTTTAAAGAACAGTTACTCTTCCACCACACTTCATAAATTCGAGGAACAGAATTAGGCCATTCGGCCCAACAAGTCTACTCCATCATTCAATCACAGCTGATCTATCTTTCCCTCTCAACCCCATTCTCCTGCCTTCTCGTCATAGCCCCTGACACCCTAATCAATCGAAAATCTGTCAATCTCTGCCTTAAAAATATCCATTGACTTGGCCTCCACAGCCGTCTGTGGCAATGAATTCCACAGATTCACCGCACTCTGACTGAAGAAATTCCTCCTCATCTCCTTCCCGAAAGGAACGTCCTTTTATTCTGAGGCTGTGACCTCTGGTCCTCGACTCTCCCATGAGTGGAAACATCCTTTCCACACTCACTCTATCCAGGCCCATGAATGTAAAAACAACACAGCTCAAGCCTCACAACTGATGAACATTCCAGCCTTCACTCACCATAAATCCCCTGGTTCCCGGAGCCCTGGTGAGTGTAAACGCTGTCATCATTCTGAGCGCGTTGCGATCAGGAACCGGCACTAACGCAACAAGAACTGTTCTGAAGGACAACACAAGCGGACGGCAACCCCAGCTATCACATTACCCAACACCTGAGCGTGTCGCATTCCTCGTGAAATGAGCGCAAGTGAGTTAAATATGTAACAGCAGCCTGCAGGCATCAAACAGGTAGAGTAACATTAAGGGTGTAGTCACAAGTTGTTATGCTTGCATGCGCGAGGCAAAATTAAATGCCGCTGGTGTGAGCTAATGACGTAACAATCTGTTTTTCCAAAACAACTGCTTAAGAATCATGAACCAAAATGCACAGAAAAGCTTCCTGTTTGTGCCGTGTGGAAAGGAACTGCAGATGCTGGTTTAGAAACATAGAAAATAGGTGCAGGAGTAGAGGCCATTCGGCCCTTCGAGCCTGCACCGCCATTCAATATGATCATGGCTGATCATCCAACTCAGTATCCCATACCTGCCTTCCCTCCATACCCCCCCGATCCCTTTAGCCACAAGGGCCACATTTAACTCCCTCTTAAATATAGTCAATGAACTGTGGCCTCAACTACCTTCTGTGGCAGAGAGTTACACAGATTCACCACTTTCTGTGTTTACACCGCTGATACGACACACAAAATGCTGGAGTACTGCAACTCAGCGGGACAGGCAGCATCTCTGGATGGAAGGAATGGGTGACGTTTCGGGTCGAGTCCCTTCCTCAGACGGCCTGAGTTACTCCAGCATTTTGTGTGTCTGTCTTCCCGGCTTACGGACATTTTTTTAGACCTTGCACTGCAACGGTACTAATTAAAAAATGATGAGATAAAGCAGCTTAATTCTCATGAAAAGGATTTTAAATACCATTTGTTGAAAGCTGATCAAATGTTCACTGACCGTTCAACTTCAAAGGAAAGTTGCTTTATCTGAAACACTGCCACTCAAATAATATCCATTTTGCAACGCACAACATATTATTAGATATAGCTGAAAAAAATTATAGCTTTCTGACTTAAAGCTAACATCCAATATTGATATTTCTAGCTTCACTCTCTTGATTGTCCTCCTGATTAAATGTTATATTTGTATGCGGAAGGTAACCCTGAATTAAACGCGTTTCAGAAGAATTTGTTTAATTACGGGCTAATAATGGGAAAAAAGCTTATACTTAAATTCTGGAAAAATGCGCCCACACCAACAATAAAAATGTGGATATCAAATATGTTTGAAACATTACATATGGAAGAGATGAGATTCCTCTTAGCAGGTAAAGCAGACCAATTCCAAAAGACGTGGTCTATGTTTCTGGACCTATTACAAGTATAAGGTGCAATAGTAATTAAAAAAAACAAATATATAAATAAGTGGTATCAGGACCTGGCAACGGGAGATAAAACAACAAAAACAGATTTGGTTGGTAGTCCCCTTTCTGCGGAGTTTAATGTTATAATAGAGCGATTGTTTCTATTTTCTCTTTCTTTCTTTTCTAGGGTCTATTTTCTCACTTTACTTCCTTCTCTAACTTCTTTTCTAAGGGGCTTTCTTTTCCCAACACTCTTGCACTTCACGACTCTCGCGCACTTTCTTTACTTTCCTTACTTCTACCTTTTTCTTAAAGCTCAAAAAAAATGAAGCGGTACAAAAAATGTATTAAGATATATGTGTTGTGTAGGATTGTAATTTACCGTACTTCTAATAAAAAAAAAAAAAAAAAAAAAAAATATATATATATATATTTGTATGCCTCGTTGTCACCTTCCCCGAGCTAACAATGATCTAACCCAGTGGTCCCCAACCTTTCTTAGCTCAGGGCCCCTCGGGTTCTTTTAATTTTTCTGTGGCCCCCCCTGACATTATTAGCAGGGAAAAAGTACTTCAATATTACAATTCCTTCCATAAAAATATCAGTGTCTATTAATTGCACATATATTCTCTTTTATTCTATTCCACAAACATCAAAAATATTTCAACTACATAGATTTAAATTTATTAGAACTGAAATTTAGGAGGCAACAGGGTGGTAGCTCTGTGGCCCCCTTCATTGAACCTGTGGCCCCCTAAATCCCAAAAAATTCCCATTTGGCCCCACGTTGGGAATCACTGATCTAAGCTACATTTTCCTCAATCTTCGTCTCCTTTGATCTCTCATTTTCACGCCTTGATTGTGTTTAGTTTAGTTTAGTTTAGAGATACAGCGCGGAAACAGGCCCTTCAGCCCACCGGGTCCGTGCCGACCAGATATCCCGCACACTAACACTATCCTACCACACCCACTAGGGACAATTTTTACATTTACCAAGCCAATTTACAAACAAGACCTGTCCGTCGTTGGGAGTGTGGGAGGAAACCAGAGATCTCGGAGAAAACCCATACAGGTCACGGGGAGAACGTACAAACTCCGTACATACAGCACCCCGTAGCTGGGATCGAACCCAGGTCTCCGGCGCTGCATTCACAGTAAAGCAGCAACTCTACCGCTGCGCCACCTGGCTCCCTCTCTCCTGACTCTCAGTTTGAAGAAGGGTCTCAACACGAAACGTCACCCATTCCTTCTATCCACAGATGATGCCTGTCCCGCTGAGTTACTGAGTCCATCTTCAAGCCGATGAGCCTATTTCTGAATTTTAACGGGAATGATAGCTTATTCGGGCTTAATTAATGTTCCCGCTTCCAATGGGAGGGTGTGTCCAATGAAGAGAAGTTGGCCTATCATCAACTTAATTCTATACTTTCAACCGTAATTTAAAATGTAAAGGCATTATGATTAGTAAAAGTAGATCGTTTAAAAATATTTTTTTTTTCCTTCCATCTATCCCTCCCGCTGCCTCGGCAAGGCCAGCAACATAATCAAGGACCAGTCTCACCCCGGTCACTCCCTCTTCTCCCCTAACGCATCGGGCAAGAGGCACAGAAGTGTGAAAACGCAAACCTCCAGATTCAGGGACAGTTTCTTCCCGGCTGTTATCAGGTGACTGAATCATCCTATCACCAACTAGAGAGTGGCCACAAACTATATCCACCTAATTGGAGACCCTCAGATTATCTTTAATCTGAAGTAACTTGACTTTATCTTGCACTAAACGTTATTCCCTTTATCCTGTATCTGCACACTGTGAACACCTCAGTTACAAATGTGTGCAGTCTTTCTGCTGCCTGGATAGCATACAACCATGAAGATTTTCACTGTACCTCGGCAAACGAGCCAATAAACTAAACTATTTTTCACACATCCACAAAGCACAAAGATGATTAACCAGTGATTCATCCTGTTAGTGATGTTAAATGTACAGCATAATAGATCCAACACGTTACGCTATGTCTCCAAAGGCTGTTGGAGGCCCGATCGCAGCCTGGGGCTCGGGTGGATCAGACTCCGCTCCAAGAGGCTGAGCGTGTGGATCGGACGCGGCCTGCAGTGGCACGGAGCAACGATGGACATCGACAACATCGTCAGGCTAGGCCAAACCCCTGCAACAATACCGCTGCCAGGACAACGGGCCTTAATGGCCAAGTTTAGGCAATACATTTTTAACAACAGTGGACTTGAAGCATGCTGGTTTTGCAATCATCATTGCGCTGGTGATTCTTGAGTACTATCTCGGTGTAATCTACCATTCCTACACACTTGTTTGGAGATACAGAGCGCAAGCAGGCTCTCCGGCCCACCGAGTCTGCACCGACCAGCTATCCCCGCACATTGACACTATCCTACACACCATAGAAACAATTTTACATTTACAGCAAGCCAATTCACCTAATTGGTCTTAAATTGTGGGAGGAAACCCAAGATCTACAACAGAACCCACGCAGGTCACGGGAGGACGTAAAACTCTGTACAGCCAAGTACCCACAGTCGGGATCGAACTGGGGTCTTTGGCGCTGTGAGGCAGCAACTCTACCGCTGCGCCACCGTGTCGCCCAAGTATCTTAAGTATGATTGTACCTCTGTAAAGTAGGATTTTTCCTAAACTGTATGCAGAAAAGAAATGT
This sequence comes from Leucoraja erinaceus, assembly GCF_028641065.1. Classification (NCBI taxonomy): domain Eukaryota; kingdom Metazoa; phylum Chordata; class Chondrichthyes; order Rajiformes; family Rajidae; genus Leucoraja; species Leucoraja erinaceus. The sequence continues at coordinate 4,650,138 of NC_073394.1, forward strand.
CACCGTACCTAGGTACATGTGATGTTTAATGTTTTATGCGTCATTCCTAATTGTCACGGTATGTCATGTTGTCACTTGTTGGGCGGAGCACCAATGTAAATTCCTTGTATGTGAATACTTTGCCAATAAACTTATTAATTCAATCATTCATTCATGTGACAAAAAAAGTACCATTGAACCACTGAATGAATCATTGTTGATCTCAATGAAATTACAATTTGGAGACAAAGGTTCTCAAAATCTATTATACAACATGAAAGGGGAGAATTTCTAGACAACAGTATTTATGTTTAGTTTCGAGATACAGCATGGAAAAAGGCCATTCGGCCCACCAAATCCACACTGACCAGTGATCACCCGTTCACACTAGATCTATGTTATTCTACTTTCTGCATCAACTACTAACACACTCGGGGCAATTTACAGCAGCCAATTGACCAACAAACCCACATATCTTTGGGATGTGGGCGGAAACTGGGGCACCAGGAGGAAACCCACGAGGTCCCAAACTCCACACAGATAGCACCCAAGGTCAGGATCGAACCCGGGTCGTTGGCATTGTGAGGCAGCAGCTCCACGGTGACGCCTCAATTTATATTAACCAGTTCGCTGCCAGGTATTTTGGCCGTGACATCAAAACATAGAAAATAGGTGCAGGAGGAGGCCATTCAGCCCTTCGAGCCAGCACCGCCATTCATTGTGATCAAGGCTGATCGTCCCCAATCAAGAACCCGTGCCTGCCTTCTCCCCATATCCCTCTATTTCACTAGCCCCTAGAACTACCATATAACCATATAACAATTACAGCACGGAAACAGGCCATCTCGACCCTTCTAGTCCGTGCCGAACACATATTCTCCCCTAGTCCCATATACCTGCGCTCAGACCATAACCTTCCATTCCCTTCCCGTCCATATAACGATCCAATTTATTTTTAAATGATAAAAACGAACCTGCCTCCACCACCTTCACTGGAAGCTCATTCCACACAGCCACCACTCTCTGAGTAAAGAAGTTCCCCCTCATGTTACTCCTAAACCTCAGTTCCTTAATTCTCAAGTCATGTCCCCTTGTTTGAATCTTCCCTACTCTCAGTGGGAAAAGCTTTTCCACGTCAACTCTGTCTAACTCTAACTTTCCACGTCAACTCCATCTAACTCCCTCTTAAATCCATCCAGTGATTTGGCCTCCACTGCCCTCTGTGGCAGGGAACTCCACAAATTCACAACTCTCTGGGTGAAAAAGTGTCTTCTCACCTCAGTCCTAAATGGCCTCCCCCTTTATTCTAAGACCGTGGCCCCTGGTTCTGGACTCGCCCAACAGCATGACCTGAGTATACTTGGGGGTGGCACTGAACAGGTGAAGCATCCTTACTTATAAGAGTTTGAATACTCAGTGGGAGAGTGATTAAAACTGGAGCTACTTACAGTTGAGTAAATGGAGGAGGTGCTGGAGACCAGAGAGAGGGATGATCCATGAACTGCCCGGGGTGAACCGGTCAAAGGGGAAAGAAAAGAGAAAATTATTAGTTTGGTCGAACAAGCCTGTGAGAAAAAGTTCACCCCAACATCGCTTTGGTAAGAGGCAGACACAATGCGCTGAGATTGTTACACAGAGGTTGAGCAACAATATTTTCCTCGTGCTTTTTCAACCATTAAATGTCGACCTGCACGGAAACGGAATTAACCGTGATCATGCTGGTTTCAATAAATATTCAGAAAACACCAGATTCTGGTTGGACAAGTTGTACGATTCGGACGGACGGACGGATGGATGGAGGGCAAAAAGTGGCAGAACCTATTGAAAGTAAACTATATAAACAACACAAAAGAGATGGCAAATTGCTGGAATACAGAAGATGGGACACTTGGAAGAGTTCAATGGATCAAGCAACGTCCAAAATGGAAGCTGTAATATTTTCAAGACCGCGGTTGAAAATTGGAGGGAGTTGCTTCTGTGCCAACACCTAGGGCAGCATGGTGGAGCAGCGGTAGAGTTGCTGCCTTACAGCACAGGAGACTCGGGTTCCATCCCAACTAGGGATACTGCCATTACGGAGTTTGCACGTTCTCCCCGTGACCTGCGTGGGTTTTCTCCGAGATCTTTGGTTTCCTCTCACACTCCAAAGACGTACAGGTTTGTAGCTTAACTGGCTTGGGTTTGTATACTTGGTGTAAGTGTAAATTGTCCTTGGTATGTGTTGGATAGTATGGGTGCGTAGGGATCGCTGGTCGGCACGGACTCGGTGGGCCGAAGGGCCTGTTTCCGCATTGTATCTCTAAACTAAACTAATGTTGATGACATCCAAATGTCATTTCACTAGATATCATTCTTAAGTCACCTCTTCACATTCCAATTTTTGTCACTCTATGCTGGCTGTGCCGTTAGCTGCTGAAGAGAGACACAAAATGTTGGGAGTAACTCAAGTAAATGCAGGCAGCATCTCAGGAGAGAAGGAATGGGTCGAGACCCTTCATAAATGTGTAGGTAGGAACGGCAGATGCTGGTTGAAACCAAAACTAGCTGTACAGGGTCTTGGTGAGACCACACCTGGAGTATTGCTTACAGTTTTGGTCTCCAAATCTGAGGAAGGACATTATTGCCATAGAGGGAGTGCAGAGAAGGTTCACCAGACTGATTCCTGGGATGTCAGGACTGTCTTATGAAGAAAGACTGGATAGACTTGGTTTATACTCTCTAGAATTTAGGAGATTGAGAGGGGATCTTATAGAAACTTACAAAATTCTTAAGGGGTTGGACAGGCTAGATGCAGGAAGATTGCTCCCGATGTTGGGGAAGTCCAGGACAAGGGGTCACAGCTTAAGGATAAGGGGGAAATCCTTTAAAACCGAGATGAGAAGAACTTTTTTCACACAGAGAGTGGTGAATCTCTGGAACTCTTCTGCTGCAGAGGGTGGTCGAGGCCAGTTCATTGGCTATATTTAAGAGGGAGTTAGATGTGGCCCTTGTGGCTAAGGGGATCAGAGGGTATGGAGAGAAGGCAGGTACGGGATACTGAGTTGGATGATCAGCCATGATCATATTGAATGGCGGTGCAGGCTCGAAGGGCCGAATGGCCTACTCCTGCACCTAATTTCTATGTTTCTATGTTTTAGACACAAAATGCTGGAGTAACTCAGTGGGTCAGACAGCATCTCTGGAGAAAAGGAATAGGAGGAAGGGTCTCGACCCAAAACGTCACCCATTCCTGCCTTCTCCCCATAAAGGGCCTGTCCCACTTACGCAACTTTTTGGGCGACTGCCGGCACCCGTCATATTTCAACAAAAATGTTCAACATGTTGAAAATTCAGCGGCGACCAGAAAGTCGCTACGACTCTTTGGGCGACCGAGGAGACGACTCACAATCATACAGGCGACATGTCGCGGGGTGAAGCCTGTACGGTCGTGAGTAGTCGCCCAAAGTCGTACCTTGTTCTGGTCGCCGCTGGATTTTCAACATCTTGGAAATTTTCGGAGACCTGCGACGGCCTATGACGGGTGCCGGCAGCCGCTGAGAAAGTTGCGTAAGTGGGACAGGCCCTTATCCCTTACTAAGTCGACCACTGCTTTAAAAGTATCCATTGACTTGGCCTCCCACAGCCGTCTGTGGCAATGAATTCCACAGATTCACCGCCCGAGTTGATGATCCCTGCTGGAATGTAGCATTCAATTTTGCAATTCAAATTACAATCTGTGGTTTGCACATAATGGTCCACATTACAGGAGCAGCGATTAAATTTAAATGTAATGGTTTAAAACTTTTCATTTAAAAATCCCTTTGCGTGTTGGGATGGGGTATCTGTTTACGATTTGTCCGTTTCATACTTCAATCATAAGCATTGCTCCATTCGCTCCGCAGATGTGCCTCACCCGCTGAGTTTCTCCAGCATTTCTGTCGACCGAATGTCAGTGATATTCGTATGAAATTGAGTGTCAATGGCAATGTACAGTTTAAAAAAACTCAGTTTTGCATGGCAAGTCAGACCATCAATGAATACAGCAGGCAGTGCAAAAGAGGAAATAAACAGAGAGCAGGATATGGCATTCCAGTTACAGAGTATGTGTAGATTAGAAAAAAGCTGCACATGCTGCAATTAGGTAGGTAGGAGGGAAAATTAGGAATGGATTCCTAGTATATGAGAGGTTCGTTCAAGAATCTGATAATAGCATAAAAGCAGCTATTAGGACACAGAACATTACAGCACCGGAGCTGGCCCTTCAGCCCTAATGTCTGTACTGAATATGATGCACACTTAAACTAATCTCTTCTGCCTGTATGCTCCATCTCCCTCCAAGCCCTGCATATTCATATGTCCATCTAGAAGTCACTTAAATTTGAGGAAGGACATTCTTGCTATTGAGGGAGTGCAGCGTAGGTTCACCAGGTTAATTCCCGGGATGGCGGGACTGTCATATGTTGATAGAATGGAGCGACTGGGCTTGTATACTCTGGAGTTTAGAAGGATGAGAGAGGATCTTATTGAAACATATAGGATTGTTAAGGGATTGGACTTGCTAGAGGCAGGAAAGTGGTGAATCTCTGGAACTCTCTGCCGCAGAGGGTAGTGGAGGCCAGTTCATTGGCTATATTTAAGAGGGAGTTAGATATGGCCCTTGTGGCTAAGGGGATCAGAGGGTATGGAGAGAAGGCAGGTACGGGATACTGAGTTGGTTGATCAGCCATGATCATATTGAATGGAGGTGCGGGCTCGAAGGGCCGAATGGCCTACTCCTGCACCTAATTTCTACGTTTCTATGTTTCTATGAAACATGTTCCCGATGTTGGGGGAGTCCAGAACCAGGGGCCACAGTTTAGGAATAAGGGGTAGGCCATTTAGAACGGAGACAAGGAAACACTTTTTCACCCAGAGAGTTGTGAATCTGTGGAATTTTCTGCCTCAGAAGGCAATGGAGGTCAATTCTCTGGATTCTTTCAAGAGAGAGCTGGATAGAGCTCTTAAAGATAGCGGAGTCAGGGGATATGGGGAGAAGGCAGGAACGGGGTACTGATTGTGGATGATCGGCCATGACCACATTGAATGACGGTGCTGGCTCGAAGGGCTGAATGGCCTACTCCTGCACCTATTGTCTGTTATATCTACTTCCACCACCAGTTCCAGGCACCCAGCACTCTCTGCGAGTGAAAACATACTCTCTTTTAAACTTTTCTCTTCTCACCTCTGGGGAAGCTGTGCCTGGGGAAAATATTCGGTTTGCCCACCCTATCCACGCCTTCCATAATTTTTACGAACTTCTATCGGGTCACTCCTCAGCCTCTGGCGCTCCAGTGAAAACTACCCAAGGTTGTTTCACCTAACTCGTCGCAATTGTACTCTCGAAACCTGGCAGCATCCTGGTCAACCTGTTCTGCACCCACATCCTTCATTTACTAAGGTGACCTGAGCTGCATATAACATTCAAAATACAACCCAAACAATGCCGCAACTTGACTTCTTGACTTGTACTGACAACGCACACCTCCTGCAGATTCAGGGACAGTTTCTTCCCAGCTGTTATCAGGCAACTGAACCATCCTACCACAACCAGAGAGCAGTGCTGAACTACTACTATCTACCTCATTGGTGACCCCAGGCCTATCCTTGATCAGACTTTGCTGGCTTTACCTTGCACTAAACGTTATTCCCTTATCATGTTTAAGAAGGAACCGCAGATGCTGGAAAATCAAGGGTCGACAAAAGTGCTGGAGAAACTCAGCGGGTGCAGCAGCATCTATGGAGCGAAGGAAATATGAAACGTTGCCTATTTCCTTCGCTCCATAGATGCTGCTGCATCTGCTGAGTTTCTCCAGCACTTTTGTCTACATTCCCTTATCATGTATCTATACACTGTAAATGGCTCGATTGTAATCATGTATTGTCTTTCTGCTGGCTGGTTAGCATGCGACAAAAAGCCTTTCACTGTACCTCGGCACGCGTGACAATAAACTAAACTAAACTGAAATATTCATTGGTCCCAACAATGAATGTATACTATATACCTTCTTTATTAAACATGACAACAACTAAACTCCGAACTACGAACTACAATTATTATTATTATTGCACGATATTTGTTTATTTATTGAGTATGTGTGCACGTGTATATATACACAATGAACTGTATATGTACTATGTTATGTACTATGTTTACATATTCTGTTGTGCTGCAGCAAGTAAGAAATTCATTGTCCCATCTGGGACATATGACAGTGAAACACTCTTAACTCTTGACTCGACCACTCCATCTTATGTTTAAGAAAGAACTGCAGATGCTGGAAAAATCGAAGGTTGACTTTGTTTAGTATTTTTTTGTCTACGTTACGACCGAAACTAATTATTTACTTTCCACCTAAATAATTAGTTTTGATCGTAACGCAAACAAACAAAAAATACAAAACAGTTTCCTCTTCCCTTGGGAAGATTGTGTGATGTCATATTTGAGGTGACCTAGCCCGGTAATATTAAAGGAATGTGCTTGCGTGCGGCAACACAACAGGGGAAGAGAAGTTAGTTTACAGTAAACAATGTGTCACCACGTGTGTTTTGAGATCTCAGCCTGAATGAAGCTCATCTTTCTGGTCAGTCAGTATTTTTAACTGAAGAGTTCGAAGCAACGACCGACAAGCCATGAATCACCACACTCACAAATAATGTGTTTTGTTTTCGAGTTATTTAGTTTAGTTTAGAGATACAGCGCGGAAACATACAGGCCCTTCGGCCCATCGAGACCGCACCGACCAGTGGTCCCTGCAGACTTTAAATTTTGTTGTACATTGTTCATGTTACAATGACAATAAAGAAACTATTCTATTCTATTCTATTCTAACACGAGGGACAATTTAAAATACCACCAAAGCGAATTACCCACAAACCTGTATGTCTTTGGAAACATAGAAACATAGACAATAGGTGCAGGAGTAGGCCATTCGGCCCTTCGAGCCTGCACCACCATTCGATATGATCATGGCTGATCATCCAACTCAGTATCCCATCCCTGCCTTCTCTCCACACCCCCTGATCCCTTTAGCCACAAGGGCCACATCTAACTCCCTCTTAAATATAGCCAATGAACTGGCCTCAACTACCCTCGGTGGCAGAGAATTCCACAGATTCACCACTGTGTAAAAAATGATTTTCTCATCTCGGTCCTAAGAGACTTCCCTCTTATCCTTAAACTGTGACCCCTAGTCCTGGACTTCCCCAACATCGGGAATAATCTTCCTGCATCTAGCCTGTCCAACCCTTTAAGAATTTTGTACGTTTCTATAAGATCCCCCCTCAATCTTCTGAATTCCAGCATGAACAAGCCGAGTCTATCCAGTCTTTCTTCATATGAAAGTCCTGCCATCCCAGGAATCAGTCTGGTGAACCTTCTCTGTACTCCCTCTATGGCAAGAATGTCTTTCCTCAGATTAGGAGACCAAAACTGTACGCAATACTCCAGGTGGGGTCTCACCAAGACCCTGTACAACTGCAGTAAAACTTTCCTGCTCAAATCCTTTTGCTATGAATGTTAACATACCATTCGCTTTCTTCACTGCCTGCTGCACCTGCATGCCTACTTTCAATGACTGGTGTACCATGACACCCGGGTCTCGTTGCATCTCCCCTTTTCCTAATCGGTCACCATTCAGATAATTTGGAGTTTGGGATGAAACCGGAGCACCTGGAGAAAACCCACGCAGGTCACGGGGAGAACGTACAAACTCGGTACATACAGCACCCGTGGTCAGGATCGAACCTGGGTCTCTGGCGCTGTAAGGCAGTTCCACGGTGGTGTCCCATTTAAAGTATTGAAGGGAGAATAAGGAACCTACGTTACTCCACGACTTGCTGCCAAAACACAACCGCATTCAATCACTGGCCCCTCTAATAAAGTCATCTAATACTTTGAAATGAAGATAGACACAAAAAGCTGGAGTAACTCAGCGGGTGATGCAGCATCTCTGGAGGAAAGGAATTGGTGACGTTTCGGGCCGAGACCCTTCTTCAGACTGAGAGTCAGGGGCAGAAATTTCAAACGCATTGAAAGCTTGTCTTTCCATGAAATACTAATTGCATCTAACACTTTGAAATGCCAGCTTGCCTCTGCATGCACACAACGCCGCTCACCTTCCTCGAATCCATCCCGGAAAGATCCGGAGCGGCTCATCGTCCTGTGCTTCTCATCCAGGGACATGGAACTGTTGCGGAACCGGGCGTCGCTGTACGGATCATGTGACCCGTCCTGCGTAGACACGCTGTGACATCGCAGCACGCTGGGGTTGGATAGGCTCATCTGGGCCGCGGTGGTGGGACTCGCTGTGTGGAGGACACAAAACAACAATAATAATAATAATAATAATATCTTTTATTGTTAACGAGATTTCGGTTTGCATCTTCCATCCGACACCATAACTTAAGTAACTACTAAAATTTAGGTTTAGATACCCCGAGAACATGGTTTAAACAAAGAACATTACAACAGTAAAATAGTCAGACTAAAGTGCAGATGTGTCTGTGCGACGTGGACATGAGAGGCATAGATGGGGTAGAGTCTTTTACCCAGAGTAGTTGAATCGAGGACCAGAGGACATCAGTTCAAGGTGGAGGGGAAAAGATTTAATAGGAATCCGAGGGGTAACTTTTTCACACAAAGGGTGATGTGTGTATGGAACAAGCTGCCAGAGGAGGTAGTTGAGGTTGGGACTATCCCATCGTTTAAGAAACAATGGATAGGACAGGTTTGGAGGGTTATAGACCAAACGCAGGCAGGTGGGACTAGGGTAGCTGGGACATTGTTGGCCGGTGTGGGCGGGTTGAGCCGAAGGGCCTGTTTCCACACTCTATGACTCTAGAGGCAAGAAACATGTTCCCGATGCTGGGGGAGTCCAGAACCAGGGGCCACAGTTTAAGAATAAGGGGTAAGCCATTTAGAACAGAGATGATGAAACACTTTTTCTCACAGAAAGTTGTGAGTCTGTGGAATTCTCTGCCTCAGAGGGGGGTGGTGGCCAGTTCTCTGGATACTTTCAAGGGAGAGCTCGATAGGGCTCTTAAAGGTAGCGGAGTCAAGGGGATATGGGGAGAAGGCAGGAACGGGGTACTATAAACAATAGACAATAGATGCAGGAGTAGGCCATTCGGCCCTTTGAGCCAGCACCACCATTCAATGTGATTATGGGTGATCATCCCCAATCAGTACCCCGTTCCTGCCTTCTCTCCCATATCCCCTGACTGCGCTATCTTTAAGAGCCCTAACCAGCTCTCTCTTGAAAGTGTCCAGAGAACCGGATAGATGGGGACTATCGTAGATACGACGACAGATGGGCGTCTATTTTCGGACTGAAATTCTCACCTAGTTGGGAAAAGTTGAACCTCGTTCCAGAGGGCGACGTGATGCTGGATCCCGGTGAAAAGGGCGAATTGTTGATATTCTCCTGAAGCCCACCGGCGGAATGTGAACGCAGCCACTCTTTAGCCTCCTCATTGTTCCGCGTTTGAGATGAAGGCGTGTACCTGTAGAAACACCAACCGTCGTAACAGAATCGTGCATTAGGACTGAGGCACGGGACATCGGGTTCTCCCATGATTAACACATGCTTTGCAGTCAGAGGTCGTAGAGTGATACAGTGTGGAAACAGGCCCTTCTGCCCATCTTGCCCACACCGGCCAACAAGTCCCAGCTAGCTACTCTAGCCCCACCTGCCTGCGTTTGGCCCACATCCCTCAAAACCTGTCCTATCCAGGATGGGCACAAATGGCTGGAGTCACTCAGCGTGTCAGACAGAGATTTCCCCAGAGATGCTGCCTGACCCGCTGAGTTACCCCAGCGTTTTGTGTCCATCTTCGGTTTAAACCAGTTTCTTCCTACACACTATCCATGTGCCTGTCTAACTTAAACTGCAGTAGTCCCAGCCTCAACTAGCTCCTCCGGCTGCTCGTTCCATACACCCACCGCCCCTTTGTGTGAAATTGTTACTCCTCGTGTTCCTATTAAATCTTGTCCCCTTCACCTTAAAACGTAGTTACGGGAAACATCAACTGTGGCAAAAAAAGCCGACTAAGTGCTCGAGTAACTCAGTGGGTCAGGCAGCCCTTTACGGCAGCACATTGTGTATAAACCAACATCCGCAGTTCTTTGGTTTCTACATTTTATCCACATTTCCATGTGCCTTTATAAATAACCTGAGTTTTTATGCAACTCTAAGATAATCTTATTGTCGGATTGTCAAACGTGTAACTTATAAACAGTGGGAATGATCAAACGTCAATAGTTTGATTCTATTGGTGAGACTTTTTATCTTCGAGTTCTCTCCAAGAAATTCTGCCTCAGCATTTACTGCTGGATGCATGCCCACGTTAAACAGCTTGGTGAACTGGTGGGAGATTATCACATAGTTAGAACAGTGCAGCCATGAGTATAATGAGATTAGTATACCGGCCAGTGACTGAACCCACTTTGACAAATATCACTGCCCATTTGGATTCATTCTGCTGCGATTTCATGCAAACATTTGTCAATGGATGATCAGGGAGAATGCTGGTCTGGATGATAGTTTCATGGCCAAATCAGTTGCCTTAGGAAATTCTGGCCCATTTTCACTGCACAATTAATCATCTTTCTCTCAGTAGCAATGGAGCAGATGCCGCAATATACTGTAGATTCACCTCCCCGACACCATTTCACCCTTTCTTTTCTGATCGAGATGAGGTGGATACAAGGAGGAGAGAGAAACAATTTTGAACGTAAGGGTCTGCTGATGCTGCAATTTTTTTGGGGAGTGTTTTATGCATCAAATGTTTGATTCTTTGATGCAGTAATGGTCAATGTAGAAGTAGCCCCCTTTCGCTAGAACAAATATCCCATTGAATAGCCAGTGAACGCATCGATAGAACTGTTGCTGTTGCTTCATCCATTGTTAGCATTGGACTGGAAGGAATATCGGTTAATAAGGCAAGCAAACAGGCCTGGGATAAGCCAGCCACAGCCACGTCAGTGAAAGCACTTTTGAATCATGCTCACAAAACAAACATCAAGTTAAGCAAAAATGAAAAAAAAAACACAGCAGCTAAAGACACGTTCCAAAACCCAGCCTGCGTGACAGCATAAATGAAGCAAAATAGAGAGACAAAGTGCTTGTGCCTTAGCCACAGAAGCAATATCCATGAGGGATGTATCAATCAATACCTGAATCCCTTCTTAGGCAGGGTATTCCTATCAAGCTGTGGATCACTGTAGGAAAGTACAAATATCAGGTTATGGTGTTGTACAACTTTTAAAAAAAGTGTCAAAGCCTTCCTAACCTCGTGGACATCAATAGTACATTGATTTCTTTCATCATTTGCTATTTAATACGAGGGGAAAACAAAACGGTAGGCAGGCAAAAATGCTGGAGGAACTCAACGGGTGAGGCAGCATCTATGGAGCGAAGGAACAGGCGACGTTTCGGGTCGAGACCCTTCATCGGTCTGAAGAAGAGTCTCGACCTGAAACGTCGCCTATTCCTTCGCTCCATAGATGCTGCCTCACCCGTTGAGTTCCTCCAGCATTTTTGTCTACCTTTGATTTTTTCCAGCATCTGCAGTTCTTACTAAAACAAAATTGTAGTTTTTTTTAAATTACTACAATTTTGAGGTTTATAACTTTAAATATATATACGTGGTACATTACTGTAAAATCTGTCACATTTAAGCTGTCTTTGGAGTATGAACACCCGTCCTTCTTGAAACTCTGACATCGTATTAACAAATACATTCGGATTTATTAATGTACAACATTTTTTTCCAAGACCAGGAGGACTAGCTTTCCCTCATCACTTTTGGCAACTGTTTCTTTGGCGTTTTTGATGCCATTTTTGATGCCACCGCTTTACTGTGGAGGAATTATTTTCCTTTATTTTTGGACCTAATATCAAAATCGGATTCGGGACCTTCCTTCCATCGAGAGGATTTATCGCAGTCGCTGCCTCAAAAAGGCTGGCAGTATCATCAAAGACCCACACCATCCTGGCCACACACTCATCTCCCCGCTACCTTCAGGTAGAAGGTACAGGAGCCTGAAGACTGCAACAACCAGGTTCAGGAATAGCTACTTCCCCACAGCCATCAGGCTATTAAACCTGGCTCGGACAAAACTCTAATTATTAATAACCCATTATCTGTTATTTGCACTTAATCAGTTTATTTATTCATGTGTGTATATATTTATATAATGGTATATGGACACACTGATCTGTTTTGTAGTAAATGCCTATCATGTTCTGTTCTGCTGAAGCAAAGCAAGAATTTCATTGTCCTATCAGGGACACAACAATAAGCTCACTTGAACTTGAACTTGGACTTGGACATCTGTAAAGAAGCAGGCTGATCGTACCCTGGGAACGTCCTGTACCAGATAGGCGGAACATATTCTCAACAGCGAGTCAGTGAGTAATTTTAAAGCAGAGATAGATAGATTCTTGATTAGTACGGGTGTCAGAGGTTATGAGAAGAAGGCAGGAGAATGGGTTGAGAAAGGGAGAGATAGATCAGTCATAATTGAATGGCGGAGTGGTCGTGATGGGCTGAATGGCCTAATTCTGCTCCTATCACTTATGAGCTAGTTATTGGTTACACATTAAATATCAGAAAATAATTGAGAGATCTCATTGAAAAAATTTACAACTTTTTCGGATTAGCAGCAAAACACAAAATTATTTTCAATCGTTACAAGCAAAGTCTAAATGTCAGATGCTCTAGTCTTCTTGCGTTTGAGGCAGCAGAGGTTATGTAACACCCTCCAGGTGCTGTTGTCGAGGGCCATGAGGTCTACCCCTCCACAGGGGGGGGGGGGGGGGGGAGAGGCAGCGCAGTCGACAATGACGTGCCGCGCTGTTTGCTGGTCTACTCCACAGATGCTCTAGTCAACATCAGTAGGATTATTTCTTGGTCAAGTCTTATAGTGGCGTACAAAACCATGAGAGGAATAGATCGGGTAGATGCACAGAGTCTCTTCCCTGAGTAGGAGAATTGAAAACCAAAGAATACATGTTTAAGGTGGGGGGGAGATTTAATAGGAACCTGAGGGGTAACTTTTTCCTCACAGAGGGTGATGGGTGTATGGAACGAACTGCCAGAGAAGGGAGTTGAGGCAGGTACGTGGCATCGCAATGTTTACGAAGCAATTAGACAGGTACAAACACAGTCGGGAGGGACTAGTATAGATGGGACATGTTGGCCAAGTTTGGCTGAAGAGCCTGTTTCCTCGCTGTCATGCCCCTGTCCCACTTAGGAAACCTGAACGGAAACCTCTGGAGACTTTGCGCCCCACCCAAGGTTTCCGTGCGGTTCCTGCTGGTTGCAGGTGGTTGCGGGTAGTGGAAGCAGGTAGGGAGACTGACAAAAACCTCCGGGAACCGCACGGAAACCTTGGGTGGGGCGCAAAGTCTCCAGAGGTTTCCGTTCAAGTTTCCTAAGTGGGACAGGGGCATAAGGCTCCATGACTAAATCATTGAAATTGCTTAAAGTTAACACTTCATGTAAAATGTAAATCTATGAGCAGAGCTGTACATTTCTTCAATTAAAATGCCCCATTCAAAGTAATAGTAGGCATCCTTGCTAATGTAAACCAGTACAGAGTCACTTTTGTGGTTAAGGGTATGTTTTAACATAACATTTGAAATGCATAGTTATAATTAAGGAATAACAAGAATCAAATGTTTTTTTAATGGCCTAGTTCATCAATTAGGGGTCATGGTTATGTCTGTGGTGATTTTTGTTTTGTATCAGTCATTGCATATAGTTTTTAAAGCAAATATTTTCAGAAACGAGGGCATTTGTGGACAGAGCTGCTGGTTCTTAAATAGCCATTTACCATTCATCATTCAAGGACTTACGGAGAACTCTGTTACCAAGAGGGTCTCATCTAATTGGACTGAGAAAACCTTGTTTAGTTTAGTATAGTTTAGAGAAACAGGGGAAAAAATCCCTTCGGCCAACCGAGTCCGCGCCGACCAGCGATCTCCGCACGTTGTATTATCTTATAGAAACGTACAAAATTCTTAAGGGGTTGGACAGGCTAGATGCAGGAAGATTGTTCCCGATGTTGGGGAAGTCCAGAACAAGGGGTCGCAGTTTAAGGATAAAGGGGAAATCTTTTAGGACCGAGATGAGAAAAACATTTTTCACAGAGAGTGGTGAATCTGTGGAATTCTCTGCCACAGAAGGTAGATGAGGCCAGTTAATTTGGCTATATTTAAGAGGTGGTTAGATGTGGCCCTTGTGGCTAAAGGGGATCAGGGGGTATGGAGAGAAGGCAGGTACAGGATACTGAGTTGGATGATCAGCCATGATCATATTGAATGGCGGTGCAGGCTCGAAGGGCCAAATGGCCTACTCCTGCACCTATTTTCTATGTTTCTATGTTTCTATCAATACTATCCTGCACACAATTTACAATGACGCCAAAGCCAATGAACCTACAAACCTGTCCGTCTTTGGGAGTGAGGGAGGAAACCGAAGATCTCGGGAGAAAGCCCACGCGGTCACAGGGAGAACGTACAAACTACGTACAAACATGCGCCCATTGTCGGGGTCGAACCCGGGTTCTCCAGCGCTGCAAGTGCTGTTAAGGCAGCAACTCTACCGCTGCGCCACCGTTTCTATTTTGAAAGATTCACCTCACAGAATGTCCTTCCAGAAACGAGCATGGATGCAGAGTACAGAATTGTCACAAATATCTGCCATTGGTTTTATGCCTGAAATAATTTTGGCTTTGAAATATTTCAAGCGTAAAAGCTCATTTGACTCCACTCTGGCTCAAATAGACCAGCATGAACATTAGCAGAGCATTGCAAACCGCAGTGCTACATACAGGTTTGGAACTGATATTAATAAATATGGGCAGGTCATGGTGAGCGATTCTGGCCACAGCTTTGTACAGTAAATATTATGTTAAAGGCAATAGTTGCAAGAATGCTGCTTCTCAGTCAGGCAACCAATCATTTTTAGCTTTAGTCTGAGGTTTGGAGATACAGCGTGGACACAAGCCCTACTGGTCCACGTCAACCATCGATCAACTATCGTTCACTAGTTCCACCCCACACCCCAGGGACAATTTACAGAAGCCAATTAACCTACAAACCTGCGCGTCTTTGGAGTGTGGGAGGAAACCGGAGCGCCCGGAGAAAAGCCACGCGGTCAGAGGGAGAAGGTGCAAACTCCGTACAGACAGCGCCCGAGGTCAGGATCGAACCCGCGACTCTGCGCTGCGTTGCTACTTTATTTTACGGGAGCTTTATTGTTTCGAAAACTGACGAAAGGAATTTGTGCCTTTTTTTCTCAATTCAATGCAAACCAAAATAGTCAATATGGCTAAGAGTAGCACTCATGTTTCATTGCGTAAAGGTTCAAATGTCACAGTGATGCAAGGCAAGGCGGGAATGTTGCTGGCAAATAGCACACGAACAAGTAGTCCCAACACCATCCCAGAGACCTATGCAAACTCAATTTCCCTTGTCCAATTGCACTGGAATGCAGTTTCTATTTTTTTTAAAGTGCATGTCACAGAGTGATACAGTGTGGAAACAGGCCCTTTGGCCCAACTTGCCCATACCATGTTAATATTATTTCCTCCTTTCGCATGTGGCATCAAACAGCTTTAACAGCTCTATCTGTTCACCCTTCTCCGCAAACTATGGCTATGGTAAGTGTGGTAAGTAAGGGAACTTTCAAAGTGATGGACAGATAATCTCCTCAAGGCTGTGGGAAGAAAAAGGGATTATTAACACAAAAATACGATGCAGGAATTTTAAGCTGCTGTCAGCGAAATACGCCGAGCCATTACCATGTTTCTTTGAAGCATCAGCCAACTACTGTTAGCAACTCGGCCTAAGTCAAGAATAGTCAGTGGAACTTTGAAACAGTCCGTATCACAGAGGGCAAGGTGGAACTGGAACTGAGTCATTGTCCATTAAGGGTAGCAATTGAGTGGAAGGAAACACAAAGTTCGGGGAGCAAAAAAACATAAAGGCGGAAATCAAATATCAAAATTACAAAAGCACTGACCTAAAAAGCAAGGTCGTTTTAGTTTAGTTTAGTTTAGTTTAGAGGCACAGTGCAGAAACAAGCCCTTCGGCCCACCGAGTCCACGCCGAACAGTAGCCCGTATTAGCCAGGACATCCCGTTGCCCGTACGGGACCGCCCTTGTCCCGTATTTGACGTCTACTACTCGGGTCGAGGGGACTGTCCGGTCGGAGTGCCGCATCCCGCCCCGCCTAACCCGTGCCGAAGTTGTGCAGCCCATGGAGCGCAGCAGCAGCACCTCGCCCGTGGACCCTTCGGTCGGCAGCCCGGCCAGCTGTCCGACCTTCGCTTCCTGCCGACACCACCACCACCCCACCTTCTCATGGACGATCATCGATGGGGTGCTGCCAAAACTCCTCAGCTGGCCCGCCGGCTGGGCTTTGTGTGCAGTCCAGCACCCGGGGCCAACTCATCACGGCTGAGTTGGTCAACGAATTGCTGTTGGGAATTTGTCCCTTATTTTGACCTTTTGTCCCTTATTTGGGAGTGATAAAGTTGGCAACCTTCCCGACCAGCGGTCCCCGCACACTAACTCTGTCCTACACTCATTTGGGGGAAAATGTATTATTTTTACCAAAGCCAATTAGCCTACAAACCTGCACGACTTTGGAGTGTGGGAGGAAACCGGAGCTCCCGGAGAAAACCCACGCAGGTCACGGGGAGAACGTGCAAACTCCGTACAGTCTTATTTTGGTTAAGAATACTGTTGGCATGCTGGGTGTCGAGGAAAGAGACGAGGGAAACTAATTAGAAAAACATAGTGTGGAGGATTCGAATAAAGTAAAAAGAAAATAAAGGGAACATTGAGTAATAGTATATGTAGGAAGGAACTGCAGATGCTGGTTTACACCGATGATAGACACAAAATGCTGGAGTAACTCAGGCAGCATGTCAGAAGAGAATGAACGGGTGACGTCTCGGATCAAGACCGTTCTTCAGACTGAAGATGGGACATCTTGACCCGAAACCTCACCCATTTCGTTGTCTAATGCATTTCGTTGTCTTAATGCATTTCGTTGTCTTAATGCATTTCATTGTCTCTGTACTGTACACTGACAATGACAATTAAAATTGAATCTGAATCTGAATCTGAATCATTCCTTCTCTCCAGAGATGCTGCCTGACTCGCTGAGTTACTCCAGCATTTTGTGTCTATCTTCATTGAGTAATAGTCCTTTTTAGTTCTGATGGATGGTGCTAAACATTCTACATAGCAGGGACCGTGTAACATATGTGCCCTCTGGAATTCATCCCATTAATGCATAGTGCTAAGAACCAATGCTAAATTTCACAGCATGTCTACTGTATTTAACTTTCAGCTGGGGAACAGCAAGCTTATCCTTTGTATCCATGTATTGTATGTTCAGTGTTGATTAAACGTAATCTTTAACTTGCCCCCTTGTTCCCAGGATAGCTCAGCATAGATTAAACGCTAAATGCTTGTGTAACCCAACCCCAAACATCTCCGCTCGGTCCGCATTAACCAACCTGATCTCCCGGTGGCTCAGCACTTCAACTCCCCCTCTCATTCCGAATCCGACCTTTCTGTCCTGGGTCTCCTCCATGGCCAGAGTGAGCACCACCGGAAATTGGAGGAGCAGCACCTCGTATTCCGCTTGGGCAGTCTGCACCCTAGCGGCATAAACATTGACTTCTCCAATTTCCGGTAGCCCTTGCTGTCTCCTCTCCTTCTCAGCTCTCCCTCAGCCCTCGGGCTCCTCCTCTTCATTTCTCCTTTCTTCTCTTCACCGCCCCCCCCCCCCCCCCCCCCTCACCCTACATCAGCCTGAAGAAGGGTTTTGTGCCAAAACATTGCCTATTTCCTTCGCTCCATAGATGCTGCCTCACCCACTGAGTTTATCCAGCACTTTTGTCAACCTTCGATTTTCCAGCATCTGCAGTTCCTTCTTAAACATCTCTGGAGAACATGGGTAGGTGACGTTTTGGGACGGGATCCTTCTTTAGACCTGAAACATTGAGGGTCATGTCCTTTCCTTTCAGACCTGAGGAAGGGGCATGTTCATAAGTGATTGGAATGGAGAATTAGGCCATTCGGCCCATTGCGTCTACTCCGCCATTCTGCCATTGGCTGATCTATCTTTCCCTCTCAACCTCATACTTCATCCTTCACCCCATAACATAGAAACATAGAAAATAGGTGCAGGAGTAGGCCATTCGGCCCTTCGAGCCTGCACCGCCATTCAATATGATCATGGCTGATCATCCAACTCAGTATCCCGTACCTGCCTTCTCTCCATACCCCCTGATTCCCTTAGCCACAAGGGCCACATCTAACTCCCTCTTAAATATAGCCAATGAACTGGCCTCAACTACCCTCTGTGGCAGAGAGTTCCAGAGATCCACCACTCTCTGTGTGAAAAAAAGTTCTTCTCATCTCAGTTTTAAAGGATTTCCCCCTTATCCTTAAGCTGTGACCCCTTGTCCTGGACTTCCCCAACATCGGGAACAATCTTCCTGCATCTAGCCTGTCCAACCCCTTAAGAATTTTGTAAGTTTCTATAAGATCCCCTCTCAATCTCCTAAATTCTAGAGAGTATAAACCAAGTCTATCCAGTCTTTCTTCATAAGGCAGTCCTGACATCCCAGGAATCAGTCTGGTGAACCTTCTCTGCACTCCCTCTATGGCAATAATGTCCTTCTTTATAACCCCCAACACCATTACTAATCAAGAATCTGTCAATCTCCACCTTAAAAATACCCAATGACTTGACCTCCACAGCTGCATGTGGCAACGAATTCCACAGATTCACCACCCTCTGACTAAAGAAATTCCTGATCTAAAACATCACATCTCCATGTTCTCCAGAGATGTTGACTTGAAGAACGGTCCCATCCCAAAACATCACCTGTCCATGTTCTCCGGAGATGCTCCCTGACTTAATGAGTTACTCCAGCACTTTGTATCTTTTTTTTTGTGGTAAAATAGCACCTGCACTTCCTTGCACCCATAGTTTAACACAGTTTTTTCCTGTGAAACAGAACATTTCCGTGGCAATTGAAGAACTTTGTACATAATTGTATTTCCTCACCAGCATTCCACCGTGACATATTATTTACCAAATTCTTGTGTGAAATTGTACCTTCTGTCAAAGATCACCTGAGATTAACAGGAAGTATTGTAAGGAACACACCAATTTCATTTTAATTTTAGATTTTCTATTATAAAAATGTCAACTTTAAAAGGTCAGGAGGAAATTGATATATGCTGATTATTTCAGGGCATTTTTGAAGAGAGGAGGGGATAAAAGTAACACAACCTCGCTGTACAATAGACAATAGACAATAGGTGCAGGAGTAGGCCATTCAGCCCTTCGAACCATTCAATGTGATCATGGCTGATCATCCCCAATCAGTACCCTGTTCCTGCCTTCTCCCCATATCCCCTGACTCCGCTATCTTTAAGAGACCTATCTAGCTCTCTCTTGAAAGTATCCAGAGAACCGGCCTCCACCGCCCCCTGAGGCAGAGAATTCCACAGATTGACCACTCCCTGTGGGAAAAAGTGTTTCCTCGTCTCCGTTCTAAATGGCTTACTCCATATTCTTAAACTGTGGCCCCTGGTTCTGGACTTCCCCCAACATCGGGAACATGTTTCCTGCCTCTAGTGTGTCCAATCCCTTAACAATCTTTTATGTTTCAAGACTTTGTCTGTGGAACTGGTGCGCTACAATGCTGAGAACTATATTTTGCATTCGGTATCCACCTCTTGGCTAAGTGTGGAGTTTTTAACGTTCTTCCTGTGATCCAGTGGGCTTCCTCCGAGTGCGCTGGTTACCTCCAGCGTGGAAACAGGCCCGTCGACCCACCGAGTCCAGGCCAACCATCTCCCCATCACTCGTTCACACCAGGTCTATGTTATTCAATTTTCGCATCCACTCCCTACACACTCGAGGCAATTTACCGAGGGCCAACGCACCTACAGACCTCTTTGGGATGTGAGAGGAAACCAGAGCGCCGGGACGAAACCTACACGGGCACAGGGAGAACGTGCAAACTCCACAAAGAGAGCACCCGAGGTCAGGATTGAACCGGGGTCTCTGGCCCCGTGAGGCAGCAGCTCTACCGGCTGTTCTTACAGAAAAGTTCCTTCCACATGTATTGCATAACGTAATGGCAGATTCTTGATTAGTACGGGTGTCGGGGGTTAGGGGGAGAAGGCAGGAGAATGGGGTTGGGAGGGAAAGATAGATCCCTCATGAAGCAAGTAGCTCTTTCTTCCCAATAACCATTTCAGGCTTAAGTCCTCCCTCCCTCCCTCCACCTCCAGTTTAAATTCCATTTGGAACATTTTGGAGGATCAAGGAACCAAGAACCAAGAATGGTGGAGTAGACTTGATGGGCAAATCCACTTAATCCTTCTCTTATGATTTAGTTTACTTCACTTTACTGCTTTACTTTAGTTTGGTTATGAACCAAGGACTGAAGAAGGTCCATCTGTCTCCTCAGATCCTGGTGAACTTCTACCGCTGCACCATCGAGAGCATCCTCACCAACTGCATCACAGTATGGTATGGCAACTGCTCTGTCTCCGACCGGAAGGCATTGCAGAGGGTGGTGAAAATTGCCCAACGCATCACCGGTTCCTCGCTCCCCTCCATTGAGTCTGTCCAAAGCAAGCGCTGTCTGCGGAGGGCACTCAGCATCGCCAAGGACTGCTCTCACCCCAACCATGGACTGTTTACCCTCCTACCATCCGGGAGGCGCTACAGGTCTCTCCGTTGCCGAACCAGCAGGTCGAGGAACAGCTTCTTCCCGGCGGCTGTCACTCTACTCAACAACGTACCTCGGTGACTGCCAATCATCACCCCACCCCCCCCGGACACTTATTATTATTTATTCAAATCATTTGCTATGTCGCTCTTTCAGGGAGATGCTAAATGCATTTTGTTGTCTCTGTACTGTACACTGACAATGACAATTAAAATTGAATCTGAATCTGAATCTGAAGAGACTAAGATCGAACCGGGATCAAGGGAGCAGCACTAACCTATTCTTTGGTTTGTTGGCATTTGTTGATTTGCATGTAGCAGCTTGAAAAAAAAATCAGGGGTCATTTTTTTTGAAAATTCAGCAACTTAAACTTTGGCAAGATAAATTCTTAGTTGCTAAACTCCTTGCGAGAGAATAACATCTTGTCCCTTGTGCACTAACGCATGTGTTGTGTGTCTCTAAAAATTCATTCCCACATGGTTCAACAAAATTAATTTCTGAAGAGGTCTAGTGTGCTTGTGTTATCCAGCTGGCAATGAATTTCCAGGCAATGATATCATAGAAACTTAGTAACATGGAAAATAGGTGCAGGAGGAGGCCATTCGGACCTGCCAGCCAGCACCGCCATTCATTGTGATCATGGTTGATTGTCCCCAATCAATAACCCGTGCCTGCCTTCTCCCCATATCCCTTGACTCCACTAGCCCCTAGAGCTCCATCTAACTCCCTCTTAAATCCACCCAGTGACTTGCCTCCACTGCCCTCCGTGGCAGGGAATTCCACAAATTCACAACCCTCTGGGTGAAAAAGTTTTTTCTCTCCTCAGTCTTAAATGGCCTCCCCTTTATTCTAAGACTGTGGCCCCTGGTTCTGGACTCACCCAACATTGGGATCAATGGACAAGGAGGAGGTTTTAAAGTGATATTTTGTTCATATGAACGATTATTTAAATTGGACAATATTTACATATTTGGACAAAATATTAGCATATTCAGAAGATTCACCTCTCAGGATGGCATTAATTACATTTAGAAACTTTAAACTTTAGAGACACAGTGCGGAAACAATCCCCTTGGCCCACCAAGTCCGTGCCGACCAGATCACACCATGCTCTAATCCTAGGTAGACAAAAATGCTGGAGAAACTCAGCAGGTGAGGCAGCATCTATGGAGCGAAGGAAAGAGTCAACGTTTCGGGTCGAAACCCTTCTTCAGACTCCTATCCTATGCATTAAGGTTAATTTACAATTTTACCAAAGCCAATTAACCTACAAACCTGTACGTCTTTGGAATGTGGGAGGAAACCAGAGCACCCGGAGAAAATCTGTACATGTCATGGGGAGAACGTACAAATTCCGTAGAGACAGGATCGTAGTAGTCAGGATGGAACCCGGGTCTCTGGCGCTGGGAAACAGCAACAACTCTACCGCGGGTCCACCTGAGCCCTGAGAGAACTGAGCAGGAGAGAAATGATTGTGGATTTAATGCTGGTTGGAGCTGGTTGTACCCAAACCTCCCCGTGACTATGCCTATGACAATAAACTCAACTTGACTTGACTTGGGCATATGCCAGTCTTCGACAGGAACTCAAACCATTCCATAGTGATTCAGCCAGCATGTCTCATTCTGTCCAGGAATTTGTAATTCCCAAAGTGTCTGTCCCCGGACAAGCGGTGTGTGAGAGGTGTGTGAGAGGTATATTCACCCCTTTAGTTTAGTGATACAGTGCAGAAACGGCCCCAAGTCCAAGCCGACCAGCGATCACTTGTACACTGTTCTATCTGACACATTAGGGGCAATTTACAGAAGCCAAATAACCCTCGAACCTGAAGGTATAGATGCTGCCTCACCCGCTGAGTTTCTCCAGCATTTTTTGTGTACCTTCGATTTTCCAGCATCTGCAGTTCCTTGTTAAACCCTCAAACCTGCACGACTTTGTGGAGTGTGGGAGGAAACCGCAGCACCCGGGGAAAACCCACGCAGTCACGGGGAGAACGTGCAAACTCCACGCAGACGGCACTCGTGGTGAGGATCGAATGCGGGTCTCTGATGCTGTGAGGCGGGAACTCTACCGCTGCGCTACAGTGCCGCTCCTAATTGAGGGATTGAGTTCAAATTGCTACAATATGTTTTTGCCATTTACACCAGGACGACGTAATGCTAGCCCAAGATTCCTCACGTGGAGATCAATAATTAATTGCAAAAGATATGGATGAAAGTTTGGATTTAATAGTCTTCCTCGTTTGAAAAATTCCAAGCATGATCGTGCATTCTCTTCCTTCTGATTATCTCATGCATCTGGTTCAGCAGCCCGGCCAATTCCCCTTACTAATAAACTGTGGTGCTACTATCCACATGCCAGTGACTGACATTTCCGTGCATCGGTTCGATAAGCCCAGAATATTATAGTGCAACAGAGCACAAACAGGTCAGAACCCATTTCCGATGCTCAGGAAAAATACATTCATCAATGGCAGTCTCTTGCCCAGAGTAGGGGAATCGAGAACCAGAGGACATAGGTTTATGGTGAGGGGGGGGGGGGGGAAGGTTTAATAAGAATCTGAGGGGTAATTTCTTCAAGCAAAGGGTGGTGGGCGAATGGAACGAGCTGCCGGAGTTAGTTAAGAGGGAATTAGATGTGGCCCTTGTGGCTAAAGGGATCAGGGGGTATGGAGAGAAGGCAGGTACGGGATACTGAGTTGGATGATCAGCCATAATCATATTGAATGGCGGTGCAGGCTCGAAGGGCCGAATGGCCTACTCTTGCACCTATTTTCTATGTTCTAGTACATGGACAGGACAGGTTAGAGGAATGTGGGCCAAACGCAGGGAGGTGGGACTAGTGTAGATGGGACATGTAGGCTTGTATTCACTGGAGTTTAGAAAGATGGGGGGATATCTTATAGAAACATATAAAATTATAAAAGGACTGGACAAGCTAGATGCAGGAAAAAATTTCCCAATGTTGGGTGAGTCCAGAACCAGGGGCAACAGTCTTAGAATAAAGGGGAGGTCATTTAAGACTGAGGCGAGAAAAAAATGTTTTCACCCAGAGAGTTGTGAATTTATGGAATTCCCTGCCACAGAGGGCAGTGGAGGCCAAGTCACTGGATGGATTTAAGAGAGAATTAGATAGAGCTCTAGGGGGCTAGTGGAGTCAAGGGATATGGCGAGGAGGCAGGCACGGGTTATTGATTGGGGACGATCAGCCATGATCACAATGAATGGCGGTGCTGGCTCGAAGGGTCGTATGGCCTCCTCCTGCACCTATTTTCTATGTTGGCTGGTGTGGGCGAGTTGTGAGGCTCCATGACTCTCTCTATGACTAATAAAGTTATAATGATATTTTGATCCCTCAGGGATTAATGTATCTTTGGTCAATGATACCAAATGCGTGCTGTAAGAATTTCCTGAATTCTTTTTCTGAATATCTATATCACTGACTGCTCATTTGGCTAATCTTTTGGAATCAAGAACCAGAGGACATAGGTTTAAGGTGAGGAGGGACGATTTAATAGGAACCTGTGGGGCAGCTTGTTTTACACAAAGTATATATCGTAAAGTATCCTTTATTGACATAGAAACATAGAAATTAGGTGCAGGAGTAGGCCATTCGGCCCTTCGAGTCTGCACCGCCATTTAATATGATCCTGGCTGATCATCCAACTCAGTATCCCGTACCTGCCTTCTCTCCATACCCTCTGATCCCCTTGGCCACAAGGGCCACATCTAACTCCCTCTTAAATATAGCCAATGAACTGGCTTCAACTACCCTCTGTGGCAGAGAGTTCCAGAGATTCACCACTCTCTGTGTGAAAAAAGTTCTCCTCATCTCGGTTTTAAAGGATTTCCCCCTTATCCTTAAGCTGTGACCCCTTGTCCTGGACTTCCCCAACATTGGGAACAATCTTCCTGCATCTAGCCTGTCCAACCCCTTAAGAATTTTGTAAGTTTCTATAAGATCCCCTCTCAATCTCCTAAATTCTAGAGCGTATAAACCAAGTCTATCCAGTCTTTCTTCATAAGACAGTCCTGACATCCCATGAATCAGTCTGGTGAACCTTCTCTGCACTCCCTCTATGGCAATAATGTCCTTCCTCAGATTTGGAGACCAAAACTGCACGCAATACTCCAGGTGTGGTCTCACCAAGACCCTGTACAACTGCAGTAGAACCTCCCTGCTCCTATACTCAAATCCTCTTGCTATGAAAGCCAACATACCATTCAAACTTTTAGTTTGAATGAAATTACGTGCCTTGCAGTCATGACAGAGAATAAAATAACAGAACACACACTTAACACAGTTTAACATCCACCACAGTGAGTCTACCAGGCACCTCCTCACTGTGATGGAAGGCAGAAGTCTTAAGGTCCTTGTCTCTTCCTTCCTTGTTCTCCCTCTGCGTTGAGGCGATCCAGGCTTTCGATGTTGGGCCCCCCCGCCGGGTGATGGAAAGTCCCGCGGCCGAATCCGAGTTCCGCGAACGGGCCGGTTCAAACCCCGCGTCCCGGGGGAGAAGGAAGCTGCCACCCTCCAGTCTAGAGGACGAAGCTGTTGTTGTGGGAGCTCCGGAGGACCGGTCACCAACCTGTGACCTGCGAGCTCCCGATGTTGTCGTCCACTGGGCCCGCGGACGAAGCCTCCGAGGCTCCGAAGTCGGGCCGCCGCGCCACCACAGCCCCGAAGTCGGCCAGCTTCGCGATGGTGAGTCCTGGCTCTGCCCCTGGAGCCTCAAGGTCGGCTCCAGTTGGAGGCCGCCAGCTCCGCGATGAGGCCTCAGCGCAGACGGAGACGGAGATGGGGATACGACAAAGAAAAGGTTGCATCCCCCCCGAAGGAAGAGAGTAAAACCAGTTTCCTCCGCCCCCCCACACACATACACAACTAAAAATAAACTAAAACATACGTCCAACGTACGTCCAGTCAGACAGACAGACTGCAGGCGAGCCTCAGCTGCTTGGGCAGCGTCAGCATTTCCGGAGTGAACTGCCAATGGAGGTCGTTGAGGCCGGGACTATCACAACATTTAAGAAACATTTGGACAGGTGCGTGGATAGGAGAGGCTTGAAGGGATATGAGCCAAATGTAGTGTCGATGGTGAAAGTTGGTCGGCATGGGGCTGTAGGGCCGAAGGGCCTGTTTCCGTTCTGTACGATTCTATGGTTGAATATACAATGAAGGAGAAATAATATGCATTTGTTGAGCCAAGAGACTAAAGACAAACCTTTGCCCAACAACATGTTTAAGAAGGAACTGCAGATGCTGGAAAATCGAAGGCAGACAAAAATGCTTGAGAAACTCAGCGGGTGAGGCAGCATCTATGGAGCAAAGAAAATAGGCAACATTTCGGGCCAAAACCTTTCTTCATACTGATGTGAGGTTGTGGGGGGGAAGAAGAAAGAAGGGAAGAGGTGGAGCCAGGGGGCTGAGGGAGAGCTGAGAAGGGGAGGAGAAAGTAAGGCCATTTAGAACGGAGACGAGGAAACACTTTTTCTCACAGAGAGTGGTGAGTGTGGAATTCTCTCCCTCAGAGGGCGGCAGAGGCAGGTTCTCTGGATGCTTTCAAGAGAGAGCCAGATAGGGCTCTTAAAAATAGCGGAGTCAGGGGATATGGGGAGAAGGCAGGAATGGAGTACTGATTGGGGATGATCAGCCATGATCACATTGAATGGCGGTGCTGGCTTAAAGGGCCAAATGGCCTACTCCTGCACCTATTGCCTATTGAATATGTGAAATTAGAGAAGTTAATGTTCATACCGCTGGGGTGCAAACTGCCTAAGCGCAATATGAGGTGCTGCTCCTCCAATTGGAGGAGCAGCACCTCATATTTTGCTTGGGCAATCTGCACCCCAGTGGCATGAACATTGACTTCTCTAATTTCAGGTAGTCCTTACTTTCTCCTCCCTTTCTTAGCCCCACAACATGTCACTAGTTCTGTTGCGAATGATGAAACTAAATGGGATCCTTGGTGAAAAAAGGAGCGAATAGATTTTTTAATTTGTCAAGAACGTGTCGCACAAGATTGGCCGCATTTCCTACCTCTCAGGCAACGACGTCTTAATGCTGCTGGTCCTGACGAAAGGAGTAAGACAGTCGTCTTTGGAGGAAGGCATCAGCCCTCCGCACGAGTTGTGGTGGCTGAGACCCCCACCGTTGCTGCCGAGAGACACGTCGATGGACTCGCAGCTGGTGTGCAGGCTGCTTATCGACTGGTATCCAAGGCCCTCCTTACTGATGGTGGAGGAGCTGGTCAGGCTGGTGCCCCACGGAGCCCCGTTGGAATGGAGCGAAGCTGGGCTGGAAGCCAGGGGGGACTGTATCATGTCCGAGGCCTTGCCGTAGAGCGGGCTGCTGCCTCCGCTGCCCAGGCAGGAGGGGGGAGACTCCAGGCTGCTCTGCTGGTTCATCGTGGCGTGGGGATTGGAAATGACGGTGGAGTTCTTCATGTTATCCACAGTTGTGACAGGAACTTGCTTGGCACTTGGTTTGACCCCGAACAGTCTGTTTTAACAGAAAGACAAAAAGTCTTAAAGTGGTGTCTTTAATTTCAACAATACACTATTGTTCCTATCCAAACCAACACCTGGAGGCACTGGCTGGGTGGAAAAAAAAAATTAAGTTTACCGAATGACACAGCTGAGAAGTGGCTGGAAAAACTCTTGACATTTTCCAAACGCAGCCCTTTGTTTAAAATGATTAAATACTTCTATTTTCAAAGACGTGCTCTCTTTCGCCTGACGTCTAGACAGAATTTAATACCTAATCCTCACAATCCATTATTATTTTAAAGAAGTGCTGATGGATGAAGTGAGTCTTTTCATCGGGGTAATTTAACCTAGATAATGGTACAAGTGTTAAATTAATTTGCGACTGTAAAGAGGTTTTGATCATTTATATCTTTGCCTTGGGCTGCTTCAAGCAAGCAGAGTTTCTACCAACATCACATGTGGGATCTTGATTAAGGTTTGCGGTTGAAGTCAATAATTGCGAAGTTTGCCGCTACCATTTATCAACAAAATAAAGGAAGCCTTATGTGACACTGGTCTTTAGTTTCTGGGGAATGTCTTTATTCTTAAAACGTGTAAAGCATGCATTCAAAGGCAAGGCAGCGCCTTTACCACCTCAGGCAATTGAGGAAATTCAGAGTGTCTCCGAGGATCCTCCAGTGCTTCTACGCAGCGGCGGTGGAAAGCATCTTTTCCGGGAACATTACCATCTGGTTTGGGAATTGCTCTGCCAAGGACAAGAAGGCTCTGCAGAGAGTAGTGTGCGTTCAGCCGAACTTCACTCGCCCCCCTGCAGGAACTATACAACAGGAGGTGCAACTCCAGAGCAAATAAAATCATGGGAGACCTCTTCCACCCCTACAACGGACTGTTCCAGCTGCTACGGTCAGGCAAACGCCTCCGTTGCCATGCGGTGAGAACGGAGAGGTTGAGAAGGAGTTTCTTCCCAGAGGCAATTCGGACTGTAAACGCCTATCTCACCAGGGACTAACTCTACTGAACGTTTTTCCTTCCATTATTTATTATGTAAAATAATATGTGTGTTATGATTGTGTTTATAATTTGTTTGGTTGTTTTGTTGTTTGTCTTTTGCACAAAAGTCCGTGAGCATTGCCACTTTCATTTCACTGCCCATCTCGTATGTGTGACAAATAAACTTGACTTGACTTGACTTGACTTCATATTGTGCCCTGAAGCACACAAAATTACACTGAGACTTGACAGGATAGATTTTTAGTTTAGTTTAGAGCAGAGGTCGGCAACCTGCGGCCCCCTGGCCGAATGCGGCCCGCAACCCGAAATCATCCGGCCCGCAGCCGGATTTATCCCCCCGTAATCATCCGGCCGCCGAGCGCTCGCCCCGAGCGCGGCCGAGCTCCGGCTGTACCGTGTCCTACGCAAAGCCGCGCACCTTCTGTGAACACGTTTAAGAAAGAACTACAGATGCTGGAAAAATCGAAGGGAGACAAAAATGCTGGAGAAACTCAGCGGGTGAGACATGCAAGGATTGCACGAGGCTGCCTCACCCGCTGAGAATAGGGTGAGTTATCAAGAACCAGAGGACATAGGTTTGCAGTGAGAGAGGCAACATTTTAACTCGGAGGGTGGAGCAAGCTGCCAGAGGAGACAGTTGAGGCATGAACTATAAAAGTCCATGCCTCTGGAATTTAGGATGAGAGGGGATGTTATTGAAACATAGAAGATTATTGAGGGTTTAGACAGGCTAGAGGCAGGAAATATGTTCCCGATGTTGGGGGAGTCCAGAACCAAGGGCCACAGTTTAAGAATAAGGATTTAAGAGAGTTAGATAGAGCTCTAGGGGCTAGTGGGGTCAATGGATATGGGGAGAAGGCAGGCACGGGTTATTGATTGGGGACGATCAGCCATGATCACAATGAATGGTGGTGCTGGCTCAAAGTGCCGAATGGCCTCCTCCTGCACCTATTTTCTATGTTTCTATGTTAATAAGGGTAGGCCATTTAGAACGGAGAAGAGGAAACACTTTTTCACAGAGGGTTGTGAATATGTGAAATTCTCTGCCTCAGAAGGCAGTGGAGGCCAATTCTCTGAATGCTTTCAGGAGAGAGTTAGATAGAGCTCTTAAAGATAGCGGAGTCAGGGGATATGGGGAGAAGGCAGGAACGGGGTACTGAATGCGGATGATCAGCCATGATCATATTGAATGGCGGTGCTAGCTCGAAGGGCCGAATGGCCTACTCCTGCACCTATTGTCTATTGTCATTTAAAAGACACACGGTGGATAAAGTAGAAACAAAGAACTGCAGATACTCATTTACCAAGGAAAGACACTAAGTGCTGGAGTAACTCAGCAGATCAGGCAGCATCCCTGGAGAACATGGATAGGTGATGTTTCGGGTCGGGACCCTTTCTAATGGTGGGAAAAGATTTGTTTTCTAAAGAGGGGAAATGAGGGGATCGCTGGTCGGCATGGACTCGGTGGGCCGAAGGGCCTGTTTCCGTGCTTCAAAACTAAGGAAAACGGGGGATGAATGGAGGAGCAAGTCAAAGCACCACATTGTAATTAGTATTAATATTTAGTTTAGTTTCTTGTGTGGGGACTGAGGCTATAAAATTAGCAGTCAATCACAAATATTTGATGTTATTAAATGTGGCAATATTGAGAACAGACCAGTCATTAAAGCTAATT
The DNA here is from genome assembly GCF_028641065.1 of Leucoraja erinaceus. NCBI lineage: Eukaryota > Metazoa > Chordata > Chondrichthyes > Rajiformes > Rajidae > Leucoraja > Leucoraja erinaceus. The sequence continues at coordinate 4,680,088 of NC_073394.1, forward strand.
TTCGCAACGATGACATTTAGGATCAGGCTTGCATTCCAAATTGTTTTAAATCACCTATCAAATTACTCTTCTTAATCACTTTTACTGTGTTTTCCCGTCAGTGATTCTGCAGTCTGCGGTTTGTGAGGTGCTTTTACACTGGGCATCATTGTTTAACTAATGAATCCCAGGGGCTGGATTATATAATGTCCTTTAGATTTGTATGTTTGTTCATTTCTCCCATTGCCGCTGCCGAGAGATCGGACAACGGGGACTCGGTGTGTGGGGACTGCTGTGAGGGGGGGGGGGGGGGGGGGGAGGGCAAAGGGGGACCTGGCGCGGGGGGGGTACTGTGCAACTCTGTCAGCACCCTTGGGTATGCAAGCAAAGAATTTCACTGGGACTTGTCACTTGGGGCAATAACGCATTCAATTCAATTCCACTTTTCCTTCCTGCAAACTTCTCTCCATTGATGAACTGTACACTGCAAGGGCCAGGAAGCGCAAGGGTAAGATCATCTCTGACCCCTCTCACCCTGGCCACAAACTCTTTGAATCACTTCCTTCTGGAAGGCGACTCCGGATTGTCAAAGCTGCCACAGCCAGATATAAAAACAGCTTTTTTTCCCCACGAGTAGTAGCTCTACTCAATAACCAAAACTCTGTAGCCTCTCTTTTGCTCTGGTATTTAATTTAATTCACGTTTAATCAATAAGGTTTTATTATTAATGTTTAATGTTTTATGTGTCATTCCTAACTGCCACTGTATGTCATGTTGTCACTTGCGGGTGGAGCACCAAGGCAAATTCCTTGTATGTGAATACTTGGCCAATAAACTTATTCATTCATTCATCCAATTCAATTGTTGGCTCCTTGCCTCCTCCAAGCTTATGAGCAGTTCAACTGTGCAGAAAGGAACTGCAGATGGTTTTCACCGAAGATAGACACAAAATGCTGGAGTAACTCAGCCGTTCAGGCAGCGTCTCTGGTGAGAAGGAATGGGTGGAGTTTTAGGTCAAGACCCTTCTTCAGACCGAGAAGTCAGGGGAGAGGGAGACATAGAGATAAGGAACGGGAAGGTGTTAAAACGAGATATTAAAGGGGATGTGAACGAGGAAAATGTAGATTAGATCATTGGGAGCTAGGAGAAGGTGACAATGAAACAAACAAAGGTAACATTTCATCAGGGGACAGTCAGACTGGTCGGTGCAATAGGAAGGGCGAGGCATGGAGAGGGAGGGACAGCAAGGGTTACTTGGGGTTGTAGAGGTTATTGTTCATACCAGTAGGGTGTAAGCTACCCAAGCGAAATATGAGGTGCTGCTCCCCTGATTTGCTTTGGGTCGGCCGAACGCACTATGGGAACTTCACTCGCCCCCCTGCAGGAACTATACAACAGAGGGTGCAACTCCAGAGCAAACAAAATCATGGGAGACCCCTTCCACCCCTGCAACGGACTGTTCCAGCTGCTACGGTCAGGCAAACGCCTCCGTTGCCATGCGGTGAGAACGGAGAGGTTGAGAAGGAGTTTCTTCCCAGAGGCAATTCGGACTGTAAACACCTATCTCACCAGGGACTAACTCTACTGAACGTTTTTCCTTCCATTATTTATTATGTAAAAGAAAATGTGTGTTATGATTGTGTTTATAATTTGTTTGGTTGTTTTGTTGTTTGTCTTTTGCACAAAAGTCCGCGAGCATTGCCACTTTCATTTCACTGCACATCTCGTATGTGTATGTGACAAATAAACTTGACTTGACTTGACTTGACTTGGTCTCACTCTGACAGTAGAGACCCTTCTTCAGACTGAGAGTGAAGGGAAAAGGAAGAGAGAAATAGACGGTGATATAGAACAAATGAAAGAAAGATTTCACTGTCGTCTTGATGAGTCTCATTGTCTGTAACCCGTTTTCACCTAGCTAACGGCTACCAATGGCCGGTTTCCTTCATCATCGTAACTTTGCATATCTTTCATTCATTTGTTCTCTCTCTCTCTCTATATCACCGTCTATATTTCTCAGTTCACTTTCCCCCGACTCTCAGTCTGAAGATCGGTCTCGATCCGAAACGTCACCTATTCCTTTTCTCCAGAGATGCTGCCTGTCCCGCTGAGTTACTCCAGCTTTTGTGTCTCGATATTCAGATGGAACTCTCTTAACATATTGGACAGCCCAATGGAAAGCCAGCTCACAGCGTTTGACAAATGAAACACAGTCATTAATGAAATTAAAAAAAATAATTTGCGCTCAATTAGAAACATAGAGAACAGGTGCAGGAGGAGGCCATTCGGCCCTTCGAGCCAGCACCGCCATTCATTGTGATCATGGCTGATCATCCCCAATCAATAACCCGTTCCTGTCTTCTCCCCATATCCCTTGACTCCACCAGCCCCTAGAGCTTTATCTAACTCTCTCCTAAATCCATCCAGTGACTTGGCCTCCACTGCCCTCTGTGGCAGGGAATTCCACAAATTCACAACTCTCTGGGTGAAAAAGTTTTTTCTCACCTCAGTCTTAAACAACCTCCACTTTATTCTAAGACTGTGTGGCCCCTGGTTCAGGACTCACCCAACATTGGGAACATATTTCCTGCATCTTGCTGGAAATATGTCCAGCCTTTTATAATTGTATATGTTTCTATAAGATCGCCCCCTCATCCTTCTAAACTCCAGTGAATACAAGCCTAGTCTTTTCAATGTCTTGCATGCACAGGTTGCAATGATGAAGTATGATGACTTACCTGCGTAAGGTGGGGGAAGCGATGTCAGGGTATTTGGATCCTTGCTGTCGAGTGCCCTGAGTGCTGTTGGCTGCAATCTGCGAAGGATTGGCTTTGACCGAGTTCAATGAAGGCACACACTCCGTGTCAGACTGCACTCCCTTCTCTCTATCCGTCTGGTTGGGTAACAGAGGCATGGGGTTGCCCGAGACTGCCTTGGACGGCTCTTTCAGTTTCGAGACGGGAATCCCGGCCGATTTGCTGCTGATGTTGGAGTCTATGCTGCTGGTGCTGGACCTGTTGCCGGTTCCCCGGCTGTTGGACTTGCTGGGTCGGGGCAGGCTGCGGTACTGCAGGTTGGTGCGCCCGTTGAGAATAAGGTAGCTCTCCTCCGCGTTCTGCGAGCCGTCCACGCTGGCTTTCCGCCCGGACCCTCGGCCCACCAGGCCTGACGACTTGGGCATCTTGCCCAGCGTGGCCGACCCGCTGGTGATGGTGACCCCGCTGGCCGTGATGATGGTGATGCCCCCCGACGAGCCTCCGTGCTTCTTGAAGCCAAACGTGTTCGTCCCCGTGGCCGAGCGCGGCGCGCTGGAAGGGGGCTTCTTCCTTTCGTCCCCGCTGCTGCGGCCCGCGTCCGAAGGGGAACGGTGAACGTTCGTCAACTTGGGAGACAAGCGGCCCTTCTCCGATACCTTAACGTCATCGGTTTTAGCTACACAAAAAAACATATATACATCAACATCAACTTCATCAACATCACAGTGATTTAAGTGAAATGAATATCTTCTCCAGACTGCCCTGTTTCTTCTGAGTATCAACATATTTTATCTTAGTTTAGCTGCACAGTGGCACAGCGGTAGAGTTGCTGCCTCACAGCGCCAGAGACCCGGGTTCAATCCCGACTACCGGTGCTGTCTGTATCGAGTTTGCACGTTCTCCCCGTGACCTGTGTGGGTTATCTCCGAGATCTCCGGTTTCCTCCCACACTCCAAAGACGTATCGGTTTGTAGGGTAATTGGCTTTGGTTCAATTGTAAATAGTCCCTAGTGTGTGTGTAGGGTAGTGTTAGTGTGTGGGGATCGCTGGTCGGCGCGGACTCTGTGAGCTGAAGGGCCTGTATCCCCGCTGTATCTCTAAACTAAACTAAACTTCGGATATAGCGCGGAAACAGGCCCTTCAGCCCGCCGAGTCTGTGCCGACCAACAAACACTTCGTCCACTTGCACTATCCTACACACTAGGGACAATTTACAATTTTAACCCAAGCCAATTAACATGCCAACCTGGATGTCTCTTTGGAGTGTGGGAGAATACTGGAGCACCCAGAGAAAACCCACGCAGTCACAGGGAGAACGTACAAACTCCATACAGACATAGAAACATAGATACATAGAAAATAGGTGCAGGAGGAGGCCATTCGGCCCTTCGAGCCAGCACCGCCATTCATTGTGATCATGGCTGATCGTCCCCAATCAATAACCCGTGCCTGCCTTCTCCCCATATCCCTTGATTCCACCAGCCCCTAGAGCTCTATTTAACTCTCTCTTAAATCCACCCAGTGACTTGGCCTCCACAGCCCTCTGTGGCAGGGAATTCCACAAATTCACAACTCTGGGTGAAAAAGTTTTTTTCTCACCACAGTCTTAAATGACCTCCCCTTTATTCTAAGACTGTGTGGCCCCTGGTTCTGGACACCCAACATTGGGAACATTTTTTCCTGCATCTAGCCTGTCCAGTCCTTATATAATTTTATATGTTTCTAATATGTTTCTTATGAAGGCCAACATTCCATTAGCGCCCATCGTTAGGATCGAACCCGCCTCTCTGGCGCTGTAAAGTAGTAATTCTAACGCTGCGCTAATGTTCCGGATCTAATTCAGTTTAGTTTCGTTTATTATTGTCACGTGTATCGAGGGACAATAAAAGTCTTTTGTTTGCATGCTAATCAGTCAAACATAGAACATAGGACATAGTACAGCTGAGGAACAGGCCTTTTGGCCTACAATGTTTGTACCACACATGATGCCTAGTTGATAAGACACAGAATGCTGGAGTAACTCAGCGGGACAGGCAGCATCTCTGGAGAGAAGGAATGGGTGACGTTTCGGGTCAAGACTCTTCTTCAGGCTGGTTAGGGATAAGGGAAACGAGAGATAAAGAACAATGAATGGAAGGTATGCAAATAAGTAACAAAGATAAAGGAAACAGGCCATTGTTGGCTGTTTGTTGGGTGAGAACGAGAAGCTGGTGTGATGGGCGGGGGGAGGTATAGAGAGAGGGAATGCCAGGGCTACCTGAGGTGAGAGAAATCAATATTCATACCACTGGGGTGTAAGCTGCCCAAGCGAATTATGAGATGCTGTTCCTCCAATTTGCGTTTAGCCTCACTCTGACAATGGAGGAGACCAAGGACAGGAAGGTCTGTGTGGGAATTCTACATTCCCTGACTTCCTTGCCTGGGAGTTTCTGATAGAAATTTATATTAGGTAGGTCGTGCCAAATGTACTACGAGTCTTCCACCGAATGTCCGGCGCCGCCTTTAATCCGCCGCCTTAAAAATAGTGGAGTCAGGGGATATGGGGAGAAGTCAGGAACGGGGTACTGATTGGGGATGATCAGCAATTATCACATTGAATGGCGGTGCTGGCTCGAGGGGCCAAATGGCCTACTCCTGCACCTATTGTCTACTGACAATGGACAGCTAACCCATCTCGACCACTTTCCGCCTTCCGCAGAGACCGTTCCCTCATCAACTCCCTGGTTAACTCATCCCTTCCCACCCAAGCCACCCCCTCCCCAGGTACCTTCACCTGCAACCGCAGAAGATGCAACACCTGTCGCTATACCTCCTCCCTCGACACTTGTCCAGGGACCCCGACAGTCCCGTTGAGTTATCCAGCGCTCTGTCAGTCCCATTTGCGAATCGCTCGCTTGCTTCTCCTTACCTGCACCGTGGCCCTTGAGAGTGTTGGTGGAGGTCTTTGCCCTGGGTGTGGTGATTCCAATCTGGGCCGTCATTCCTCTACGCCACGATCCTGTCTGGGAAATTACCGTTGCCTTCTTGCTGGAACTGCTCTTCTCCGACTCGTCGGAGACGTCCGATGGGTTCCGTCTCCACTTTGAGTTGGCGTCCATCTTGATCCCACTGTCGGACCCACCGTCTGATCTCTTCACCTCTTCCCCGGACCAAGTAGAGTTTCTGTCCGAATGCTTCTCTGCATCTGTCTGTAGCTACAGAAACACCAACCCAATCACTATCACTCTTTAACGCTGCCTTTCCACGCTGAAGGAAATTACCTGAAATTCGGGAAATTCCGGTGGTCTCCGGGTAATTTTAGGGAAATGAAATAATTCCGGGAAAATTTCCCGTCCCGGGTGAGCCATCGCCAACGGCGCGTGCGCGACTGCCGCCCCCGACTGAGCGCGCACGGAATCCGGGCCCACTGCGCACGCACGGGGAGACGCGAAGGGGTCCAATCCGGATGATTTGCGGGATGAAAAGTATGTGCCTGTATATTTACGACCATCGGCGCCTGCGCAGTTCGGAGAGGCCCGTCAGCCGCGTCACAATTAAAAATGGCGCGGTAGGGACTCCGACTCCCCGCGCGTGCGCAGTGGGGCCGGTATCCGTGCGTGCGCAGTTGGGGTAGCGGGCGCACACGTGCAGTTGGGGAAGGCTTACCGAGGGGGCAAATACCATCAAATTCCAGGTAATTTGGAATTCTATTTCAGGAATTATTTTTTTTGAGGAGTGCAAGCGGATGTGAATTATATAAAATGTTGGTGAGTTGATGAGGAATTCCTAACTTCACAAATCTAGTTAAATGCCTTAATCTACCAGACGCCCTTCACAGTTAAAAATGGTACATTTTATTTTCACCCATGAGATAAACAGCATGGGGAGATCTGAAGTATGCAGCTTGTGTTCATCAGTTCATAAGTGATAGGAGCAGAATTAGGCCATTCGGACCCATCACGTCAACTCCGCCATTCAATCGTGGCTGATCTATCTCTCCCTCATAACCCCATTCTCCTGCCTTCTCCCGTTAACCCCAGACACCCGTACTGATCAAGAATTTGTCAATCTCCGCCTTAAAAATATCCCCAGATAAAAACTTCTATTGTTCAAGGTAAGGATAAAATACTACCATTAAAAAAAAAAATAATATCCAGGTGACCAGCAGTACATGTGGGTCTCTGAGGCCAAAGATAAATAATGTAAGAATGTCACATTATAAACAGCCATTGTATAAATCTAGTCTGCAGATTCAACAAATCGTAATATCACAATTACTAAGTTTGAATCCTGAGGCTAAGACCTCTGGCCCTAGACTCTCCCATATCCACTTTATCCGAGCCTTTCGCAGCTGCCTGTGGCAATGAATTCCACAAATGCACCTCCCTCTGACTAAATAAATTCCTCCTCATCTCCTTTCTAAAGGAGCGTCCATTAATTCTGAGCCTGTGGCCTTTGATCCCAGAATCTTCCACATTCGGGTTCAATGGACTATTTCTGTAAAGCCCCCGTCCCACTTTCTCCGAGTTACTCATGAACTCTCCCGAGTTTTCCCCTCGATTCGAACTCGGGGAATGTCGGCCACTGACGGTAGCGAGCTCGATGGAGTCCGTAGATGTTTCGTAGCGGCTGGTAATGGCAGCCGTAGGAACTCGGGGCATCAGGTAAGTCGGGACGTTTTTTCAACATGTTGAAAAATGTCCACGAGTTAAAAAAATAGCCCAGAGTACCTACGAACGGCTATTACCGTAATTCCCCGAGTTCGAATCAAGGGGAAAACTCTGGAGAGTTAGTGAATAACTCGGGAAAGTGGGACGGGGTCTTAACACTTTCTGTGTGCTTGCTAATCGTGGATTGGGGGGGGCGGGGGGAACGCTACTGGACCGTTAGTATGAGAAAGAAATTCTCTGTGATCGCGACTATAAAAGCACCGTTGAAGCATTTGCTTTTACCTGGTTGTCAGGGTTTTTGCGGCTGGTGGCCGGAGTGTTGGCATAGGAGCTGATCGAGGAGCTGGTGTTGATGTCGTCAGTGCTGAGGTTGTCTATGGTGTCGCTGATTCCACTGCTGACGGAGCTGCTGTCATCCCAACTAGGGGGAAGAAAATGAACAAGGACACACCGGTTAGAACCGAAGGTAGACCCGAAAACGCTGGAGTGACTCTGGAGAGAAGGAATGGGTGATGCTTTGGGTCGAGACCCTTCTTTGTTTCCCCCTCCCCCCCCCCCCCCCCCAATTTACTGGACGCATCCAGACTGACTCTCATTCTGAAGAAGGGTCTCAGGGGAGAGAAGGGGATACAGAAGGGAGATAAGGAAGTACGGTGTGAAAAAATGGAACGGAGATCAAGAAAAATGTAAAATAGGTCATTGGCTGGGAGAAGATAAACAACAAATCAAACAGAGATGAAATGCAGTCGGAGACAGCAAGGCTGGTCGGAAAGCAGCAGTCTCCATCACCATGTCCAAACAGGACTGGCATCTCAACCAAAGATCCTATAGACCAAGATAGACCACTCCTGCGAAATGCAACGGGCTGACGTGTAGTACGTAACGGAACAGAACGGAACGTGGGCCTTTTTTTCATCCATTTCCGTAACCGGACCCGACCCGACCCGACTCGCAGTGAATCAACGTTGCGGGGGAACAGTTTGTGTTAATAAATTAAAATTCTGAAAATGAGGAAAAGATTTTTACCAAATAACTTTTATTTTTACGAGGATGTTTCCGTAACCGGCTCCCGTCTCCGCACTAGTATCCAAGGGGATCTTTGGTGCGGAGACGGAAGCCGGTAACGGAAATGGGGCAGAAAATCACACAGGAATCTGCCCATGACCGTCCTACGTCTTTTTCATCGAGTGGTCTGTCTTGCTCGCTGTAGGATCTTTGATTTCAACCTGTCCATGGTAATGACAATGCCTCGGAACTGGGTTTCACAGTACAAAGTGTCTCGCTGCTATGTAGCACATTTAGCCCGACCTTTAAGGGCCTGTCCAACTTACGCGCTTTTTTCCGCTACTTGCTGGCACCCGTCATAGTCGCGGCAGGTTGCCGAAAATTTTCAACATGTTGAAAATCCAGCGGTGACCAGAAAAAAGTACGACTACTGGGCGACTACTCACGACCAAACAGGCGTCACCTCGCGACAGGCGGTGAGTAGTCGCCACAACGAGTCGTACCTTTTTCTGGTCGCCGCTGGATTTTCAACATGTTGAAAATTTTCACCAACCTGCCGCGACCATGACGGGTGCTGGCAAGTTGCCGAAAAAATTCTCCCGAGTTCTCCCCTGATTCGAGCCCGTGTAATGTACATAGCGGGTCCGTAGGGGTTCGTGGATGTCCCGTAGCGGCTCGTACGAGTAACGGTAGGTACTCGGGAAATCCAGTAAACTCGTGACGTTTTTTCAACACTGTGAAAAAATGTCCACGAGTAAAAAAATACTTGTGATGAAAAGAATTGTTACTTTTAATCGTACGAGCCGCTACGTGACATCCACGAGCTCCTACGTACCCGCTACGGACATTCACCGGGTTCGAATCAGGGGAGAGTTCGGGAGAACTCTTAAATTACCTCGTACAGTGGGACAGGCCCCTCAATTGTTATAATATGACACCTGATATGATGTTTCTGAGACACAAAAGAGAGAATGGGTTAAACCATTTCTCACGTTATGGAGCGTTTAAGAAAGAACTGCAGATGCTGGAAAAATCGAAGGTAGACAAAAATGCTGGAGAAACTCAGCGGGTGAGGCAGCATCTGGGGAGGGAAGGAATAGGTGACGTTTCGACCCGAAACGTTGCCTATTCCTTCTTCGAAGGGTCTAGACCTGAAACGTCGCCTATTCCTTCTTCGAAGGGTCTCGACCCGAAACATCATCTATTCCTTCTTCGAAGAGTCTCGACCCGAAACATCGCATATACCTTTGCTCCATAGATGCTGCCTCACGCGCTGAGTTTCTCCAGCATTTTTGTCCACCTTCTCACATCAAGGAGCACATTTATCAATCTAATTCTGACTGAAGCCTCCCATTAGAATTGTTCACTGCGTGAAACTCCCCCAGTCAACTTGTACTCAGCCAATGCAGCCCCAAGCCATCGTTCGGGCAGCACGGTGGAGCAGCGGTCTAAAGGTCTGTTTCCATGCTCTCTGACTCTTTTGACTCTAAAGGCTTTGTTTTGCACGCTATCTAAACATATCAGATAATGCTACACATAAATACAATCACGCCAAACTCAAGTACAATAGACAGAGCAAGGAGGAAGATACAGAGTGCAGAATATAGTTCTCAGCATTGTAGCGCATCAGTTCCAGAGACAAAGTCCAATGTCCGCAATGGGGTAGAGGTGAATTGGACAGTACCCTAGCTTATGGAAGGACCGTTCAGAAGCCTGAGTTGCAGTTTCAGGTGTAAACAAAATTGGCACCAGCTGTCTTTGGTGGCCAACTCATTGGTGACCTTCGGACTATCCTTGATCGGACTTTGCTGGCTTCACCTTGCACTGAACGTTATTTCCTTGTCATGTATCTACACACTGTAAATGGATGCTCCCCAATTTACGATGCTTCGACTTTACGACAGTGCAAACGCTGGTCGACGACAGCGAGTCGCCGGTGGCAGCGAGTCGGTCACCTGATCAAATTGTATTAAACGCGTTTACGACTTACGATATTTTCGATTTACGATAGGTTTATCGGAACGTAACCCCACCGTGGGTCGAGGAGCAACTGTGTATTGTCTTTAGAAACGAACAAAATTCTTAAGGGGTTGGACAGGCTAGATGCAGGAAGATTGTTCCCGATGTTGGGGAAGTCCAGGACAAGGGGTCACAGCTTAAGGATAAGGGGGAAATCCTTTAAAACCGAGATGAGGAGAACTTTTTTCACACAGAGAGTGGTGAATCTCTGGAACTCTCTGCCACAGAGGGTAGTTGAGGCCAGTTCATTGGCTATATTCAAGAGGGAGTTAGATGTGGCCCTTGTGGCTAAGGGGATCAGAGGGTATGGAGAGAAGGCAGGTACAGGATACTGAGTTGGATGATCAGCCATGATCATATTGAATGGCGGTGCAGTCTCGAAGGGCCGAATGGCCTACTCCTGCACCTAATTTCTATGTTTTTATGTTTACCGCTGACTGGATAGCATGCAACAAAAGCTTTCCGCTGTATCTCGGCAAGCGTGACAATAAATTAAACTGAACTGAATCTTGATGTGACGAATGTAATGACTGTTACAAAATCAAAGTTAACTTCAGTTTAAGTTTCCAAAAGTAAGTAAGTAAGTTTATGGGCCAAGTATTCACATACAAGGAATTTGCCTTGGTGCTCCGCCCACAAGTAACAACATGACATACAGTGACAGTTACGAATGACTCGGAAAACACTAAACATTAATAAAAATAAAACATTAATGATAAAACACCATTCAACAAGCATGTGAACCATCAAAATGCCAGATCAAAGGGAGGCTACAGATTTTTGGCTGTTGAGTAGAGCAACAATTCGTGAAAAAAAGCAGTTATTTGTCTGGTTGTGGCAGCTTTGACAGTCCGGAGTCGCCTTCCAGAGGGAAGTGATTCAAAGAGTTTGTGGCCAGGGTGAGAGGGTTCAGAGATGATCTTGCCCGCTCGCTTCCTGGCCCTTGCAGTGTACAGTTCGTCAATAGAGGGAAGGTTCAGCCAATAACCTTCTCTGCTGATCGGACGATTCGCCGCAGCCTCCAGGTGTCGTGCTTGGTGGCCCAGCCAAACCAGACCATGGTGGAGAAGGTGAAGACAGACTCTACGATGGCCGTGTAGAATTGGACCATCATTGCCTGTGGCAGATTGTGCTTCCTCAGTACATCCTCTGTTGTGCCTTTTTGACTGTGGAGTCGATGGTGGCCCCCCACTCAAGGTCCCCCACAAAGCACAAACAAAACGTCTGGGGGAATGGGCGGCCAAGCATTGATATCCACTGACTTGTCACTGGGCAACTCTCCAGTGGATGTGGGTTTTCAACCAGGAAATCTTCAGTTACATGGGGGATCCAAGGCAGTGTCTGCTGCAGAGGTTATTGTGCCAGGTTTGGCACCTGCAGTCAACAGTGTAAATAATGGGCATGTCTGTTTTAGGCGACTACAGGCGACACGACTGTTGCAACATGGTCAATAGACAATAGGTGCAGGAGTAGACCATGCGGCCCTTCGAGCCAGCACCGCCATTCAATGTGATCATGGCTGATTGTTACCCATCAGTACCCCGTTCCTGCCTTCTCCCCATATCCCCTGACTCCACGATCTTTAAGAGCCCTATCTAGTTCCGGGGTGTCGCCTGTACGGTCGTGAGTCGTCTCCTCTGTCGCCCAACGAGTCGCGGCGTCTTTCCGGTCGCCGCTGAATTTTCAGCATGTTGAAAATTTTTCGGAGACAGTCGGGGACAGTGGGTTTGATGCCAATGACTTCTCCTGACGTAGGTTGTTGCCGGTGCAGACTTCGTTTTCTTTTGTTGCTAAAGTAATGATTCTGTTTTAAATTTGATGTCGAAGGGGGGATCCTATCGCCAGTTTGTCAGCGACCTGCTACGACTACGACAGTCGCCTAAAAATAGCCTAAGTGGGACGGGCCCACAAGGCTACAAACGGTTCATGCGGTCACATTGAAGCGCAATCACTGAATACAAATCTACCCTGTGGAGGAAGGAACAGCAGATGGTGGTTTACAATGAAGATAGTCACAAAAATGCCGGAGTAACTCAGCGGGTCAGGCAGCATCTCTGGAAAGAAGGAATGTGAGGTGAGAAGAGAAGTTTCGGGTCGAGACCCTTCTTCAGACCGAGTATCGGCAGGAAACGGTAATAAGCGGTACAGATGGTGATGTAGCAAAAAAGTAACGCTGATCACAGAAGCAGGTCATTGTCAGCTGTTTGCTAGGTGAGAACGAGAAGCTGGTGCAACTTGGGTGGGGGTGGGATGGAGTGAGAGGGAATGCCGGGGGTCACTTGAAGTTAGAGAACATGGAACAGTACAGAACAGGAACAGGCCATTCGGCCCACAATGTCTGTGCCGAACATCATGCCAAGAACAATTTTGATCTGCCTGCACGTGATCCATATCCCTCGAACACTGCCCCCCAGCTTCGTGTCATCTGCAAACTTGGAGATGTTGCATTCAATTCCCTCGTCGAAATCATTAATATATATTGTAAATAGGCCATATTCCTCTATTTCCTGCATAGCCATGTCCCTATTTACAAGGTCCTGAAATGCCACTATCATATCTGCCTCCACCACCATCCCCGGCTGCATGTTACAGCCACTCACCACCCTTGCTGTGTACAATTTGTCCCGCAAACCTTCTTTCAACTTTTCTCCTCTCACCTTAAAACTACGCCCTCTAGTATTTGATACTTCCATCCTGCAATTTCAGACCACATTTAAAATGAATACTTATTTCAGCTGAAATTATCTTTCCAAGAAGAACTATTATGTTAACAACCATATTTAGTTCCCCATGCAACCGAGATAATTCACAGATCACATCCCAGCCTGAGATGAACCTGACAACCTTGGGGGGATTGGTTGTGCAGCGAAAATAAACTTTCAACTCAATACAAGAATGAAAGAGTCTAAAGTTATGCGAGAGGAAACTGGAGAAGCCGGGAGGTCCTGGAAAAGGCCCACGTGCTGCGAGGGGAGGTGGTGGAGGGTATTTAAGAGGCTTTTAAATGGGTACATTAGGGTTGCCAACGTTCTCACTCCCAAACAAGGGACAAAAGGTCAAACTAAGGGACACATTCCCAACGGCAATTTGTTGGCCAAATTGGCCGCTAGATTTTCAACATGTTGAAAACTTTTCGGAGGCATTCGGCGACGTGGGTTTGACACCAATGAGCGTAGCTTGACTTCGCCTGACGTAGGTGATGTCGTAGGTTGTCGCCGTGCTGCGGACCTCATTTTGTTTTTCTTGTTAAAGTAAAGATTCTATTTCAAGGAAACTTTATGCCAAAGTCCTGGATAAGGCCCACTTCAAATTGAGAGAGGCTTTTAAAATTTTGAATTTTTGCCTTTAAGAGAAAAATAGGTACATTAGGTGCCAGGAGTAGGCCATTCGGACCTTCGAGCAAACTAAGGGACGCCATTTTCAACATATGATCATGGCTGATCATCCCGAAGTCAGTATCCCGTACCAATTCTCGTAGCATGACCCCCTGATCCCGATGTCGTGGTTAGCCGCAAGGGCCACATTTCTAACTCCCTCTTAAATATAGTAATGATTCTATTTCAAACTTTATGCCAAAGTTATATACACTTCAAATTTATCCACAACATTTTGAATTTTGTTTATGCCTTCATAAATATTCCTGCACTGATTTTGTTTAGGTGAGTTTAGAGATACAGCGTGGAAACAGGCCCTTCAGCCCACCAAGTCCGCGCCAACCAGCGATCACCCCGCACACTAGCACTATCCCACACACACACTCGGGACAATTTACAATTTTTACCAAAGCCAATCAACTGACAAACCTGTGCGTGTTTGGAATGTGGGAGGAAACCGGAGCACCCGGAGGAAATCCAAGTGGTCACGGGTAGAACGGACAAACTCCGTGCAGACAGCACCCGTAGTCAGGATCGAACCCGGGTCTCTGGCGCTGTAAAGAAACAACTCTACCGCTGCACCACCGTGCCACACTGCCACGATGTATCCAATTCAAACTTGGCAGCAATAACAAAGGTCCATCTTGATAAGACGTGCCTAATATATATATATATATTCATTTAAACAAACATTAAATAGCCACCCACTGTGAAATTGCAAAACAAATGTTGCACTCACAGTTGTGAAACAGTTTCAGAGAATTATTTCCCCCAAGAGTTCTTTCAAATTAGACTTGTAGTGAATAACCCTGGCCTGCTGATCGCATGGTCCACATGCTAACATCGTGTTGTGGAAGCTGAAAGCTATTAACTGGCAATCAAAAATTATGCAGCAACTCCAGAAGACTCATACCCCAAAAATGAGAAGTCTGATGTAATTGAAACACAATCCCTTTGAAATATTATCGCCTTCCTTCAAAAACATTGGCAGGTTTGTTTTAGCGTAGAAAAATCTGCAAGCAGAAATCGGTGCAATCGGTGAAATGGAAGCGCTTTTAACTCTCAATGCAACTAGACTCAAAGAGTCATAGGGTCATACAGCATGGAAACAGACCGCTCGGCCCAACGTGCCCATGCCGACCCATCTATACTAGTCCCACCTGCCTGCGTTTGGTCATTATCCTACACCTATCCTATCCATGCACCTGTCCAATGCCTCATAAATGTTGTGATACTTCCTGCCTCAGCTACCTCCTCTGGCAGCTCGTTCCATACACCCACCAACCTTGTATCACCAACACTGGCATAGCCTGCCTGAAATAGGGATAGTGGGAAGACCATCATACTGGAGAAGAGGCGCTGATGGAGGGGGTGGGTGCAAGGGCATGTTTCTTCCACATATAATCATCGATCTGGAGGAGATAATAAACTCCTCCATCAGCACTTGACCAGTAGGATGAGTATAGGAGCAAAGAGGTCCTTCTGCAGTTGTGTAGATCCCTAGTGAGACCACACCTGGAGTATTGTGTGCAGTTTTGGTCCCCTAATTTGAGGAAGGCCATTCTTGCTATTGAGGGAGTGCAGCGTAGGTTTACAAGGTTAATTCCCGGGATGGCGGGACTGTCATATGCTGAGAGAATGGAGCGGCTGGGCTTGTACACTCCGGAGTTTAGAAGGATGAGAAGGAATCTTATTGAAACATATAAGATTATTAAGGGTTTGGACAGGCTAGAGGCAGGAAACATGTTCCCGATGTTGGGGGAATCCAGAACCAGGGGCCACAGTTTAAGTATAAGGGGTAAGCCATTTAGAATGGAGACGAGAAAACACTTTTTCACCCAGAGAGCTGTGAGTCTGTGGAATTCTCTGCCTCAGAGGCGTTGGAGGCCGGTTCTCTGGATACTTTCAAGAGAGAGCTTGATAGGGCTCTTAAAGATAGCAGAGTCAGGGGATATGGGGAGAAGGTAGGAACGGGGTACTGATTGGGGATGATCAGCCATGATCATATTGAATGGCGGTGCTGGCTCGAAGGGCCGAATGGCCTACTCCTGCACCTATTGTCTATTGTTCACACAAAGTGCTGAAGTAACACAACAGGGCAGGCAGCATCTCTGGAGAACATGGATAGGTGACGTTTTGGCTGGGACCCTTCATCAGTGTCTGGAGAAGTGTCCCAACCTGAAACATCGCCCATCTTTTTTCTCCCGAGGCAGGCACATGTGTGGCATGGTGGCACAGCGGTAGAATTGCTGGCTTATAGCACCAGAGACCCAGGTTAGATTCTGACTAAGGGTGCTGTTGATACGGAGTTTGTGCGTTCTCCCCGTGTGACCTGCATGGGTTCCGTTTTCCTCCCACACATCAAAAAGCACAGGTTTGTAGGTTAGGCACAAAAAGCTGGAGGAACTCAGCGGGACGGGTGGCAGCATCTCTGCGGACAAGGAATGGGTGACGTTTCGGGTCGAGACCCTTGGTCAGATCAGCAGGTTAATATCAGTAAACTTGGCCCGAGTGTGTAGGATAGTGCTCGTGTACGGGGTGATGGCGGGCCAGCGTTCCGATGGGCCCATTTCCGCGCTGTATTTCTAACCTAAAAACGAATAAATGCCTCTGCACGCACATGCCCCATGGCACCAAGCCCATGTAAATCTGCGCCTTCATTTCAATTCCAGAGCAGGCAACAGCAGCAAGTGTGGGAGAAGTCAACAAGGTGAATCTTTAGTCACCGTTTTAATGTAGATTCCCTGAGGGCGTGTGCTCGTAACTTAGATGAACGCCCTTAGGCCACCACCTCAATGCTTTCCATACAAATGATGTTGGCTGCAGATAAAGTTCTATTTTCTTTTGTGAAGTGCTGTAAGATTCCAGAGGCCTGGGGAAGCAAGATACCACAGAGTATGTAGCAGCTGGGCTTGTACACTCTGGCGTTTAGAAGGATGAGAGGGCTTCTTATTGAAACATATAATAATAATAATAATCTTATTTATATAGCACATTTTTAGTCAACTTGCATTGACCCCAAAGTGCTTCACATAATTACATTACATTTACACACAGGCAAAGGTGGGTGAAGTGTCTTGCCCCAAGGACACAACGACAGTATGCACTCCAAGCCATCTGTCGTAATAGAACATTATTAAAGGTTTGGACACGCTAGAGGCAGGAAACATGGTCCCGATGTTGGGGGGGAGTCCAGAACCAGGGGCCACCTTTTAAGAATAAGGGGGAAGCCATTTAGAACGGAGTTGAGGAAACACTTTTTCACACGGAGAGTTGTGAGTGTGGAATTCTCTGCCTCAGAGGGGGGTGGAGGCCAGTTCTCTGGACACTTTCAAGAGAGAGCTAGATAGGGCTCTTAAAAATAGCGGAGGAAGGGGATATAGGGAGAAGGGAGGAACGGGATACTGATTGGGGATGATCAGCCATGATCACATTGAATGGCGGTGCTGGCTCGAAGGGCCGAGTGGCCTACTCCTGCACCTATTGTCTATTGTCACAGACAGGGCAGCACGGTGGCGCAGCGGTAGAGTTGATGCCTGAGACCCAGGTTTGATCGTGACTACGGGGGCTGTCTGTACAAAGTTTCGTACAGAGTCTCCCCGTGGTTGCGTGGGTTTCCCCGGGTGCGCTGGTTTCCACCCACACTTGCAAGTCTGCAGTTCAATTGGCATTGGTAAAAATTGTAAATTGTCCCTAGAGTATGTAGGATAGTGTTAGTGTGCGGGGATCGCTGGTTAGCGTGGATCCAGTGCTGTATCTCTAAACTAAACCAAACTTTACACTTCAGTGACACAGCTTGGAAACAGGCCCTTCAGCCACCGAGTCTGCACCGGCCAGCGATCCCCGCACACTAACCTCCACTACACTGGGGACAATTTACAATTGTACAAGTGCCAATTAACATACAAACCTGCACATCTTTGGAGTGTGGGAGAGAACCGGAGCACCCGGAGAAAACCCACATGAAAAGTCCGTACAGACAGAACCCGGAGTCTGGATCCAATCCGGGTCCCTGGCGCTGCGCCACCGTGCCACCCTTCGCCCCTCTTTGCCATCTTCCACCCCTCCCTACTCCAGTCAGTCTGATGAAGGGTCCCAACCCAAACGCCACCCGTACATTCCCTCCGCAATCATTGCACCGGTAGTTTTACGCAAATTGTGAAAACGATATGCATTCGTCCTGAACAATTTTGCAGGAGTTTTTAAATGATTTCTTTAAACAAATTGCCTCATGCAAATGAGTATTCCAAGCACACACACGCCCACACTGGCATGCACGCACACACACACACGCCCACACTGGCATGCACGCATGCACGCACACACACACACGCACACACACACGCACGCACACACACACACACACGCACACACACACACACACGCACGCACACGCACGCACGCACACACACGCACGCACACACACACACACACACACACACACAAATGCATTCACACACGCACACACGCACAAGTGAGTCATAGAGTTTATATCATTTTTGGTTTACAGATACAGCGCGGGGAACATGCCCATTGGCCCATCGTGTCCGTGCCGACCAGCGATCCCCGCACATTAACACCATCCTACACGCACTAGGGACAATGTTTACATTCACCAAGCCAATTTACCTACAAAACCTGCACGTCTTTGGAGTGCGGGAGGAAACCGAAGATCTGGGAGAAAACCCGCGCATGTCACGGGGAGAACGTGCAAACTCCGTACAGACAGCGCCCGTAGTCGGGATCGAACCCGGGTCTCCGGTGCTGCATTCGCTGTGAGGCTGCGACTCTACCGCTGCGCCACCGTGGCTGCCCGAATCATACAGCACGGAAACAGGCCCTTCGGCCCAACTTGCCCACGCCGACCAAAAGGCCCCGTCTAGACTCGTCTCACCTGCTGCCTCTGGTCGATATCCCTCGCAGCCTTTCCCATCCACGTACCAGATCAAGTGTCATTTAAATGTCGCTATGCTCAACAAAGTTCACAAATAGCGTTACCATCGACAGCTCAAAAAGCAAGGCCTGTGGGTTTCTTCACCACTCAATCCGTGAAGGAAGTCTCATGCCCGTCTTAAACAAAGTACAAATCTTACCAATGTGACGGGATGAAACCTTGCAGTTTTACTCATGGGGAAACGACACGTCGTCACTCGGGGGAAGGGAGGAATTCACTCCGGCCACAGGAACAAAAACATCATTATGCATCGTGATTCATCTGCACTTTGTGGAAACTCCTGCCATCGGGAAGAAGGTACAGGAGCCTGGAAACTCAGGAGGACTGGACTCCAGGCTCAGGAGCAGCTTCTTCCCTCCAGCCATCAAGCTACTAAACTCTACAACCTCTGAATAAGCTCTGAGCTGGGTAGATTTGGGGACATTATTTTTGACTTTGCACAACTACAGGAGAGGGAGGGAGGGGGCGAGGGGGGGAGAGGGGGGGAATGGGAGAGAGGGGGAGAGAGAGGGGGGGGGAGAGAGGGGGGGGGAGGCAGAGAGAGAAAGGTTGGGGGGAGGGGGATGGAGGGGGGAGGGGAGGGGAGAGAGGGGGTGAGAGAGGGGGGGAGGGGAGGGGAGTGAAGGAGGGAGAGAAGGTGAGACAGAGAGAAGGTGAGAGAGAGGGGGGAGGGAAGGGGAGAGAGGGAGTGAGAGGGGGGTGAGAGGGGGGGGAGGGGGAGAGAGGGAGAGGAGGGGAGAGAGGGAGGGAGAGAAAAGAGGGAGGGAGGGAGAGAGAGAGACAACGAGGGAGGGAGAGAGAGAGAGAGAGAGAGAGAGAAAGAGGGAGAGAGGAGAGAGAGAGAGAAGAGAGAGAGAGAGAGAGAGAGAGAGAGAGAGAAAAAAGAGAGAAAGAGAGAGAGAGAGAGAGAGGTCAAAACTCAGTCTGCACTATGTATAGTTCATATGGCACATCAAATAATTGCACTATTAGTGAATTTCTAAGCCAGTATTGACAGTAACAGGATATGCCATTTCTCTGGTGGGTCTGAACAAGAAATGGGTGCTGTCCAAAACAAGTCAGCCATTGCTGAATGAAAGGGTTTAAACCAGGGTTCCCCAACCATGTTCGACCCGTTTACAACCGGGCAACTTTAATAGCACACAACAATATTACTTCACATTGATGAACAACTAACGATGAACAGATACCGGTCGGTATACCAGAACCAAACACAGTCCGTCAATGAGAAAAAACATGTAGAAATCCAGATTCAACACATTTTTCCCCCCTGGGTAGGCGACATATACCCCCTGGGGGTAAATTTACCCCAGGTTGGGAACCCTTGGTGTAAACAAACAGGCTAATGTTTCCAAAGATATTGTGTACTCCCTCAGGAAGTCCTACAATATTTCGCTTCAAACTCAGAAAAAAACACAAAGTTAAGGACAGTAAGAACATCTCTGTTGAGGAACATTTGGATTAAGGCCGCAGGAAAATCTTCAGAGAAGAGTGAAGAGTGTTTTATTGTCGTGTGTCCCAGATAGAACAATGACATTCTTACTCGCAGCAGCACAACAGAATATGTAAACATGGTACACTGTGATCAATATAATAAACAGCATGTGAAAATACACATACTCTCTCTCACACACACACATAAAGCCCTGTCCCACGGTACGAGTTAATTCTAAGAGCTCTCCCGAGTTTAAAAAAAATCAAACTCGTGGTAAGTACGGAGAATGTTGACTTCAGGAAGTCCAGAGGCGGCACGCACACCCCCATCCACATTAACAGGACGGAGGTGGAACGTGTTTCTAGCTTCAGGTTCCTGGGAGTCAACATCTCCGATGACCTCTCTTGGACCCACAATACCTCAACTCTGATCAAGAAGGCTCACCAGCGTCTCTTCTTCCTGAGGAGACTGAAGAAGGTCCATCTGTCTCCTCAGATCCTGGTGAACTTCTACCGCTGCACCATCGAGAGCATCCTTGCCAACTGCATCACAGTACGGTATGGCAACTGCTCTGTCTCCGACCGGAAGGCATTGCAGAGGGTGGTGAAAATTGCCAACGCATCACCGGTTCCTCGCTCCCCTCCATTGAGTCTGTCCAAAGCAAGCGTTGTCTGCGGAGGGCGCTCAGCATCGCCAAGGACTGCTCTCACCCCAACCATGGACTGTTTACCCTCCTACCATCCGGGAGGCGCTACAGGTCTCTCCGTTGCCGAACCAGCAGGTCGAGGAACAGCTTCTTCCCGGCGGCTGTCACTCTACTCAACAACGTACCTCGGTGACTGCCAATCACCACCGCCCCCCCCGGACACTTATTATTATTTATTCAAATCATTTGCTATGTCGCTCTTCCAGGGAGATGCTAAATGCATTTTGTTGTCTCTGTACTGTACACTGACAATGACAATTAAAATTGAATCTGAATCTGAATCTGAATCTGAACGTAGCGGGTACGTCAGAGCTCGGGGACGTCTCTTAGCGCTAACGGCAGGTACTCGGGAAGAATCGATGACGGCAGGTAAGCACGGGAAGACTCGTGAAGATTTTTCAACAAGTTGAAAAATGTCCACGAGAGCCCCGAGTACCGACGAGCGGACATTACCGTAAATCTCCGAGTTCGAATCAGGGCAAACTCGGGAGAGCTCTTGGAATGAACTCGTGGGACAGGGCTTATATGCAGTTTATGTGTGAAACTGATACGGATTTAACGCAGGAACAAATTAATGAAGTATTAATGACAAGCAAGAAATCAAAGTTGAGGATCAGTTCAGGTCAGCTTTGTTTATTGTCACGTGTACCGAGGAACAGTGAAAAGCTTTTGTTGCTTGCTAACAAGTCAGCAGAAAGACTTACGGTTACAATCAAGACATTTACAGTGTATAGATACATGGATAGGGGAATAACGTTTAGTGCAAGGTAAATCGAAGGTACACAAAAAAGCTGGAGAAACTCAGCGGGTGCAGCAGCATTTATGGAGCGAAGGAAATAGGCAACGTTTCGGGCCGAAACCCTTCCGGGTTTCGGCCCGAAACGTTGCCTATTTCCTTCAGGGTTTCGGTCCGAAACGTTGCCTATCTCCTTCGCTCCATAGATGCTGCTGCACCCGCTGAGTTTCTCCAGCTTTTTTGTGTACCTTCGATTTTCCAGCATCTGCAGTTCCTTCTTGAACACAAAGTCTGATCAAAGATAGTCCACTCCGAGGGTCACCAATGAGGCGTTCGGGACTGCTCTCTTAACAGAGGCCACATGAGCAGTGTGCCTGGGGCATTATTGTCCGTACGACTAGAAAAACCTTTTGTATTTCGGTTTGTGGAGTGGGAGTGTGGAACAAATTGAACGAGGAATTAAAGCAATGTACAAACATGAATCATTTTAAAATGATATATAAAAAAATAATTTTCAAGGAGTACCGGGATGGAGGGGATGGTTGACAAGTGGGGGTTAATGTTTGTCTATTGCTTTACCATATAACCATATAACAATTACAGCACGGAAAACAGGCCATCTCGGCCCTACAAGTCCATGCCGAACAAATTTTTTTCCCCTTAGTCCCACCTGCCTGCACTCATACCATAACCCTCCATTCCCTTCTCATCCATATGCCTATCCAATTTATTTTTAAATGATAAAAACGAACCTGCCTCCACCACTTCCACTGGGAGCTCATTCCACACCGCTACCACTCTCTGCGTAAGGAAGTTCCCCCTCATATTACCCCTAAACTTCAGTCCCTTAATTCTGAAGTCATGTCCTCTTGTTTGAATCTTCCTTATTCTCAAAGGGAAAAGCTTGTCCACATCAACTCTGTCTATCCCTCTCATCATTTTAAAGACCTCTATCAGGTCCCCCTTAACCTTCTGCGCTCCAGAGAATAAAGACCTAACTTATTCAACCTATCTCTGTAACTTAGTTGTTGAAACCCAGGCAACATTCTAGTAAATCTCCTCTGTACTCTCTCTATTTTGTTGACATCCTTCCTATAATTGGGCGACCAAAATTGTACACCATACTCCAGATTTGGTCTCACCAATGCCTTGTACAATTTTAACATTACATCCCAGCTTCTATACTCAATGCTCTGATTTATAAAGGCTAGCATACCAAAAGCTTTCTTTACCACCCTATCTATATGAGATTCCACCTTCAAGGAACTATGCACGGTTATACCCAGATCCCTCTGTTCAACTGTATTCTTCAATTCCCTACCATTTACCATGATAGGTTTTACAATTATAGGCATGATAGGCTTTACAATTGTTTACTTATGTTTGGTTACTTCATATATGAAGTTTGTATGTGTATAATAGTTGTATGTATATATATGTCTGTAGGTATTATGGGAAATTGCCTGGGGTAGCATTATTATTATTATTAATTAATTGATTTTTAAATATGGTAGAAGTGTTGGGAAAAATGGGTGAGATTTAATGTTATTCTTCCTCTCACTCCTTTTCGAGCTTGTACAGACACAGAGTTGGACATTGGAAATTTGCTTTTTGTTCTTTTCATTGCTTGTAAATATTGATTGTAATGTCCAATTGTTTGATCATTTCGATTTTGTTACTATTAATGTCTTTAATGTCTTTACTTGTTTCGGAATGAATAAAATAAATAAATAAATAAATAAATTGTACCAGCTACGTTTTTTTCCTTACAGTTTCTCCTTGAATGTAATTGGAGCTTCGGTAAAACCCTCTGGGGAAAAGGGCACAGAACGCCCCCGCAACAAAGCTGGCCCTGGCTACAGTGTCGGCAGCCTTAAAGCCTCCATTAGAAAAGAGGACATCAAGCCTTACCTGCTCAAGTTACCCATGCCGCCACAGCGAGAGGCACTCGCACAAAGGCTATTAATAACAAAACAAGGACTCCTGACGAGCCCCATATTACTGGTGACTACAGTGTCTGGTCAAACTTGTTTCCAGCAAGAGTCTAAAGGCCAGCAGGCCTGACAGAGAGCAAAAAAAAAATTAACTTTGCTTAAGAAAAGAACTGCAGATGCCGGAAAATCGAAAGGTAGACAAAAGTGCCGGAGAGACTCAGTGGGTGAGGAGGCAGCGTCTATGGGGGCGAAGGAAATAGGCAACGTTTCGGGCCAAAACCCTTCTTCAGACTGATTCACTTTACTGGGATTCACAACTTACCTGTCATTCATGGTAGGTAGATAAAAATGCTGGAGAAACTCAGCGGGTGAGGCAGTATCTCTGGAGCGAAGGAATAGGTGACGTTTCGGGTCGAGACCCTTCTTCATTGATGGTAGTACATTTTTAGTTTGCCACAAAGCTAGCGCCGAGTTTGGAGCGAGACACATGTTAGTAGTTCCATGAGCCAAACTCAGTATAATCTGTTTGGTATTTGAACTGTATTTTACCTCGAACTGGGCACATTTTCTCTTCACGTTTCCCTTATTAGAAGAAAACGGTTTGAAATCCTTTGGCTGCTGCTCCTCCCGTGGACTGAAATTCCAATTTTATCCCTTGCAGATTTTAAGTACACTGCAAAAAAAATGCCATTGGCTGTGTGTTTATGCCGCCTCCTGATTACTGTCGCTGTCCGAAGCTTTAGTATAGTTGAGAGACACAGCGCGGAAGCAGGCCCCTTCCTTCGGCCCCCCGAGTCCGCGCCGACCAACAATCCCCGCTCACTATCACCACCTGACACACCCCAGGGACAAGTTAATTTTTTTTATCCTGTACCTGCCTATACAATAGACAATAGACAATAGTTGCAGGAGTAGGCCATTCGGCCCTTCGAGCCAGCACCGCCATTCAATGTGATCATGGCTGATCATCTCCAATCAGTACCCCGTTCCTGCCTTCTCCACATATCCCCTGACTCCGCTATCTTTTAAGAGCCCTATCTAGCTCTCTTTTGAAAGCATCCAGAGAACTGGCCTCCACCGCCCTCTGAGGCAGAGAATTCCACAGACTCGCCACTCTCTGCGAGAAAAAGTGTTTTCTCGTCTCAGTTCCAAATGGCTTGCCCGTTATTCTTAAACTGTGGTCCCTGATTCTGGACTCCCCCAACCTGCAAACCTGCACATCTTTGGAGTGTGAGAGGAAACTGGCGCTCCCAGAGAAAACCCACGAGGTCACTGGGAGAGTGTGTGCTTTAAACCTCTCACGAACAATCAAACTGATAACCTTGATATGAACTCCATCGCACAGTTCTATCCTTTCAAGTTGTCGCACAGTTTTCAACCACCGCTAAATAAATTGGCTGCAATATTGGCAAGATTAAGCATTGCTTGAGAAATAGGTTCAAAGGTTTCTTTATTAGTCACATACACCTAGGTGTAGCGAAATTCTTGTTGCCAATGCAGCACGTAAAAAAAGAATACACACATGACAATAGTAAAGAACTTTAACGTAAAAAACATCCCCCCACAATGGTTTCCATTATGAGGGAAGGCACGAAGTCCAGTCCCATCCCCATGTCCACCCATAGTCAGGCCTATTGAGGCCTCCACAGTCACGGCTACGGAGGCCCGATGTTCCAGGCCGTTCTCTAGTGACTCGTCAAGAAAATCTTTTTTTTTGTGGAGCAAAGTACATTTAAATAAACCACCCCACCAGGAAGCGTTAAACTCCAGCAGTATAAAGCATAGCAATGACAAAAACCTTCTGGTGAATCGGTGTACAACAGAAAATGCACAATAGATAGATATATTAATTAATTTGCAGCTCAGCTTCAAGCTGAATACACGAGACTAAATGGGCGCACGCAGCACAGTGGCGCAGCGGTAGAGTTGCTGTCTTACGTCACCAGAGACCCGGGGTTCGAT
Organism: Leucoraja erinaceus; assembly: GCF_028641065.1. Lineage (NCBI taxonomy): Eukaryota > Metazoa > Chordata > Chondrichthyes > Rajiformes > Rajidae > Leucoraja > Leucoraja erinaceus. Next base: position 4,705,597 of record NC_073394.1, read on the forward strand.
CCTGACTGTCTGCACGGAGTTTTCACGTTCTCCCCGTGACCACTTAGGTTTTCTCCGAGGTCTTCGGCTACCTCCCACACTCCAAAGAGTACATGTTTGTAGATTAAAGTGCTGGAGAAACTCAGCGGGTGCAGCAGCATCTATGGAGCGAAGGAAATAGGCAACGCTTCGGCCCGAAACCCTTCCGGGTTTCGGCCCGAAACGTTGCCTATTTCCTTCAGGGTTTCGGCCCGAAATGTTGCCTATTTCCTTCGCTCCATAGATGCTGCTGCACCCGCTGAGTTTCTCCAGCACTTTTGTCTACCTTCGATTTTCCAGCATCTGCAGTTCATTCTTTAGTAGGTTTGTAGATTAACTGGCTTGGTAGAAACGTAAAATTGTCCCCAGATTGTGTGGCATGGTGCTAATATGCGGGGATTGCAGGTCGGCATGGACTCGGTGGGCCGAAGGGCCTGTTTCCGCACTGTGTCTCGGAACTAAACTAAACTAAAATCTAAACAAACTCAGGTAGAGTTGTATAAGCGTGGGAAATAGTGAACAAAAGTGTACCTTAGACCTGGGAGACTTGGCCAGAGCATTTCTCCTCTCCACTGCCCAGCCGATATGAACAGCAAATGCTGTTGTTTTCAACTCAGCATGCAGTTAAATAAAAGTTACAAACTCTTTGTGGATCTTTTCAATGGATCTGCAAGTGGTGACATCTTTTGGGGCATCTCAGAGTTTTCACAAGGAGGGGCAGTCGCAACTAAACCCCTCTGGGAAGGAATCTAAAACTCAACTGAATTAATGCCCGAAGCTCTGGAAAAGCATGAGGTCACAGTATCTGCTTGCAAAAGATCAGCTGTTAAAAGATGTTGATGCATGCAGTGGGGAACGAACCAGAGAGCTGAGGTGGTGGGAATATGTCAAGGCTTGCGATGGGTGCTCAGGAAATACGCCAACACAAAGCTCTCTTTTTTTTTTTAATATAAATATATTAAAAAAAACACAAAACAAAGCTCTCTTTTTCGCTTTTTGCTAGACCGCTAATTTGTAATCTCCAAATGCCCAGGAGCGTACAAGATAGAAACTTTGAAAATAGGTGCAGGAGTAGGCCATTCGGCCCTTCGAGCCAGCACCGCCATTCAATATGATCATCCAAAATCAGTACCCCGTTCCTGCTTTTTCCCCCATTTCCCTTGATTCCGTTAGCCCTAAGAACTAAATCGAACTCTCTCTTAGAAACATAGAAATTAGTTGCAGGAAATTAGTGCCTCCTGCACCTATTGTCTATGTTTCTATGACTCTCTCCCTGTGACTTTCTTTTTCTCTCTCTCTATTTCTCTCTGACCCGACTTTCTCTCTCTCTCTGTTCCTCTGGGAGAGGGTTGCAAATGAAAGAATTCATCACCAGATTTATTGTGACTGTGCCAGATTTGACAAGATGGAATGTAAATTGCTCCGGGCGATGAGATGTTACAGTTATACTTCTCAAAGCATATAATTTGTACAGCAATTGTCCAATTTCACAATTCCAGTTGCAAATCAAAAGGCAGTAGTACTCCTATTTTAAGGATTATGTGGTCAAACAAGGATAACCACTTTTTTATATTTTCGATCAGTGGGTAATTCGGCCCATCATGTTTATACTAGCTCGCAAGGCAACCTGATTAGTTCCCACTTACTTTCCTGTAACTCATTTGTACGTTCTCACCATGACCTGCGTGGGTTTTCCCCGGGTGCTCCGGTTTCCTCCCACATTCCAAAGGCGTACAGGCTTCTGTAAATGATGGACAATGGACAATAGGTGCAGGAGTAGGCCATTCGGCCCTTCGAGCCAGCACCTCCATTCAATGTGATCATGGCTGATCATCCCCAATCAGTACCCCCATTCCTGCCTTCTCCCCATATCCCCTGACTCCGCTATCTTTAAGAGCCTTATCTAGCTCTCTCTTGAAAGCATCCAGAGAACCTGCCTCCACCAGACAGAGAATTCCACAGATTCACAACTCTCTGTGAGAAAAAGTGTTTCCTCATCTCCGTTGTATGTAAATTGTCCCTAGTGTGAAGGGTAGTGTTAGTGTGCAGTGCTAGTATTAGCTGGTCGGCGCAGACTCAGTGGGCCAAAGGGCCTGTTTCCGCGCTGTATCTCTAAATTAAACTAAACAATTTTATCGGGCTTGGCCTGAACATTTCATCAAATTGTTACAAGATTTGCAAAATTGCGATTCACTGAACACAACAATGTGTAGAACTTCTTAAATGTGGGAGTTGCTGTAAATATGTCTGTACAACTTGGTAGGGAACACATCCTCATCAAAGATGCTGAAGGAGGGTCTCGACCCGAAACGCCACCCATTCCTTCTCTCCAGAGTTACTCCAGCATTTTGCGTCTATCTTCGGTGTAAACCAGCATCTGCAGTTGGATTGATATTTAAACCAGCACCTGCAGTTCCTTCCGACACACTGTCTGTATTATTGTGTAGATGCCATCACTCAGCGGTTTCTTTAACACAGCCAAAAGCATGATGGAGGGAGGGTGACGTTTACATGTGGACCACTGTGAGATTGTGATACGTGACTTGAGTCTACGCCGGGGCAGTGTGTGTGATGGCAGCTGCGGCAATGTTTCCTCACTGCAAGTTGGCACAGTCTATTCATCCAGCAAAGGTTGGTTCATAATTCATGCTCACACTTGCTTTCAGTTTAGTTTAGTTCAGAGATAGAGCGTGGAAAAAGGGCCCTTCGACCCACCGAGTCTGCGCCGGCCAGCGGTCCCAGCACACTAAAGGGCCTGTCACACTTTCACGACCTCCGCCGCGTTTGCCCTTGACTCATACTTGCAGCATGGTCGTCACGAGGTCGTAGGAGGTCGTGATGGTAGTCGTAGGTGGGTACTCGTGGCATCAAGTAGGTCGGGGCGTTTTTTCTAGCATGATGAAAAATGTCCACGAGTAAGAAAGGTCGTGAATTAGGTCGTGAAAGTGGGACAGGCCCTTTAACACTATCCTACACACACACACACACGCACGCACACGCACACACACGCACACACGCACGCACGCACGCACACGCACACACACACACACACGCACACACACACACAGCACAACACACACGCACACGCACACGCACGCACGCACGCACACACACGCGCACGCACGCACGCACGCACACACACACACGCACACGCACACACACACGCGCACGCACACACGCATGCGCACACACGCACGCGCACACACACACGCGCGCACACACGCACGCGCGCACACACACACACACACACACACACACACACACACGCGCGATAATTTACAATTTTACAGAAGCCAATTAATCTACAAACCTGCATGACTGGAGTGTGGGAGGAAACTGGAGATACAGCATGGTAACGGGGCCACTGTCGAGCATATAATGTCTCATAGGTAATGGTTAGAGTCATAGTCGCACAGGCCCTTCGGCCCACATTGTCCATACGGCCCAACATGCCCCATTTAGACTACTCCTTCTTTTCTTAGGCCCCCCATCGCTGACCATGGGCATGTCCAGGGTGCTATTCCCCATATGGAGGACGCCTGTGCGTGACTTTGTTTAACGTGGGGAGACTGGTGCACAGACAGCCACCCCACGGTCCTTGACAGATCTGGGTCAGGGTCCAGTGGCATGGAGTCCAAGACGACCGGAGACCCTTTTCTGCTGCAGCCTTCATCCGCCTTACCAGCCGTTGTGACGCTCCACTAAGGTCAGCCATCGTCCTCCGCCTGTTCCACCATTGAGGTCTTGGTTGGATCGCTCTTTGTCAGAGACCTCCCCCTCGACCTTAACGCCATGGGTGGCCCTACCAGGAGCGTAGCTCCAGACGGCATCGCTCTCAGGATCTCAGGTCCACACACAAGCTTCTCCACCACAACAAGGTGACACTCCACACGTCCAACCTGCCAGCATTTGGTCCATGTCCCTTGAAACCTTTCCTAACCATGTGCCTATCCCATTGGAATGAGCTTGCGATTCTAAGATCCAAAGTAGACAAAAGTGCTGGAGAAACTCAGCGGGTGCAGCAGCGTCTATGGAGCGAAGGAAATAGGCAACGTTTCGGCCCGAAACCCTTCCGGGTTTCGGCCCGAAACGTTGCCTATTTCCTTCAGGGTTTCGGCCCGAAACGTTGCCTATTTCCTTCAGGGTTTCGGCCCGAAACGTTGCCTATTTCCTTCGCTCCATAGATGCTGCTGCACTCGCTGAGTTTCTCCAGCACTTTTGCCTACCTTCGATTTTCCAGCATCTGCAGTTCCTTCTTAAACATTCCAAGATCCAATATTGGGCAGTATTTTTGCTGTTAAAATGCAATAGAATCTTTCGAAATAATTTAAAATAGAAAACACTCATACATTCAACATGAGGGGCAGCGAAACTGGCAACTATTTACAAGGGTACACCTGAACCTGAACATGTAGAATTTTGTATAAATGGCAGATTGCGGATCATTTTGTTCCTCTTCCTTATGTTTCATACGTTAATGGAATCAATAAGCATTTGTTTGTGAAAGCTGATGGGCAGCCTGCACTATATTGATTATTCAAGGACATCAGGCTGGGCTAAATATCATTCAATGCACTATGGTTGACCAATTTAATGTCTCCACCAGCCCGGTGGGTTGATGTCAGAGACCCCGGGGGTCCCTTGTACAAAACCAGAGTAGATAAACCCATTACTTGCACACGGCAAACATTAAATTGTCCCAATCATTGTCCTGAGAGTGTTACATTTTCGAAACTTGAACCTCAAGGGGCAAACTGGACGCCTAGATCGGTGCGGAAGTCCCGATGGGTTCGAGTTCGGCCGAGGGGGGAGTTCCGGGCTCCCCAGCGCGCTCTCATGATTTTGTCCGGATCAGAAACTCTCCAAGGCCTCCAGGATCATCAACTCCCCCCCTCCCCTCAATCCATTCCATTTATCTCCAACGTACCTCAAAACGGGCAAAAAAGATCATCTCGGACCACTCCCATCCAGCAAACCACCTTTTTCAGTCTCTCCCTTCAGGGAGGCGCCTCAGGTCACTTGCTACTAAAACCACCCGCTTTAAAAACAGTTTCTTCCCCTCAGCAATAAGAACTCTCAATTCCGTCCAATAATTCAGACAATAATATGACTTTTGATGTATACAGTGTCTTGTCTATGGTCTTTGTTTGTTCTTTTGCACTATGTATTGTTGGTGAGATTTGTGGTTTGTGATGAGGTATGGACGCACTTTATTACGGTGATCTGTGTTATTAGTGGTATGTAACTAAAGCAGTGTACCATCATGTACCAAACCCAAATACCACCAACCCTGGTTGCGTGGCAAATAAAGATTCTATTCTATTCTATTCTATTCAAGGCGGTGCCGGACATTCGGTGGAAGACTCGTAGTACATTTGGTACGACCTATCTAATATAAATTTCTATCAGAAACTCCCAGGCAAGGAAGTCAGGGAATGTAGAATTCCCACACAGACTTTCCTGTCCTTGGTCTCCTCCATTGTCAGAGTGAGGCTAAATGCAAATTGGAGGAACAGCATCTCATATTTCGCTTGGGCAGCTTACAGCCCAGTGGTATGAATATTGATTTCTCTAACTTCAGGTAGCCCCGGCATTCCCTCTCTCTCCATCCCTCCCCCACCCAAGTCACACCAGCTTCTCGTTCTCATCCAACAAACAGCCTGTTTTCCTTTCTCATCGTTACTTTTTTGCATATCTTTCATTTATTGTTCTTTATCTCTCCACATCACCACCTCCACATCTCTCGTTTCCCTTTATCCCTAACCAGTCTGGAGAAGGGTTTCGACCCGAAACGTCACCCATCCCTTCTCTCCAGAGATGCAGCCTGTCCCGCTGAGTTACTCCAGAGTTTTGTGTCTATCACAATGTAGAAAACATGTTGTATCAGCAGTATTAATAATGGCAGTAAAAAGTGCTGGAGTAACTCAGCGGGTCAGGCAGCATCTGTGGAGAACATGGATAGGTGACGTTTCACAGAGTGCTGGAGTAACTCAGCAGGTGCAGCAGCATCTATGGAGCTAAGGAAATAGGTAACGTTTCGGGTCGAAACCCTTCCGGGTTTCGGCCCGAAACGTTGCCTATTTCCAGAAGGGTTTCGGCCCGAAATGTTGGCTATCTCCTTCGCTCCATAGATGCTGCTGCACCATAACTCAGCGGGTCAGGCAGCATCTGTGGAGAACATGGATAGGTGACGTTTCACAGAGTGCTGGAGTAACTCAGTGGGTCAGGCAGCATCTGTGGAGAACGTGGATAGGTGACGTTTCACAGAGTGCTGGAGTAACTCAGCGGGTCAGGCGGCATCTGTGGAGAACATGGATAGGTGACGTTTCACAGAGTGCTGGAGTAACTCAGCGGGTCAGAGCATCTGTGGAGAACATGGATAGGTGATGTTTCACAGAGTGCTGGAGTAACATGGATAGGCATGGATAGGCAACGTTTCGGGGCGCAGTTACTCCAGCACTTTTTGTGACCTTTTGTGTGAACCGGTACCTGCAGTTCCTTGTATCTCCTTCATATTGGCAGTTTAGTTTTCCACTCCTAAATCAAACTGATGTTGAAAATAACCCGTGTTTTGAAAGTAACGTGCTGCTTATAATTTGAAATGACTGTCATTAGTGTTTTTGCCCTTCAGACAAAAGAAACTGTTGCTCTTATTGGTTGATTGTTATCATGTGTACCGAGGTACAGGGTGTAGCTTTTGGCGCGCAAATCAGATAATGCCGCACGTGGATACAATCAAGCCGAACATAGAGGTAAGTGTAAGCACCAGAGTGCAGAATATAGTTTTATTCTACAGCCACTCCACACTATTCAGGGTGGCACGGTGGTGCAGCAGGTAGAGCCGCTGCCTCACAGCGCCAGAGAACCAGGTTCGATCCCGATCACAGGTGTGCTGTCTGTGCTGAGTTTGCACGTTCTCCCTGTGACCGGGTGCGCGTTTCCTCCGGATGCTCCGCTTCCCCCTCCCAGATCCCAAGTATGTGCGGAGCGGTGGCTAATTGGCCTCTGTAAATTGCAAGCAATTGCTATTGGAAGAGTCAGTGGCTTTAACATAGAACCAGTGTTTAAGAAGGAACTGCAGATGCTGGAAAATCGAAGGTGCACAAAAATGCTGGAGAAACTCAGCGGGTGCAGCAGCATCTATGGAGCGAAGGAAATAGGCAACGTTTCGGGCCGAAACCCTTCTGGGTTTCGGCCCGAAACGTTGCCTATTTCCTTCAGGGTTTCGGCCCGAAACGTTGCCTATTTCCTTCAGGGTTTCGGCCCGAAACGTTGCCTATTTCCTTCGCTCCATAGATGCTGCTGCACCCGCTGAGTTTCTCCAGCATTTTTGTGTAACATAGAACCAGTGTGAGTTGGCGTGCATTTGTGATCGATGGCTGGCACGGACTCGATGGGCTGAAGGGCTTGTTTGCGCGCTGCGCTGCATCGCTGAACCAAACTAAACTAAACATTTAGACGGTCTTGACCCGAAACGCTGCCTATTTCCTTCGCCCCATCGATGCTGCTGCACCCGCTGAGTTTAGAAACATAGAAACATAGAAATTAGGTCCAGGAGTAGGCCATTTGGCCCTTCGAGCCTGACCGCCATTCAATATGATCATGGCTGATCATCCAACTAAGTATCCTGTTCCTGCTTTCTTTCCATACCCCCTGATCCCTTTACCCACAAGGGCCACATCAAACCCCATCTTAAATATAGCCAATGAACAGGCCTCAACTACCCTCTGTGGCAGAGAGTTCCAGAGATTTACCACTCTCTGTTTCTCCAGCACTTTTGTCTACCTAAAGATTTAGAACCTTTATGGAAACCAACATGGCACAGGGGAGGTGTTGATATATTTATTTAAATGAGGGGCAGATATTAAAAAGGTAAAAATGACCACAAACATTATTGGAAAATTGTTGGATTTTTAACATTTTTGTTAACATCGAAAATCTATGGAAAAAGTGCACCACACCCCAAATAATGAGCTCATGGCCTTTGGTATGAAAACGCAGGGAGGGATCTCAAGCCAACTAACAATTGAAAAACAAGTTGAAATCAGATACTCAGAAAAACCTGTACGTTCTTTGAATCTTTTTTGCTTTGTTTTCATTCAAATTTCGTACACAATAAAAAATTTCTGCTGGTGCTAAATCAGGATGTCAAACTCACGGTGAAACTCAGCATGAAAAGGAACCGGGTTGATGTTCAGCTCGCCGCGGTCCCTGTGTGCGTTTGAGGTTGGACTGCTTATCCGGTGAAAGCACAGCCTGTAATGCAAGTCCCCAGCGGGGGGATTGGGAAGCAGCAACGGTTACAAGCTGCCAAAACCTTCCCCCTGGGGTGCCGAGCTAGAATATATTAACAGAAAATAAAACAGAGGGCTGTCGATGTACAAGGCTGTGTCTGCGATGGGACATTGGCATCTTCACGTGAAGCTGTCGGGTCATGACCTTGCCTTCACTAGTTGGCGACGTGGCCAGTGATGGCGGATGGCTTGATGTCTTCATTGGCTGTATCCCCTCCACTCTTTAAACTAGATTATTAATTGATGTATCGATGTTTTAACGAGCGCTCTGGAGACAATGCCGCAGCCTCCCGCTCAGAAATCTCACTTTGTTTCCGAGATACGGCGCGGAAACAGGCCCCACCGTGTCCGCGCCGACCAGCGATCCCCGCACACTGACACTACCCCACACACACTCGGGACCATTTACTATATGTTTTACCAAAGCCAATTAACATGGAAAACCTGTACGTTTTTGCAGTGTGGGAGGAAACCGGAGTTCCCTGAGAAAACACACGCAAGTCACGGGGAGAACGTACAAACTCCGTACATACAGCACCCGTAGTCGGGATTGAACCCAAGTCTCTGGAGCCGTGAGGCAGCGACTCTACCGCTGCGCCATCGTGCCACCCTACTTCATTTCTGATTCTTAGGCTTAGGTCTATTATTGGCATGTGTACCGAGGTTTAGAGATAGTCATAAAGCATGGAAACAGGCCCTTCGGCCCAACTTGCCCATACCAACCAACAAGTCCCATCTACACTAGTCCCACCTGTCCGCCTTCAGTCCATATCCCTCTAAACTTGTCCTATCCATGTTCCTGTCTAATTGTTTCTTAAACGTTGTGATAGTCCTTTAAACTACCTCCTCTGGCAGCTCGTTCTATACACCCACCAACCTATGTATAAAAAAGTTACAACTCAGATTCCTATTAAAACTTTCCCCCTTCATCTTAAACCCATGTCCCCTGGTTCCATGGCCTCTGGCGAAAAGGAATAGGTGACGTTTTGGGTCGCGACCTTTCAGTCTGAAAAAGGGTGCCCACCTGAAACGTCACCTATTCCTTTTCTCCAGAGGTGCTGTGTTCTCCAGTAACGAGCTGAGTTACTCCAGCACTTTGTGTTTTATCTTTGGGACAAGTCTTTGATTCTGTTGCCTTGTCTTCCCTTCAAATGGAAAGGACGAACAATGGTAATTGTTTTTCCTTCACCTTCCCCTCCCAACCCCCACCCCCAATCTGACCCTCCTCAGTGTCAGCAAAGTGATGATAATTGGACAGATTGATTTAAAAAGAGCTTTTTTTCACTTTAGTCTAGTTTAGTTTAGAGATACAGCACCGACCCTCCTCGGTGTCACTAGCAAAGTGACAATGATAATTGGACAGATTGATTTAAAAGAGCTTTTTTGATCACTTCATCCCCAGTCTAGTTTAGTTCTCCCCTTATACCCTGACTCCGCTATATTTAAAGCCCTAGGCCCTTCGGAAAGACGAGTCTGCACCAGCCAGGGCACAATTTCCACATACTCATACTCTCTGAGCCCAATTAACCTTACAAACCTGCCAATTAACTTTGGAGTGCGGAGTGTGGGAGGAAAACTGAAGATCTCGGAGAAAACCCCGCGCAGTCACGGGGAAACATAGAAACATAGAAAATAGGTGGAGGAGTAGGCCATTCTGCCCTTCGAGCCTGCACCGCCATTCAATATGATCATGGCTGATCATCCAACTCAGAGAACGTACAAACTCCGTACAGACAGCACCTATAGTCAGGATGGAACCCGGGTCTCTGGCGGTGTGAGGCGGCGACTCTACCGCTGCGCCACCGTGCTGCGAGATGATTATACTGGTGCCGGTTTACATTATGTTGTCTTCTAATATGACCATGTTGAATTTGGCTGTGAAAACAGACAACTTACACATAAAAACTGCCAACAACCCTGTCTTTCTTTCAACACAACAACCGTTCCTTCAAGGGAACAGTCAAGGTGAACTCTAATGCTGTAACACCACAACAAAGGAGGCACTATTGTGATGATTTGCAAAAGTGCCGTTGAACGCAGATTTTGCCAACACTTTGAGCTGACAGATGCAGGCCATGAGATAATGACGATTAAATTTCCCTTCATGCCGTTCCATAATAACTTGCATAAAAAGGCAATGATTTATAATAAGCGACATCAGATTTGTAACGACATTCAACAAATTAAATATCTGACGAAGGGTCTCGACCCAAAACATCACCTGTTCCTTTTCTCCAGCGATGATGACTGACCCACTGAGTTACTCCAGCTTTTCGTGTCAATCTTTTTAAAGCAATACCTGCAGTTCCTTTCTACACATGATACAGACTAATAAAGCCAAATTAGATTTGTTGCCCAGATTATCTTTCAAAATTTCGAGCCTGCACCGCCATTCAATATGATCATGGCTGATCATCCAACTCAGTATCCCATCCCTGCCTTCTCTCCATACCCCCTGATCCCTTTAGCCACAAGGGCCACATCTAACTCCCTCTTACATATAGCCAATGAACTGGCCTCAACTACCTTCTGTGGCAGAGAATTCCACAGATTCACCACGCTCTGTGTAAAAAATGATTTTCTCATCTCGGTCCTAAAAGACTTCCCTCTTATCCTTAAACTGTGACCCCTAGTCCTGGACTTCCCCAACATCGGGAATAATCTTCCTGCATCTAGCCTGTCCAACCCCTTAAGAATGTTGTAACTTTCTATAAGATCCCCCCTCAATCTTCTAAATTCTATCGAGTACAAGCCGAGTCTATCCAGTCTTCCTTCATATGGAAGTCCTGACATCCCAGGAATCAGTCTGGTGAACCTTCTCTGTACTCCCTCTAAGGCAAGAATTTCTTTCCTCAGATTAGGAGACCAAAACTGTATGCAATACTCCAGGTGTGGTCTCACCATGCAACTGCAGTAGAACCTCCCTGCTCCTATACTCAAATACCTCCTGATGGCGACATAAACTCACTGCAAAGTACTTCAGTGTTTTATCATTAATGTTTTATTATTATTAATGTTTAGTGTTTTCTGAGTCATTCATAACTGTCACTGTATGTCATGTTGTTACTTGTGGGCGGAGCACCAGTGTAGGGGCTTGTCCTCACCCATAATTTAATAAACGGCAGATTATGCAGCTGTGGCAGATAACAGGAGATGTCCTTAATGAACCGCACTATAGTATGAATGACCCTTGACTTATAAACAGATCACTCTTTGACAAGACTGTCATTAAAGGCCCAGAGAGACTGTCATTCATTGGAAATCAGAAGACGATGGATTCTGGAAATGTGAAACGAAAGCTGGGAAAACTGGCACCATTCAGCAGGTCAGAGAACATCTGCTTCAAGGGAGACACAGTTAATATTTCAGCTCAATCAGAACCTGGTGAAAGTTCAGATAACAGGTCATCACTCCGAAGCATTAAGAATGTCATTGATGTTACTCAGCAGAAGGCCAACAGGGAAACGCACTTCAAAGTGAATCAAAGCGAGGAGGTTTGTGTGGGAAGGGGCTGCAGATGCAGGTTTACGCCACAGATTGGCACAAAATGCTGGAGTAGCTCAGCGGGACAGGCCGCATCCCTGGAGAGAAGGAATGGGTGACGTTTCGGGTCGAGACCCTTCTTCTCGGACAAGCAAGGAGGTCGCCTGAACCAAGGGGGACCAGCAGGGGGACCCAGGGGGGGGGGGGGGGGGGGGGGGGGGTGCGGGGGGGGGGGGGGGGGGGGAACGGGGGCGCCAAGACCTAAGTCAAGTCAAATCAACTTTATTTCTCACTTACACATACAAGATGTGCAGTGAATTGAAACTGGCAATGCCTGCAAATTGTGTAAAAGCAACAGGACAGAATAGAACAGAATCAGTATTTACATATTAGAAAAAGAAATGTTTCTAAAAGACACAACACAACAGTAAATTGTAAACAGTAAACAAAAAATAAATAAATAAACAAATAAATAAATAAATAAAATTTGTTCGGCACGGACTTGTAAGGCCGACATGGCCTGTTTCCGTGCTGTAATTGTTATATGGTTAAATTAGTCCCTGTTGAAGTAAGAGTTTACAGTCCTGATAGCCTGTGGGAATTAAATCCGTCTCATCCTCCCTGTTTTCCCAGCGTGCCAGCGGAGGCGTTTGCCTGACCGTAGCAGCTGGAACAGTCCGTTGCTGGGGTGGTAGGGGCCCCTCATTGTGTTGCTGGCTCTGGGTCTGCACTCCCCTGGTGTATAGGTCCTGCAGGGGGGTGAGTGCAGTTGCCATAATGCGATGGACCCAGCGTGGGGGTGGCAGCAAAAACTAAAGGGGACTAGGAGTGAGGGGCCACCGAGAACTAATGGGGGGCCCAGTGGCGGGGGTGAGGAACTTTTTATAATTTTGTCAGTGCCTTTGTGGCGACTCTTTTGTGCACTTTGTATGTTAAAACAAAGACTCTCACTGTACCTAGGTTTAAGTGACAATAAAGCATCATCATGTACACACCCTGCCTTACATGGTTTGGGGACAAATTTTCATCATAAAGCCAGGTTTGCAAATTTTGAAGGATGCAAGTGGCTGACTTGTGCAGGAAGGAGCTGCAGATGCAGGTTTAGTTTGAAGAAGGGTCTCGACCCGAAACGTCACCCATTCCTTCTCTCCAGAGATGCTGCCTGTCCCGCTGAGTTACTCCAGCATTTTGTGCCTGTCTTCAAGCGACTGACTTGTTCCTTGGTCGACACAAGGAACTGCAGACGCTGGTTTAGAAAGGGAGACACAAAGTGCTGGAGTAACTCAGCGTGTCAGGCAGCATCTCTGGAGGGCATGGATGGGCAACGTTTCAGGTCGGGACCCTTCTTCAGACTTGACTTGAGGACTTGACTCGCTAACGTTTCATTTCTTTAACATTTCCAACATATCAAATCAACTCTCACTGCCTACGTTTGTGCATTCAAACACATATTCATGGGCTGGAGAACCTTCATTCAATCAATGGTAGTGTTTCCCTTTCAAAATCTGTTTCAGATAAGAGTCAAAACCAATTTCTCTCACGCCACAAGCTGCCTATTGGTAATGTTCTCTCGCCAGATAGTTGCCAACTTAATCCTAATTGTTAATTACCTCTTTGGTCAAAGCACAATTTGTTCCAAACAGAATGGTCAATTCTTTTTTTTGTTAACAGATTATATATTCTGTTGTGCTGCAGCAAACAAGAATTTAATAGTTCTATCTGGGACAATAAAACACTCTCGAGGTACAAAAATGGAAAAAATACACTTAAAACCTAAATTTTTAAAAAAAAATATGATCAGTTACCCTAAAATCAGCCTATTTCATTGGTTTAAGTTGAGGGTGGTGGGGGTAGGGTGGTGGGGGGTCATGGGTTGGGGGGAGGGGGGAAGATTTAATAGGAACCTGAGGGGCAACATTTTTTACACAAAGGATGGTGGGGTTTGGAGCGAGCTGCTAAAGGAAGTCATGGGGCCAAACACAATGCAAATGATATAATGATATTGTTTAAAAATATAATGCTAATAGCCGCCGAGAATGTTTATGTACAGCTCTTGTTTTGTTTATTTTTTTAATACTGAAATAAATGTTATTTTTGGAGAATAAAAAGGTTGTGAAGGCAGGTATTATTCCAGCGTTTAAGAAACATCTAGATGGGTACTTGGATAAGATTGCTGTAGAGGGATCTGGGGCAAACAGGTGGGACTGGTGTAGATGGGGCATGTTGTTCGGCGAGGACAAGTTGGAACGAAGGGCCTGCTTCCATGGTGTTCAAGAAGGAACTGCAGATGCTGGAAAATCGAAGGTACACAAAATTGCTGGAGAAACTCAGCGGGTGCAGCAGCATCTATGGAGCGAAGGAAATAGGCGACGTTTCGGCCCGAAACGTTGCCTATTTCCTTCAGGGTTTCGGCCCGAAACGTTGCCTATTTCCTTCGCTCCATAGATGCTGCTGCACCCGCTGAGTTTCTCCAGCAATTTTGTGTACCCTGCTTCCATGGTGTCTGACTATGACTGTAGCAAACTCAGCCGGTGAGGCAGCATCGATGGAGCGAAGGAATAGGCGACGTTTCGGGCCGAGACCCTTCTTTGCTCCATAGATGCTGCCTCACCCGCTGAGTTCCTCGATTCCCCCAGCATTTTTGTCCACCTTTTTTTCCAGCATCTGCAGTTCTTTCTTAAACATATCAAATCGAGTCTCGCTTTAGACATAATCAAACTCTTGTCATGAAAGCACATTCAAGCCAGTCCACATGAATAATGAACCGTATTCAAAGCTTAAGACCTAATGGTCAACTGTGGCATCTAAAGGTGACTATTACATTCACTTCTGTGTGAAAAGAATAGATGCATTGTAATGCAAGCCCAGCTGCAGGATATGACTGGAACTAATACAGGTGCAAATTGTTTGATGCTTACTGCAAGAAACACTGTAGGGACATTATTTGCTTTCGGACACAGAACAAACGGGATCCTTTAAGAGTTGAATAAAGCTTGACATTAGGCTTGAGAAAGTTCACCATTGTAATAGTCCTTTGAAGTAAAGTGCAAATGGCAGAAATATTTGATTTTATTTACTCAAAAAGAACTACGTCGATCCCATTTATATAGAGAAACGCCCAATGTTTAAACATTTTTAATGATAGACGTTAATGTGTTTTAACATTTAAGAATTTTCTTTCTAAAGGAGAAAATAATGTATTTGCGGCAATAAGCAGACTACAAATGCACTCTTACCTCCAGCTTTCCTTCAAGTGAGGAGTAGTCAGATAACTAGTACAGGCAGCTGCAGCAGGTTGGACGATCTTTGTGGATTGGTTGTTGAGCATGCTGTCCGTGTGGCTCCAGTTATACTCTGCTCTCTTCCTTGCACGCTGTGCCAAAATGTAAGGTCCCTGTGCTGCATCTAGACCCCACCAGCCTCCATAACTTCCACAGTAATAAGTCTCGGCTTGGCTCGTGCAATGTAACCAGACACTATCCACGGTCCTGACATTTTATCGCAAAACTTGTCATAATGAAGCCTCTCTCTCCCTCTCCCTCTCACCAAAACATCTGGTCCAGTCTTCAGCTGTGGTTTAACACACAGAAACCCTGTCTCCTTCCCCTCGGGAGCTGCGTGCTATTGCAAGACACCCAGCCACTCACTATTGCTTCTCTCAGTTGAAAGGCTCGCCTAGGTACTCATGCATAGCATCCCATTAATTCAGTGCCGCCAGATCAGACAGCTTTGTTCGGGGAGGGGGTGGAAGAAAAAGCCTCCTTTCTGTTCACTTGGTTCAAGTGAGAGATAACGCATTCTAACCCAGCCCAGCGAGCGAGCCCTGGAGCCCTGCACACAGCAAACAATGCCTAACAAAGCCACTCCTGCAGTCTGTTGCAGCCAACAGCAGGAATCCATTCCCAGGCACCGCTCCACAATATCCGTGAAGCAACACAAGTCAATCAGAAGTGCAAAGTTCTTAACTTTTGTTTGTCTATGCTGTTGCAAAAACAACAGCGGCATTCCAAAACCCTGCAAAACGGCAATGAAGTGTGTTAACCCAGTAAATACTGGATTGCCTTTTCAATTCATCCCGTTCGAATGTTGTTAAACGCAAAGCTATTTTCCTTGGAATATCATATAATGATTCCTGAAGAAATATAACTGTCTCAAGAAGAGCCTCGACCCGAAATGTCACCCATTCCTTCTCTTCCAAGATGCTGCCTGTCCCGCCTTGTTACTCCAGCATTTTGTGTCTATCTTTGGTGTAAACCAGCATCTGCAGTTCCTCCCAACACATGCTGCCTGTCCCGCTGAGTTACAGCCCTGTCCCACGGTGCGAGTTCATTCAAGTGCTCTCCCGAGTTAAAAAAAAAAAATCAAACTCGTGGAATGTACATAGCGGGTACGTCGGAGCTCGGGGACGTCTCTTAGTGGCTCGTAACGCTAACGGCAGATACTCGGGAAGACTCGCTAACGGCAGGAAAGCACGGGAAGACTCGTGAAGATTTTTCAACACTGTCCACGAGAGCCCCGAGTACCGACGAGTGGCCATCACCGTAAATCTCCGAGTTCGAATCAGGGCAAACTCAGGAGAGCTCTTGGAATGAACTCGTACCGTGGGAAAGGGCTATTACTCCAGCATTTAGTGTGTATCTTCACTATTTTTCAAATGTGTCCCAAGGCCAAAATGATATTTGCATGAACCCAAATTTCCACCGACCCTGGTTGTGTGGCAATAAATTATATCAATCAATCAATCAATCAATCAATCAATCAATCAACCTTTTAATTAATAGAAGTTGATGCATTGTATTGATATTCTTGAATGAATTTTACATTCATCCGGTCTGCGTTCCAACGTGATGCCAAATATTCCAATGTTTATGTAAAAACTCTGAGCTCTCTGTAAACAATCTGACCAAAATTGTTTTTGCTTCTGACGGAATGATTCTCAGTATGCCATCAAGAATAATTCAGCTACAGATCTGAAGAGCAAAGAGATATTCCCATTTTATCTCAGAGACAGCGGCACAATCTTTACCAAAGCCAATTAACCTACAAACCTGGGGAGACAAAATTGCCGGAGAAACTCAGCGGGTGCAGCAGCATCTATGGAGCGAAGGAAATAGGCAACGTTTCGGGCCGAAACCCTGAAGGAAATAGGCAACGTTTCGGGCCGAAACCCGGAAGGGTTTCGGGCCGAAACGTTGCCTATTTCCTTCGCTCCATGGATGCTGCTGCACCCGCTGGGTTTCTCCGGCATTTTTGTCTACCTCCGATTTTCCAGCATCTGCAGTTCCTTCTTGAACCTACAAACCTGTACGCCTTTGGAGTGTTGGAGGAAATCGGAGCAAAAAACCCACGCGGTCACGGGGAGAAGGCACAAACAACGTACAGACAGCACCCGTCGTCAGGGTCGAACACGGGTTTCTGGCGCTGTGAGGCAGCAACTAGAAAATAGGTGCAGGAGTAGGCCATTCGGCCCTTCGAGCCTGCACCGCCATTCAATATGATCATGGCTGATCATCCAACTCAGTATCCCATCCCTGCCTTCTCCCCATACCCCCTGATCCCTTTTAGCCACAAGGGTCACATCTAACTCCTGCTTAAATATAGCCAATGAACTGTGGCCTCAACTACCTTCTGTGGCAGAGAATTCCACAGATTCACCGCTCTCTGTGTGAAAAATGTTTTCCTCATCTCGGTCCTAAAGGATTTCCCCCTTATCCTTAAACTGTGAGACCCCTTGTTCTGGACTTCCCCAACATCGGGAATAATCTTCCTGCATCTAGCCTGTCCAACCCCTCAAGAATTTTGTAAGTTTCTATAAGATGCATCTGTACAGTACAGCAGAAGCACAGATGAAGTACAGCAGACAAACCACATCAAAAGTCCCCCTTATGATCCCTTACAAAATGCAGTGAATGATGGATCCCACTGTGGCAAGTGGGAAAATTAAAGTTGAAATAACTTAATGAAGTATACTCGACTTTAAAATAAGTAGATGGATCTCATGAATCGAGACTATCAGGTTGTTGTGAAAATACCATTGATTCCACTGTCTTATCTGAACTGGCCAATATTAGCTTTTAACTGATCCACAGTTCAGGGCCAATTAAAGACTGATAATAAAGACCATCGTGATATCCATAATCAGTGATTAAATAAGTAATGCGAGGAATTCACCCTCATCTGACTTCAGTATCAACCAGTGTCATAGGGCAGCATGTGTGACGTTTTGGGTCGAGACCCTTCCCCAGGCATGATAGTCTGAAGAAAGGTCTCAATCCCAAACATCACCCATGTATGAGTCTGAAAGAAGGGTCTCGACCAAAAACGTCACCCATTCCTTCTCTCCAGAGACGCTGCCCGTCCCGCTGAGTTACTCCAGCATTTTGTCTCTATTTTCAGCATGAAAACAGGCCCTTCTGCCCATCGGGTCCACACCGACCAGCGATACCTTGTACACTAGTTGTATCCTACACACTAGAGACCCTTCTTCAGACGTCACCCATTCATTCACTCCAGAGATGCTGCCTTATAAAGAAAGGATATGTTTATGTGTAGGAAGGAACTGCAGATGCTGGTTTAAACTGAAGATAGACACTTAAAGCTGGAGTAACTCAGCGGGACAGGCAGCATCTCTGGAGAGAAGGAATGGGGTGAGGTTTCAGGTCGAGACTCTTCTTACAGACGCATACAGTGCGATTATGTTTATTAATGTCATGTCTGCCTAGGTGCAGCAAAAAACTTTCTTTTGCATCCTATCCAAAGCAGATCAGACAATACATACACATACATACAATCAAAGTCAAAATCAAAGTACGATAGAGCAAAGGGGAAGATACAAAGCACAGGCTATATTTCGCAGCATCAGTTCCCTCTCCAGCTTTCTCATTTTCACCCGACAAACATCTAACAATGGCCTGATTCCTTTATCATTGTTACATTTTTGCTTATCTTTCATTCATTGTTCCGTATCTCTCCACATCACCATCATGAGACTGAAGAAAGGTTTCGGCCCGAAACGATGCCTATTTCCTTCGCTGCATAGATGCTGCTGCACCCGCTGAGTTTCTCCAGCATTTTAGAAACATAGAAATTAGGTGCAGGTGTAGGCCATTCGGCCCTTCGAGCCTGCACCGCCATTCAATATGATCATGGCTGATCATCCAACTCAGTATTCCCTCCATACCCCCTGATCCCCTTGGCCACAAGGGTCACATCTAACTCCCTCTTAAATATAGCCAATGAACTGGCCTCAACTACCCTCTGTGGCAGAGTTCCAGAGATTCACCACTCTCTGTGTGAATTTTTGTGTACCTACATATATCTCTTGTTTCCCTTATACCTAACCAGCCTGAAGAAGGGTCTCGCTCTGAAATATCACCGTTTCCTTCTCTCCAGAGATGCTGCCCGTCCCGCTGAGTTACTCCAGCGTTTAGTGTCTAGTTCCATAGACAAAGTCCAATGCCCGTAATGGGGTTGAGGTGAATCCGACAGTATCCTATCTCATGGAAGGACCGTTCAGAAGACTGATAACAGAGGAGAAGACACTGTTCCTGAGACTGGTGGTGCACCCGTTTAAGCATCTGTAACTTTTGCAGGACAGGAGCGGGGAGAAGAAGGAATGATCAGGGTGGGTCAGGGACAAGACTTTGATTATGTTGGTTGCTTTTCCGAGGCAGCATGAAGTGGGGAGTCCAGAACCAGGGGCCACAGTTTAAGAATAAGGAGTAAGCCATTTAGAATGGAGACGAGGAAACACTTTTTCTCACAGAGAGTTGTGAGTCTGTGGAATTCTCTGCCTCAGAGGGCAGTGGAGGCGGTTCTCTAGATGCTGTCAAGAAAGAGCAAGATAGGGTTCTTAAAGATAGTGGAGTCAGGGGATAAGAGGAGAAGGCAGGAACGGGGTACTGATTGGGGATGATCAGCCATGGTCACATTGAATGGTGGTGTTTGCTCGAAGGGCCGAATGGCCTACTCCTGCACCTATTGTCTATTGTCTATTGAAGTGCAATGGAGTCAATGGCGGGAGGTCTGGTCTGTGTGATGGCCCTACACCTTTCTGCGATGTTTTGCCATGGTGGTTTGACTACCCTCAAACATTGAGTTTCACAAGAGAAGATGCCACAAAGTCCTCTCCAGCCATTTAACAATTTTCAAAGTGTAATTCCCTCTGGCCAGTGCTGGGAATGTGGAGCAGATTTTCCCCTTGCGATCACTAAGTCATTGGACTCCATGCCATTTCACCACGTGTGATTAATGTCCAGACCATGTACATGCACTGGAAAGAGCTTCAAGGTTGTTAATGCTGGCGAGTGGACACTTGCTTGATGTTTAATCACTGCTCCCTGGTGAGTGTACAGCACCACTCATAAAACATTCATCAGTGGCGATAAACTGACCACTGGAGGTTTGTGCTCTGAAGTAAACACAGGAGAGGAAAGTCACAGCAAAGGAACTTCAGTCCATTCTCTCCGAGTCTTGTCATGGAGTTTTGGGATTGGGAATGATGCTTCCTTACTTTAGCACGAACCTCAGGAAAAACAATTTTAAGTTTAGTTTAGTTTAGTTTAGTTTAGTTTAGAGATACAGCGCGGAAACAGGCCCTTCGGCCCACCGGATCTGCGCCGACCAGTGATTTCCGCACATTAATGCTCCTGGAGGTACCGAGATCTAATCGGAGGCTCAGAGGGGATAGAGCCTTCTCTGTTGCTGCTCCAGCGCTCTGGAACACCCTGCCGTTGCACATCAGACAGGCCCCTTCACTGTCCATCTTCAAATCCAGTGTTAAAACACATTTGTACTCCCTGGCTTTTGACCATGCCTGAGACTCTGCTTCTGTTTTCATTGTTTTTAATGTTTCTTTATTTTACATGTCTTTTCCTACTATTTCTTTTGATTGTTATTATTGGTGTGTATTAACTTGTTTTTGTCGATGATTAGTGATGTACAGCACTTTGTTGCAGCTATGTTTGTTTTTAAAGTGCTCTATAAATAAAATTATTATTATTATTATTATTATTAACACTATCCTACACACACTGAGGACAATTTTACATTTTATACCAAGGCAATTAGCCTGCAACCCTGTACGTTCTTGCAGCGTGGGAGGAAACGGAAGATCCTGGAGAAAAGCCACGCAGTTCACGGGGAGAACGTGCAAACTCCGTACAGACAGCACACATAGTCAGGATCGAACCTGGGACTCTGACGCTGTGAGGCAGCAACTGCGCCATCGTGCTGCCTCTATTCTTTTTCAAAGACATTCTGTGCAGAATGACCCAGACAAATCCACACTGATATTTCTTCCAATTCATATTTATTCCATTTTGTTACCAATTACAACATTTACATAAAATGGACAGGTTTGTGGGTTAACTGGCTTGGTATAAAACATAAACTTGTCCCGAATGTGTGTAGGATAGTGTTAATGTGCGGGTATCGCTGGTCGGTACAGACCTGACGGGCCGAAGGGCCTGTTTCCTCGCTGTATCTCTAAACTAAACTAAGGCCAGATCTGTGCACCAAACTAGAACTTGACTGAACCAAACTAAACGGCTGTTTAGTTTAGAGATAAATCCAGAATGGAAACAGGCCCTTCGGCTCACCGTGTCCGCGCCGACCAGCGATCCCCGCACGTTAACACTATCCTAGACCCACGAGGGACAATTTTTCATTTACCATGCCAATTAACCTTCAAACCTGCACGTCTTTGGAGTGTAGGAGGAAACCGAAGATCTCGGGGAAAACCCACGCAGATCAAGGGGAGAACGTACAGACGGCACCCGTAGTCGGGATGGGACCCGGGTCTCCGGCGCTGCATTCGCTGTACGGCAGCGACTCTACCGCTGCACCACCGTGACCGGCTGCTCTTAAATTAGTGGCAAAACTCACATCTTACTCATCCCTAGTTCAACCAAGACCCAACATGTTACAGAAGCCATTCACGTGGAAGGGAGGTTGAGGGGGGGGGAGCTCAGCTGTGGTTTTCCCCACGTTTCCATTAACCTGTTCCTCAACCATTAAATTAATTCTGTCTCACCCGCACGTTCGGCTTGCTGGAGGCAACGGCAACTTGTCAGGTCTGACTATTATGCTAATAGAGTTACATATGGGAAAAAAAAATACACAGAACCTGCCAGTGATTAATGAATTCTGACAGAAAAGCAGAATATGATCATCACAAAACAATTCCCGGGGGAGCCTTCAAAAGATAATTTACTCCAAAAGTCAACTACAGATTCAACCCATTTGTAGTAACAGAGTATTGTAAATTGCTGCTCATATTTCAAACAAATTTAAACTTGATTCCTTGAAGCAAAAGCTTCTTAGCCAAAAAGTTTTGAAGAATTTTTAAACCAGAATTTCACCCTGAAGCAAGACTCCCAACATCACAGAGTGAGGCCCTGATCCTTTGACAGGAGTCCTGGTTTAACATGTATTGAGTAACAGGCTGTGCTGCATCCCTGAAGTTTAGGACGTTGCACCCCTTTTTGAAACTCTGTTGTAGACAGTAGACAATAGTTGCAGGAGTAGGCCATCCGGCCCTTCGAGCCAGCACCGCCATTCACTGTGATCATGGCTGATCATCCCCAATCAGTACCCCATTCCTGCCTTCTCCCCGTATCCCCTGACTCTGCTATCTTTAAGAGCCCTATCTAACTCTCTCTTGAATGCATCCAGTCACAGTGGTAGCAGGTTGCCAAAAAACTAGTGACTGGACCACCCCCCCACACGACAATGTCTACGACAATCTGCCACCTAGTTGACGTAAAGCTACAGACAACCGGCGACACATTAGGACGTCCACCTACGACCACACAGGCAACAACCTACGACATATACAGGAAGAGATGTATCAGCAGAGCCATCTCCATCATCAAAGACCCCTACCACCCATCGCATGACATTTTCTCCATCCTGCCATCTGGGAAGAGGTACAGGAGCATTAGCTGCAAAACCAGCAGGATGCTCCTCAGCTTCTTCCCACAGGCTATAAGACTGCTAAACGGACTTTGCCCTTTGCAAAGTATCGCGCACCAACCACCAACCTGGACACACTGCAGCAGAGCCACTGTCGTGCCGCTGCCGATCGGAACCCCTGCTGAATGTTTAGTAGAGTGTTAAATTTGTTCGTGATATATGTATTTTTATTTCTATTTATTTTTAATGCACACTGAATGGACACTGGTTGAGCAATGTTTTTTTTGTTTCCTCTGGGTGTGTGAATACTCAGGAAATGACAATAACGATATACAATACAATACAACCTACGTCCACCCGCGGCAAGCTACGTCAAGCAACGACCCTGTCCCCCTTCGTGGAGATTTTCAAAAATGCATTTTTGATTTTTGTGGTGGGATTTTTTCACTCTCAAGAATGGAGGGAGTAAATGAAAATATCTCCCTCGTGCTGGAATCAGTCTGAAGAAAGATCCCCACCTTAAACGTCTCCCATCCATGTTGTCCAGAGATGCTGCCTGACCCTCTGAATCATGGCAGCACTTTGTGCAACTTACACAGTAAATCTGGGCGACTTGATTGTAATCCCGTATTGTCTTTCCGCTGACTGGATAGCACGCAACAAAAAGATCTTCACTGTGCACGAGACGACGGTAAACTAAACTAAACTACACAAAGATTTTAGTCCTTTTAATTTAGTTTACAGATACAGCACAGAAACAGGCCCTTCAGCCCGCCGAGTCCGCAGCGTACATTACTAGCTCTATTCTCCACACACGAGGGATGATTTACAATCTATGCCGAAGCCAATTAACCTACAAAACCCGCACGTCTTTGAAGTGTGAGAGGAAACCAGAGCACCCGGAGAAAACCCACGCTGTCACAGGGAGAACGTGCAAACTCCTTACAGACAGCTGCGCCGCCGTGCCGGCATGTCTGTCACAGTAGCAGAAACGTTCTACAGGGGGCTGATCGCTCTGGTTATTGATCAGTTAAACTATTTTGTATCCATGCACCTTGCAGTTACTTTAGCAGATCGAGTGGGGCCTAAAGACATATCCTTCTCATTATGATTAGTACCTTTGCACATATACATTCCCTCTGTGTTCTCCACCCTTCCCTGTCTTTGCTACTAAAAAGGAACATTTTCACACTTTTTCAGTTCTGTTGAGAAGTCATTGACCTGATACCTTTGTAGAAACAAAGAACTGCAGATGCTGGTTTATACCAAAGATAGGCACAAAGTGCTGGAGGAACTCAGCGGGTCAGGCAGCATTTCTGGAGAAAAAGGATAGGCGACATTTCGAGTTGGGACCCTTCTTCAGACTTGACGTTTCGGGTTGGGATCCTTCTCTACACTCTTCAGTCTGAAGGAAGGTCCCGATCCGAAACGTCACCTATCCTTTTACTCCAGAGATGCTGCCTGACCCGCTGAGTTACGGGCCTGACCCACTTACGCAACTTTTTCGGCGACTGCCGACACCCGTCATAGGTCGCTATGTTCGTTACAGTTCTCCGAACATTTTCACCATGTTGAAAATCCAGCGGGGACCAGAAAGACGCTACGACTCTTTGGGCGACTGAGGAGACGACTCACAACCGTACAGGCGACACCTTGGCAACACCAAGCCCGTATGGTCGTGAGTAGTCGCCCAAAGAGTCGTACCTTGTTCTGGTCGCCGCTGGATTTTCAACACGTTGGACATTTTCAGCGACCTGCAACGACCTATGACGGGTGCCGGCAGTCGCAACAAAAGTCGCGTAAGTGGGACAGGCCCTTTACTCCAGCACTTTGTGTCTATCTTTGACCTGAAGCCTTTGACTGTTTCTCTCTTCACGATACTGCCTGATCTGCTGGCGGCCTCCAGTGTTTTCAGTTCTGTTATGTAAATAACCTCAGCTGATAATGCAAAACCAGTTGAACAAAACGCACATCATATTTGTTATGGGTTTGCCCGACGAAGAACATCTACAGAGAGAGAGAGATCCGTGACTAAGAATATTCCATCAAAACCAAATCTGTTTTTCAATTCATTTTCCACACAAATATAGATACATAGAAACATAGAAAATAGGTGCAGGAGTAGGCCATTCGGCCCTTCGAGCCTGCACCGCCATTCAATATGATCATGGCTGATCATCCAACTCAGTATCCCGTACCTGCCTTCTCTCCATACCCTCTGATCCCCTTAGCCACATCTAACTCCCTCTTAAATATAGCCAATGAACTGGCCTCGACTACCCTCTGTGGCAGAGAGTTCCAGAGATTCACCACTCTCTGTGTGAAAAAAGTTCTTCTCATCTCGGTTTTAAAGGATTTCCCCCTTATCCTTAAGCTGTGACCCCTTGTCCTGGACTTCCCCAACATCGGGAGCAATCTTCCTGCATCTAGCCTGTCCAACCCCTTAAGTCTATCCAGTCTTTCTTCATAAGACAGTCCTGACATCCCAGGAATCAGTCTGGTGAACCTTCTCTGCACTCCCTCTATGGAAATAATGTCCTTCCTCAGATTTGGAGGCCAAAACTGTACGCAATACTCCAGGTGTGGTCTCACCAAGACCCTGTGCAACTGCAGTAGAACCTCCCTGCTCCTATACTCAAATCCTTTTGCTATGAAATATGTACTTCAATCTTCCAATACTGTATACCACATGCTACAGAATGGCACACAGAACGCAGAACAGTACAGCACAATAACAGGCCCTTCGGCCCACAATGTCTGTGCTGGTATGAAGGCTTCTCACACATGAAGGGCAGTAAGCTAAACTAAACATGTGCAGGAAGGTAGACAAAAACACTGGAGAAACACAGCGGGTGAGGCAGCATCTATGGAGCGAAAGAAATAGGCAACGTTTCGGGCCGAATCCCTTCTTCAGGAAGGAACTGCTGATGCTGGATGATACCAAAGATAGACACAAAGTGCTTGAGTAACTCAGCGGGTCAGGCACCATCTCGGGAGAAAAAGGATGGGCGACATTTGGGCTCGGAACCCTTCTTTAGACAAAACTAAACGCGTTTATTTTTGGGTTGAAATCCTTGCTTTGAGCATAAACTTTAGAACAGTGTAAAAGCACCTCAAACTTGTCCAAAAACAACACATTTAACTGAAGAAGAGTCTCAAGCCGAAACGTCACCCATTCCTTCTATCCAGAGATGTTGCTTGTCCCGCTGAGATACTCTCGGCAATTTTGTGTCTATCTTCGATGTAAGCCAGCATCTCCAGTTCCTTCCCACACACATTTAACTTTGCGACATTCCTTGGAAACAATTTATATTTGACTATGGGATTAAAGAAGTTATAGACACGAACATGACACCTCAAGAAACTAAACGGGGTCATTTTCGAAATATATATTTCACATACCAACTTCAGCATAAAACGCTTCTTCAAAGATCCAAGCAGAAGTTATTGCATTTCACTGTGATCTCACCAATTAACAACTTGCTGGAGTCATAATTGTATGATTTCAAAACGTACTGACAAACTACCTAGACCACTGAACACTGCACAGAGAATTAAAGGCAGGTTTGAAAAATGTGCATTCCGAAAATATTTAGTTAAGAAAACAAAATCACATTTCCCACGTTGCCAGATGCAATGTTTTATTACAGATATTTTTTCAAAGAGCTAAACCATGGAAGAGAGTCAGGGGTTTAATATTCTTTCTAATCCCTTTACTTCTCGTCTCAATCCAGTCCTTCAGACCATACACTGGACGGCTCGATTGTAATCATGTATTGTTTTTTCCGCTGGTTGGTTAGCACGTAACAAATAAACTTTACACATGATAATAAACTAAACTAAACTAACTTTTGACCAGAGCAGTTTCAGATCCCACTGTAGCAGAAAAAAACCTGTACACTAATCACCAAGCTAAATAAAGACCATCTTCAAACTGTAGGATGAATGTTTCAGTAGTACATTCATCAAAGCCATCATTCCAGGCACTAGCCGAACACATTACTAGAATGTTGCCTGGGTTTCAACAACTAAGTTACAGAGAAAGGTTGAATAAGTTAGGTCTTTATTCTCTGGAGCGCAGAAGGTTAAGGGGGGACTTGATAGAGGTCTTTAAAATGATGAGAGGGATAGACAGAGTTGATGTGGATCAGCTTTTCCCTTTGAGAATAGGGAAGATTCAAACAAGAGGACAGGACTTCTTTACTCAGAGAGTGGTAGCTGTGTGGAATGAGCTTACAGTGGAAGTGGTGGAGGCAGGTTCGTTGGAATCATTTAAAAATAAATTGGATAGGCATATGGATGAGAAGGGAATGGAGGGTTATCGTATGAGTGCAGGCAGGTGGGACTAAGGGAAAAAAGTTGTTCGGCACGGACTTGTAGGGCCGAGATGGCCTGTTTCTGTGCTGTAATTGTTATATGGTTATATGGTTAAGGGGTTGGACAGGCTAGATGCAGGAAGATTGTTCCCGATGTTAGGGAGTCCAGGACAAGGGGTCACAGCTTAAGGATAAGGGGGAAATCCTTTAAAACCGAGATGAAAAGAACCTTTTTTCACACATAGCGTTGGTGAATCTATGGAACTCTCTGCCACTGAGGGTAGTTGAGGCCAGTTCATTGGCTATATTTAAGATGGAGTTAGATGTGACCTTTGTGGCTAAGGGGATCAGGGGGTAAGGAGAGAAAGGTACGGAATACTGAGTTGGATGATCAGCCATGATCATATTGAATGGCGGTGCAGGCTCGAAGGGCCGAATGGCCTACTCCTGCACCTAATTTCTATGTTTCTATGTTTCTATGTTAGTGCAAAGCCATGAATGCTGTGTGGGAAGGAACTGCAGACGTTGGTTCACACTGAAGATAGATACAAAAAGCTGGAATAACTTAGCGGGTCAGGCAGCATCCCTGGAGAAAATAAATAGGTGCCATATTTGTTCTCTGTATTTTCTATATCTCTTATTTCCCACTCCCTTGACTCTCAGTGTGAAGAAGGGCCTCAACCCGAAACGTCACCGATTCCTTTTGTCTAGGACTGGTGCCTGTCCTGCTGAGTTAAGGGCCTGTCCCACTCGGGCGTCATTTGCGCGTAATTTACGCAACAAAATTTACGCAACGTAATTTTCGCATCACGATGTGACACGCATGTGATGCGTGCATGGTGCACATTACGTGCGCACACGGTGCATGGCGACGTAGGCAGTGACGCGTGGTTCAGTGCGCCGCCCCAGGATTTTGGAATGTACAAAATTTACGCGCGCCATCTGCGTGCCGCGCAAATGACGCCCATGTGAGACTTTACTCCGGATACGCGGACGGCGGAGAAGACCGGGGGCTCTGGTGCCGACGACTCACCTCACCGTTGCGGAGTTGGCCGAGTCCAGAGCGGGTGGAGCGGTGGTGGAGCGCTGCTGCGGCCCGACCTCCGGAGATTCGGAGGCTGCAACTGCGGGTCTGGCGGACGGCGGCACCGGGAACCCGCGGGTCCCTGGAGGGAGACCGCTTTTCAGGGCTCCCGCAACGGCGACTTCTCCCGCCCGAGTTGCGGGGTTGAAGAGCTCCTGGAGCGGGGCCTGACATCGCCGCCCCGCGCGGCTCGGAATGGCCGCGGGACTCTGTAAGCGCACGCCGGGGGCTCTAACATCAAGAAAGAACCCCGGGGGGGGGGGGGGGGGGTGTAGTGGAGAGTGCAGTGGAGAGATAAGTTTTTTTGGCCTTCCATCACAGCAATGTGATGGATGTTTATGTAAATTATGTTGTGTCTTGGGTCTATTTGTTTGTAATGTATGGCTGCAGAAACGTCATTTCGTTTGGACCTCAAGGGGTCCAAATGACAAATAAATTGAATCAAATCTAATCTAATCTAATCTACTCCGGCTCTTTGTGTCTATTGTCCATGAACACTGTGTACAGTTCTGGTCATTTTACAGGAAGGATGGGGCAGGGTTTTGAAATGAACTCTGGAGATGAACAGTGATCTTGCTGAAGGTAGACAAAATTGCTGGAGAAACTCAGCGGGTGCGGCAGCATCTATGGAGCGAAGGAAATAGGCAATGTTTCGTTCCGAAACTTTGCCTATTTCCTTCGCTCCATAGATGCTGCCGCACCCGCGGAGTTTCTCCAGCAATTTTGTCTACCTTCGATTCTCCAGCATCTGCAGTTCCTTCTCGAACAGAGATCTTGCTGAGGTTGGAGTACTACAGTTTTGAAGAAAGATTGCTTTTTTTGGAACCAAAAGGGCTGAGGGGAGAATTAATTGAGCTGCATTGAAGGGTGAGAGGCCAGAACAGTATGGGGAGAGAGGGAGAGGCAGTGATTTCATTTGGGAACAAGTGAATTTCGCAAGAAAGCTGAGGTCAGCTCATTCTCAAATATGTTTTAGGATAACATAGTTAGGTTTCTGATTTCAACAATAAAGATATCCATCTTTTGTCAGTTTGTCCTTGGGTATTCTGAGGAATTTGAGGCAAAGGGTTATTCTCGCATTCTGTTTATTTTGGCAACGGAAACCTTAAAAGATGATTGGATCCATCCGATTTTGTGTGTGATTCTGATACACAGCTGAAATTATGAATGTCAATGAGACGTTTAGAAATACTTCCAATACCATACAAAAACTATTGGGGAGTAATGAGAAGATGTTGGAATCTTGAACCAGGCACAAAGTGCTGGTGTAACTCAGCGGGTCAGGAAGCATCTCTGGGGGGAAAAGGATGGGTGTGACGTTTCGGGTCAAGAGTGTTTTATTGTCATATGTCCCAGATGGGACAATGAAATTCTTACTTCAGGACCCTTCTTCAGACTGAAAGTGGGGGATGGAGGGGCTGGGGTGGAGGGGGTGTGAAGAGCTGTAGGCAAGACAAGACCAGGGCCAAATAGGGCCAGCCACAAACAACCTCAGAAACATAGAAACATCGAAATTAGGTGCAGGAGTAGGCCATTCGGCCCTTCGAGCCTGCACCGCCATTCAATATGATCATGGCTGATCATCCAACTCAGTATCCCGTACCTGCCTTCTCTCCATACCCTCTGATCCCCTTAGCCACAAGGGCCACATCTAACTCCCTCTTAAATATAGCCAATGAACTGGCCTCGACTACCCTCTGCGGCAGAGAGTTCCAGAGATTCACCACTCTCTGTGTGAAAAACGTTCTTCTCATCTCGGTTTTAAAGGATTTCCCCCTTATCCTTAAGCTGTGACCCCTTGTCCTGGACTTCCCCAATATCGGGAACAATCTTCCTGCATCTAGCCTGTCCAACCCCTTAAGAATTTTGTAAGTTTCTATAAGATCCCCTCTCAATCTCCTAAATTCTAGAGAGTATAAACCAAGTCTATCCAGTCTTTCTTCATAAGACAGTCCTGACATCCCAGGAATCAGTCTGGTGAACCTTCTCTGCACTCCCTCTATGGCAATAATGTCCTTCCTCAGATTTGGAGACCAAAACTGTACGCAATACTCCAGGTGTGGTCTCACCAAGACCCTCAGGCAGGGCATTGTCTGGTAGGATCATTTTTGGCTAGGGATGGTGTGGAATTCTCTGCCTCAGGGGACGGTGGAGGCAGGTTCTCTGGATGCTTTCAAGAGAGAGGTAGACAGGGCTCTTAAAGACAGCGGAGTCAGGGGATATGGGGAGAAGGCAGGAACGGGGTACTGATTGGGGATGTTCAGCCATGATCACATTGAATGGCGGTGCTGGCTCGAAGGGCCGAATGGCCTACTCCTGCACCTGTTGTCTAGTGTGTGATACTCAAGAGAAACAATGTGGAGGACATGGGAGGGCAGGGTGTGGTGGAGGCGCCCCTCAAAATAAGGGAAGTGATTCCACACCAGTGGGCCACATGAGTGAGTGGTAAGGGTGGGGGATAATTTTGTGAAATTCGTGCAATGTGTGTCATGGAATGTTTGTATAGCCTCCGGAAATGTCGGACGATTTTTTTTGCATGGTTCATGTATTGTATATATATTTATTACCTATTTTGAAATTTTAAAAAAAAAAAAAAAAAAAAAAAAAAAATTAAATGTGAAGAATTGTGGAACGTGTGGTGCGTGGGTCTCAAAATGGAGCACGAAGTCCAGTGTTTTGAAGAGCACTTTTTATTACATTCCTCCCGGTTGTAGGGAAGACCAAACGAGAGGAAGATGGCACCCAAACCCCTGCCTTTAAAGCCTCCGGCTAAGGGCCGCCTCCGGACTGAACCACTCCTGTGCCGAGGGGTTCGACACAACAATGGCACGAACACGACCCTTGGGAGCCGCCACAAACGGGTAAAATGACCAGGGTGGTGGGATGGGGGCAAGGAGGGAGGGAGGGAGGAGGGGTGTATGAGATGGAGTTACTTAAAATGAGAGAATTCAATGTTCATACCACTAGGCTGTGAGCTGCCCAAGCGAAACATGAAGTCCTGTTCCTCCAATTTGCACGTGGTCTCACTCTGGCACTGGAGGAGGCCGACGGCAGCAAGATCAGTATGGAAATGTGAAGGCAGGTTGGCCAAGTCATCGGGTATTTTTAAAGCAGACATTGCTTGGTAATGATTTCAAAGGTTATGGGGAGAAGGTAGGAGAATGGGCTTGAGAGGGAAAAAATAGATCAGCCACGATTTACCAGGTTAATTCCCGGGATGGCGGGGCTGTCATTTGCTGAGAGAATGGAGCGGCTGGGCTTGTACTCTCTGGAGTTTGGAAGGGAGGGTATGTTATTGACACATATAAGATTATTAATGGTTTAGACATGCTAGAGACAGGAAACATGTTCCCGATGGTACACAAAATTGCTGGAAAAACTCAGCGGGTGCAGCAGCATCTATGGAGCGAAGGAAATAGGCGACGTTTCGGGAATATTCCGCCTGGGGACCTTGCGTCCGGATGGCATTAACATTGAATTCTCCCAATTTTGCTAGCCCTTGCTGTCTACTCCCCTTCCTTAACCCTCTAGCTGTCTCCTCCCACTATCCTATCCACCCGCCCTCGGGCTCCTCCTCCTCCCCTTTTCCTTCCTTCCTTCTCTCTCCCCCCCCATCAGTCTGAACAAGGGTTTCGGCCCGAAACGTCGCCTATTTCCTTCGCTCCATAGATGCTGCTGCACCCGCTGAGTTTCTCCAGCAATTTTGTGTACCTTCGATCTTCCAGCATCTGCAGTTGCTTCTTGAACAACATGTTCCCGATGTTGGGGGAGTACAGAACCAGGGGCCACAGTTTAAGAATAAGGGGTAAGCCATTTAGAACGGAGACGAGGGAACACTTTTTCACACAAGAAAGTTGTGAGTCTGTGGAATTCTCTACCTCAGAGGGCGGTGGAGGCCGGTTCTCTAGATACTTTTAAGAGAGAGCTAGGTAGGGCTCTTAAAGATAAGGGATATGGGGAGAAGGCAGGAACGGGGTACTGATTGGGGATGATCAGCCATGATCACATTGAATGGCGGAGGCACTCAAAAGTGCTGGAGAAACTCAGCGGGTGCAGCAGCATCTATGGAGCGAAGGAAATAGGCAATGTTTTGGGCCGAAACCCTGGTGCTGGTTCGAAGGGCCGAATGGCCTACTCCTGCACCTATTGCCTATTGATTGAATAGTATAGCAGCCTAATTCTGCTCCAATGTCTTCTGGTGTAAACACAGACATTTGTTTACACGCTACAACATAGTTTCAGATCTTTGTGACTGAAAGGAGAATCGTATCAGATTTGTTTGTGAAGCAAATCAGGCTTAACACCACATTGTAATAAAAGAGATTCTTAAGTGAGGAGCCTTTATCTGCCAACCAAGCCTCCATGTACAAAGAATTCTTGGTAAACGCTATCCTTTGAAATGTGTTTATCAGCTGTCTTTGTATTACTCTGCAAGGCTGGCTGTTAATCCTCAGGTACAAAATAAATTCATGAGATTACACATGCGAACAAAAGGCAGGAAGGGCGATTTCTAAACTCAGCATTCCATGTTGTTATCTGCTGATCTGGCCCCAATAAAGGCACACTTCCGATGACAGAGGTTTCTTAACAGAGGCAGGCAGTGGAATCTGAATTTTGGATGCCTTGACGATCATGGGCAGTGTGGGCAGGGGCTATAGACCTGCACGGGAAGGTAGACGCTCCCGCCCCCACGAGTCTCGGGCAGATGGGGCTCGTCAGCCTGGGAAGGCAGCCCATCTCGGAGAGGGAAAACTCTGATTTGAAACCTCCACTGCCTTGTGGCCATATCCAGTCATGGAAAAAGCTCCAGGAGTAAACCTCAAGACAATCCGGAGTCGGAGCCCCCAAGGCAGTTTGTCGTTGTCTACAACCTCGCTCTGGCAGCTCCTGCGATGGCGCTGGTGCCAAACTATAACGGCCCTGCTGTTCCTTTGGATGGATCAGCGACGTGGAGAGGGGGTACGTGCTGCATGGGCAACAGCCTGTCCTCCATATGACATCGATCGCCCAGGCTTGCATCCGACCAGGATGCATCACCCATGGTCAGTCATGACCGAGAGGGGGCCTACACCCATCATGATATGACTCTCTCATTTCAAGTAACTCCTGCATTCCTTCCCCCCCCCCCCCCCCCCCCCCCCCCCCCCCCATAAACTAATTTGTTATTTATTGAACTTTTTTTTTCTTTCCCTTCCCCCGTTGTATACAATGTTTACATATTCACACATTCTGTTGTGCTGCTGCAAGTAAGAATTTCATTGTCCCATCCTGGACATATAACATTTTCAGGGCTCTCGCAACGGCGACTTCTCCCGCCCGAGTTGCGGGGTCGAAGAGCTCCTGGAGCGGGGCCTGACATCACCGCCCCGCGCGGCTTGGAATGAATGGCCGCGGGACTCTGCGAGCGCACGCCGGGGGCTCTAACACCAAGACCCGGTGTGCGACCTCGCACCACCCGGTGTGGCTTTAATGGCCGCGTGACAATCGCCATCGCCAGCCGGGGGCTTTGACTTTGACTCTGACATCGGGGAGGAGAGAGTGCAGTGGAGAGATAAGTTTATTTGGCCTTCCATCACAGCGATGTGATGGATGTTTATGTAAATTATGTTGTGTCTTGGGTCTATTTGTTTGTAATGTATGGCTGCAGAAACGGCATTTCGTTTGGACCTCAAGGGGTCCAAATGACAATTAAATGTATCTTGTATCTTGGATCTTGTAACAATAAAAGACTCTTGACTCTCGCATCTGCAGTTCCTTGTGCGGGAAGGAACTGCAGATGCTGGTTTACACCGAAGATCGACACAAAATGCTGGAGTAACTCAGCGGGACCGGCAGCATCTCCGGAGAAAAGGAATAAGTTCCATCTCGGGGCAGAAGGAATGGGCGACGTTTCGGGTCGAGACCATTCTTCAGACAAGGAGGGTCTCGGCCACGAAACGTCACCCATTCCTTCCTTCCAGAGATGCTGCCTGTCCCGCTGAGTTACTCCAACACTCTGTGTCTCCAATGTCTGTGTCGGGGCCTGGGTTGGTCTCTGTGACGGGACAACTGCAGATGCTGGAAAAATCGAAGATAGACAAAAGTGCTGGAGAAACTCAGCGGGTGCGGCAGCATCTATGGAGCGAAGGAAATAGGCAACGTTTCGTCCCGAAACGTTGCCTATTTCCTTCGCTCCATAGATGCTGCCGCACCCGCTGAGTTTCTCCAGCACTTTTCTCTGACTATGTACATCAGACTGGAACTGGCATCTTCAGACAACACGGTAACATTTTGATTCAATCCTCAGTCCAGAAATAAAATACAGGTGGGTCACACTGAGTGCTCTGTGTGAGCGAGCTAAGAATTCTCAACCCCTTGGTCTTAAGCCACTTGCTATCTATCTCAGCTCCAATCACAGTGAATGCCTTTGATCAATTCAGAAAACAGTCCAAAACGATCCATTGGCTGATCGAAAGTCACAGCGGGAACAAAAAGGAAAACGATGGCAAAATTAGCCATGAGAAAAACGGGAAAGGTTTTCATCTCTTAAAAAAAATGAATGAATTTGAGATGTCAAGGATAATGGCTCCTCCTCATATGTGAGTGGAGCAGAATTAGGCCATTCGGCCCATCAAGTCTACTCCGCCATTCAATCAAGGCTGATCTATCTCTCCCTCCAAACCCCCCATTCTCCTGCCTTTGAACTCTTTGAATCACTTCCCTCTGGAAGGCGACTCCGGACTGCCAAAGCTGTCACAGCCAGACATAAAAACAGCTTTTATCCACGAGTAGTTGCTCTACTCAACAGCCAAAAATCTGTAGCCTCCTTTTGATCTGGTATTTTGTTGGTTCACATGCTTGATCAATGGTGTTTTATCATTAATGTTTTATTATTTATTAATGTTTAGTGTTTTCTGAGTCATTCGTAACTGTCACTGTATGTCACGTTGTTACTTGAGGGCGGAGCACCAAGGCAAATTCCTTGTATGTGAATACTTGGCCAATAAACTTACTTACTGACTTATTTACTTCTCCCCGTAACCCCCGACACCCGAACTGATCAACAATCCGTCGGTCTCTGCCTTGAAAGACTTGGCCTCCCTCCACAGCGGTCTGTGGCAATGAATTCCACAGATTCACCACCCTTCCTTCTCGAGCGGTGAGCTTCCTACCTGTCTGCGTCGCCCACACCTATGGATGCGTTCCTCTGGACGTGTTCTCGCACGGCAGCCATTCCATCCGGCAAGCGGTTAAGTCGGCGCGTGTAGAGGCCCAACCCACCATCCGTTAAGTATCTGGAATGAGGGGGGAAAAAAAACGGAAAAAAATATTGTTTTCAGCTGTGATATGCTGCGATGGATCAGTACTGGCCAACTAATAAACCCTGGAATAAGATCTTGGCACCGTGACGAACATTGGCAGGACTCCACACTCAACTTATTTCCATGTGAGACCAGGTATTGTGGCACATGTATTTGTACATCTGCTCTTGTTTTCCACTGAATTTTGACTGCAACGCTTTCAATGGGTGTTCGTGGCACAGGCATGTATCCAGGCAGAGAGAGGTCTGGAGCCTCTGTACCACCAGCGTGCCACGGGTAAACGAGAGCACACAGTGGCGCAGCGGTAAAGTTGCTGCTTTACAGCACCAGGGACCCGGGTTTGATACAATAGGCAATAGACAATAGGTACAGGAGTCAGCACTGCCATTCAATGTGATCACGGCTGATCATCCACAATCAGTACCCCGTTCCTGCCTTCTCCCCATATCCCTTAACTCCACTATCCATAAGAGCCCTATCTAGCTCTCTCTTGAAAGCATCCAGAGAACCATCCTCCAATGCCCTCTGAGGCAGAGAATTCCACAGACTCACAACCCTCTGTGCAAAAAAAACTATGTTGGTATTAAACATAGAAACATAGAAATTAGGTGCAGGAGTAGAGCCAAGGTCGGCCCTTCGAGCCTGCACCGCCATTCAATATGATCATGGCTGATCATCCAACTCAGTATCCCGTACCTGCCTTCTCCTCCACCTACCCCTATGATTCCCCTTTACTACAAAGAGCCACATCTAACTCCTTCTTAAATATAGCCAATGAACTGGCCTCAACTACCCTCTGTGGCAGAGAGTTCCAGAGATTCACCACTCTCTGTGTGAAAAAAGTTTGTATGTTCTACTGTGACCACGTGGGTTTTCTCCGGGTGCTCTGGTTTCCTCCCACACTCCAAAGACGTGCAGGTCTGTAGGTTAATTGGCTTTGGTAAAATTGTAAATTGTCCCTAGTGTGTGTAGGATAGTGTTAGTGTGCGTGGATCGCTGGTAGGTGCGGACTCGGTGGGCCGAAGGGCCTGTTTCCGCGCGGTATCTCTAAACTCAACTAAAGTGAGCCGGCTAATAGATTGTATTAACCTGCATGAGTTGTCCAACATGAAGAAAGATAATAACCTCCATGGCAACCCTGAAATATTACACACATGTCGGCATTCCTGGCCTCCAACATTGCTATGGCACACATCTGAAGAAATCCTTCACTTTCACATAGTTTTGTTGGTCTTTGGAATGTAACTGCCATATATGGATGCAGTATTTCAATATTCCCAACGTTTCCAGGCATAATTCCCATCATTTTTCCACGTAACTCAGTCAAAGGTGGTGCGTGTGGGTGATGGGTCGATGGATACGTGGTGGGAGCGTGGACACGGGCCCTCTGACCAAACCTGCCCACGCTGACTGCTCTCACCCCAACCATGGACTGTTTACCCTCCTACCATCCGGGAGGCGCTACAGGTCTCTCCGTTGCCGAACCAGCAGGTCGAGGAACAGCTTCTTTCCGGCGGCTGTCACTCTACTAAACAACGTACCTCGGTGACTGCCAATCACCACCACCCCCCCGGACACTTATTATTTTTTTTTTATTCAAATCGTTTGCTATGTCGCTCTTCAAGGGAGATGCTACATGCATTTCGTTGTCTCTGTACTGTACACTGACAATGACAATTAAAATTGAATCTGAATCTGAATCTGACTAACATTCCCCATCTACACTAGGCCCCACCTGCTTGCCTTTGGCCCACATCCCTCTAAACCTACTGTAAGGTGGACACAAAGTGCTGGTGTAACCCAAGTTCTCCTCAAGGTCGGGCAGCATCTCTGAGGAAAACACTATGGGCGATGTTTTGGGTCGGGAGCCTTCATCGGACATATTAGGATGCAAGATTTCAAAATACCCAATGCTTCCGGCCAAAATCAGGGAACAGTTTGGGAACAGCTCCATCCAGGAAATTGTGGACTCAGCCCAGACCATCACACAAAGCAAATGTCCAACTGTTGACTCAACAAGGCCAGCAGCATAATCAAGGACCAGTCGCACCCTGGCCACTCCCTCGTCTCCCCTCTCCTGTGGGGCAAAAGGTACAGAAGTGTGAAAACGCACACCTCCAGATTCGGGGACAGTTTCTTCCCAGCTGTTATCAGGCAACTGAATCATCCTACCACAACCAGAGAGCGGTGCTGAACTACTATCTACCTCTCTGGTGACCCTTGGACTATCTTTGATCGGACTTTGCTGACTTTACCTTGCACTTACCTTCCCTTATCATGTATCTATCACTCGATTGTAAACATGTGTTGACTTTCTGCCGACTGGATAGCACGCAATAAAAGATTTTCACTGGACCTCGGAACTAAACTGAGGTGAACAGACATTCCCGTCACTTTTCAACGAAAGGTCGAAGGTGGAAAGGCCACTAAAGCTGTACTGGCCAATCTGGGATTGGAAGTTTCTCAATCCTTGTAACTGTGGAAGACATTGGTCCAGGAAAGTTGTTTTTTTTTCTACCCGGGTAAAGTTCGGAAAAACTGACACAGAAAGTCTGACTTCAGCTGCCGACTATTTTGGGGAGATTTTCTACATCGTGTGCTGCTCTAGAAACATAAAATGGAACCGTGTCTACAATCCTGGTTGGTGTCTCGAGGGTGGTAAGGTCTTTGAATTTGCTCATGGGGCAGTTAACTTGTCCCACACCATCCTGGCCACACACTCATCTCTCCGTTACCATCGGGAAGAAGGTACAGGGGCCTGAAATCTGCAACATCCAGGTCCAGAAACAGCTTCTTCCCCACGGCCATCAGGCTATTAAACTCAACATCAACCGAAGTTCTGAACAATAACAGCCTATTGCACTTTATCTGTTTATTTATTATTATTATATGGTCTATGGTATATATAGAAACATATAGAAACATAGAAAATAGGTGCAGGAGGAGGCCATTCGGCCCTTCGAGCCAGCACCGCCATTCAATGTGATCATTGCTGATCGTCCCTGATCAATAACCCATGCCTGCCTTCTCCCCATATCCCTAGACTCCATTTGCCCCAAGAGCTACATCTAACTCTCTCTTAAATCCATCCAGTGACTTGGCCTCCAATGCCCTCTGTGGCAGGGAATTCAATAAATTCACAACTCTCTGGGTGAAAAAGTTTTTTCTCACCTCAGTCTTACATGGCCTCCCCTTTATTCTAAGACTGTGGCCCCTGGTTCTGGACTCGCCTAACATTGGGAACATTTTTCCTGCATCTAGCTAGTCCAGTCCTTTTATAATTCTATATGTTTCTATAAGAACCCCCCCTCATCCTTCTAAACTCTAGTGAATACAAGCCTAGTCTTTTCAATCTTTCCTCATCAATCTCATGAATCTATGCTGCACTGCCTCAATCACAAGGATGTCCTTCCTCAAATTAGGAGACCAAAACTGTACACAATACTCCAGATGTGGTCTCACCACAGCCCTATACAACTGCAGAAGAAACTCTTTACTCCTATACTGAAATCCTCTTGTTATGAATAGATTTCACTGAACTCTTATCTCTTGTTCTGTATTATGTTTACATATTCTGTTGTGCTGCAGCAAGCAAGAATTTCATTGTCCTATCTGGGACACATGGCAAAACAACGCCCTTGACTTGACTACTTGCACCTCATAATGTGGTCAAAACAATCACAGCTGAAACAAAAACAAGCAGGTAAAAGGAGAAACCTACCACACCCCTCACCTGTGTCCACCCATTACCTGTCACTTGTCCCCCCAGTTTTCTACCTCCCGCCCCCCTCCGCCATGAAGGGTCCCGACCTGAAACGTCACCTATCCATTTTCTCCAGAGATGCTGCCTGACCCGCTGTGTTACTCCAACTCATTGTGTCTATCTTTGGTATAAACCAGCATCTGCATTTCCTTTCTACACAGTCTGAAGAAATGTCCTGACCAGAAACACTGTCTGTCCTCTTTCTCCAGGGATGCTGCCTGACCCACTGAGTTACTCCAGCACTCAAGTCAAGTCAAGTCAAGTTTATTTGTCACATACACATACGAGATGTGCAGTGAAATGAAAGTGGAAATGCTCGCGGATTTTTTTGTGCAAAAGACAAACAACAAAACAACCAAACAAATTATAAACACAATCATAACACACATATTCTTTTACATAATAAATAATAGAAGGAAAAACGTTCTGTAGAGTTAGTCCCTGGTGAGATAGGCGTTTACAGTCCGAATTGCCTCTGGGAAGAAACTCCTTCTCAACCTCTCCGTTCTCACCGCATGGCAACGGAGGCGTTTGCCTGACCGTAGCAGCTGGAACAGTCTGTTGCAGGGGTGGAAGGGGTCTCCCATGATTTTGTCTCACAGACACTCGGTGTCTATCTTTGGCATAAATCGGCACCTGCAGTTCTTTGTTTCTACCAAATGATTCAACTTAAGCATCAGAAGGGGAATTAGACTATCGCTTTATAAAGTATATATTTTTTTTTGTTTGAGCGTTTTTTTTGATCCTGCCATGTTAAAGATGCACGGCACCTTGTCGCTTTGAGTGTGTAATGCTGCTGAAGGAGTTCGTTTCACTTGCAGGTCTGTTGGGAAGAGTGTTACACAACTGTATCAATTCCTCAGTGCTCAATTCGCCGGTTGCAAATCTGCAAATCGTGTCAGAACACGCACAGGGGAGGCTTAACCACCGGGACCGCATTGCTCCAAGTTGGGCAAAAGTTACGAAGACAAAGAGGTTTAACTGCTGCAGCTCCGAGAGCAATGGCGGATCCCTGACGCATTGAAACACCACCGCAATTTTCACGTGGGTTTTACCGGGGATGGTCAGCATGAGCAATCGCTTTGAACAATGTCGATGACTATGATTAGCAGATCCAACCAAGGGCTTGGGTGTCTTATAACCAGTGACTCACCTCCTCGTCTTCACAAAGGCTTCCCAATCTCACCCTCACTCTCTCTCTCTCTCTGTGTGCAACAAGCACGGGTTTGGGGTGTAACAGAACACTCTCCGCAGCTTCCTGCAGCTCCTGACAACGTTCGAGAAACTCGACACCGTCCAAGACAGAGCAGCCCTCTTGATTATCATACAATCCACAACCCGAGACTATCTCCAGCTCCATCAACAGCGGGGGGGACTGGTTGAATGATGTGTGCTGTTCACACAATGCAAGGGCAATTTCTCCACATGGGAATGTCAACAACAGCATTTCGAAAAAGCCACATCCACTTAGTTCGGGTGTTTAAGAAGGAACTGCAGATGATGGAAAATCGAAGGTAGATAAAAATGCTGGAGAAACTCAGCGGGTGCAGCAGCATCTATGGAGCGAAGGAAATAGGCAACGTTTCGGCCCGAAACCCTTCCGGGTTGCCTATTTCCTTCCGGGTTTCGGCCCGAAACGTTGCCTATTTCCTTCGCTCCATAGATGCTGCTGCACCCGCTGAGTTTCTCCAGCATTTTTGTGTGCCATCCACTTAGTTCAGTTTAGTTTATTGTCACGTGTGCCGAGGTACAGTGAAAAGCTTTTTGTTGCATGCTAGCCAGTCAGCGGAAAGACAACACATGATTTAAATCTTGCAATCCACAGCGCATAGATGCAAGATAAAGGGAATAACGTTGAATGCAGGGTGAAGTTCAGTAAAGTCTGATTAAAGATA
Source organism: Leucoraja erinaceus (assembly GCF_028641065.1). Classification (NCBI taxonomy): domain Eukaryota; kingdom Metazoa; phylum Chordata; class Chondrichthyes; order Rajiformes; family Rajidae; genus Leucoraja; species Leucoraja erinaceus. The sequence goes on from NC_073394.1 coordinate 4,746,665, forward strand.
GTCCGAGGGTCTCCAATGAGGTTGATGGGAGATCAGGACCGCCCTCTCTCGTTGTTGGTAGGATGGTTCAGTTGCCTGATAACAGCTGGGAAGAAACTGTCTCTGAATCTGGAGGTGTGCGTTTTCATATTTCCCGATGGGAGAGGGGTGAAGAGGGACTGACCGGGGGTAAGGCTTGGCTTTGATTATGCTGCTGGCCTTGCCAAGGCAATGTGAAGTGTAGATAGAGTCAATTGAAGGGAGGCTGGTTTGTGTGATGAAGGGTTTCGGCCCGAAACGTTGCCTATTTCCTTTGCTCCATAGATGCTGCTGCACCCGCTGAGTTTCTCCAGCAATTTTGTGTACCTTTGGTTTGCGTGATAGTCTGGGCTACATCCATAATACTCTGCAATTCCTGCTGGTCAACTGTTGGACCAAGAGGCCCTTTATTGGACTTTATCTTAAAGGTCATCCCTCATTCTCTAGTTGTTGGTAGGACAGTGTTAGTGTCTTCTCTGTAGATTGTCACCTTGTCGTGGTGGAGAAGCTTGTGTGTGGACCTGAGATCCTGAGAGCGATGCCGTCTGGAGCTGTGCTCCTGGTAGGGCCACCCATGGCGGTAAGGTCAAGGGGGAGGTCTCTGACAAAGAGCGATACAACCAAGACCTCAACGGTGGAACAGGCGGAGGACGATGGCTGACCTTAGTGGAGCGTCACAATGGCTGGGAAGGCGGATGAAGGCTGCGGCAGGAAAGGGTCTCCGGTCGTCTTGGACTCCACGCCACTGGATCCTGACCCAGATCTGTCAAGGGCCGTGGGGTGGCTGTCTGTGCACCAGTCTCCCCACGTTAAACAAAGTCACGCACAGGCGTCCTCCAACCCTGGAGACACCCATGGTCAGCCCACGACCAAAGGAGGTCTAAGAAGGTTCAATTGCCTGATAATTGCCAGGGGCTCTGGTTTCCTCCCACACTTCAAAGACACGCAGGTTTGACGGTGGCTTGGTGTAGGTGTCAATTGTCCCGAATGTGTGCAGGATAGTGTCCGCTGGTCAGTCCGGACTCGGTGAGCCGAAGGGCCTGTTTCATAGAAACATAGAAACATAGAAATTAGGTGCAGGAGTAGAGGCCATTCGGCCCTTCGAGCCTGCACCGCCATTCAAAATGATCATGGCTGATCATCCAACTCAGTATCCCGTACCTGCCTTCTCTCCATACCCTCTGATCCCCTTAGCCGCAAGGGCCACATCTAACTCCCTCTTAAATATAGCCAATGAACTGGCCTCGACTACCCTCTGTGGCAGAGAGTTCCAGAGATTCACCACTCTCTGTGTGAAAAAAGTTCTTCTCATCTCGATTTTAAAGGATTTCCCCCTTATCCTTAAGCTGTGACCCCCTTGGCCTGTTTCCATGCTGTAACTCTAAACTAAACCAAGCAAAATAAACAAGGTACGCAAAAAAGCTGGAGAAACTCAGCGGGTGCAGCAGCATTTATGGAGCGAAGGAAATAGGCAAAGTTTTGGCCTGAAACCCTGAAGGAAATAGGCAACGTTTCGGCCCGAAACCCGGAAGGGTTTCGGGCCGAAACGTTGCCTATTTCCTTTGCTCCATAGATGCTGCTGCACCCGCCGAGTTTCTCCAGCTTTTTTGTGTACCTTCCATTTTCCAGCAGCTGCAGTTCCTTCTTAAACAAAATAAACAAGGACTCGGGCTGTCGGCATGAATTTTGTACGTTCTCCGTGGCCGTGTGGGTTTTGACCGGGCGCCCCAGTTTCCTCCCGCACTCCAAAGACGGGCAGGTTTGTAGGTTCAATGGCTTCTGTCATTTATCCCTAGTGTGTGTGAACCTGACCCAGATCTGTCAAGGGCCGTGGGGTGGCTGTCTGTGCACCAGTCGCCCCACGTTAAACAAAGTCACGGCACAGGCGTCCTCCATATAGGGAACAGCACCCATGGTCAGCCACGACCGAAGGGGGTGTAAGAAGAAGTGGGATAGAACCAGTGAGAACAGGTGGTCGACCTGATGGGCAGAAGGGCCTGTTTCCACTCTAAACTAAACTAAACTAAACTATCAAAACAGATTTGGATCAGATTGTCAATAGACAATAGGTGCAGGAGTAGGCCATTCGGCCCTTTGAGCCAGCACCACCATTCAATGTGATCATGGCTGATCATCCCCACTCAGTAATCCATTCCTGCCTTCTCCCCATATCCCCTGACTCCGAATAGACAATAGACAGATCGCCGATTTGTCTTTGAGTTGTGTAGGACGGAACGGCAGGTGCTGGTTTACACTGAAGACAGACACCACAAAATGCTGGGATAATTCGGCGGGACTGGCAGCATCTCTAAGGAGAAGCAATGGGTGACGTTTCGGGTCGAGACCCTTCTTCAGACTGAGTTTGTTTGAGCTGGCACGCGAGGCTATAATCGTGGTAGAAACGTCAGTGGAAGGTGCCAAGGCATTTCACCCATCACCAGACACAACTTTAGACAGAGTGCACAAGCAAAGGCTCCACTTCTGAAACAATACCAGCACCACATGCGGGTGGAGGCAGAGATTTCTTGCCACGGATGCTATGACAACCACCCACCACACATCTGTTCCCTGAAGCGGCCAAAATATTGCATATGCCAGAAAATGCCAGACAAAGGGCTATGTCCAGAAACGGTCCACGAGTAAAAAAATACTTGCGATGAAAAAAATTGTTACTTTTTAATCGTACGAGCCGCTACGAGACATCCACAAACTCCCACGTACCCACTACAGACATTCTCCGAGTTCGAATCAGGGGAAAACTCGGGCGAACTCTTGAATGACCTCGTACAGTGGGACAGGCCCTTGGGGTCGGCCGGAAGCATGTTGTCAGCTTTGCATGCTTTTGCAAGGGCAGGATATATCTGAGTCAGGGAGTTATCCTGTCTTGCCCTGCCCGAAATTCCAACCATGGCCACCGTTTGCTGAAACATGTTCTTTAATGTTTCCTCCCCCTCTCTGTTTCTGGGGTCTTGCAGGGGGCAAATGATCTGCTCCCATGGTCAATGGGACTGTAATTCGCTTCCTCTGTCGCACTTATTGGAGACCCTCGGACTATCGTTAATCGGATCTTTATTGGACTTTGTGTTTAAGAAGGAACTGCAGAGGCTGGAAAATCGAAGGTAGACAAAAATGCTGGAGAAACTCAGCGGGTGCAGCAGCATCTGGGTCTCCTCCATGGCCAGAGCGAGCACCACCTGAAATTGGAGGAACAGCACCTCATATTCCGCTTGTGGAGTCTGCATCCTGGGGGCATGAACATTGAATTCTCCCGATTTTGTTAGCCCTTGCTGTCTCCTCCCCTTCCTATCTCTCCCTCAGCCCTCGGGCTCCTCCTCCTCCTTTTTCCTTTCTTCTCCCCGCCTCCTCTCCACCCCCCATCATTCTGAAGAAGGGTTTCGGCCCGAAACGTTGCCTATTTCCTTCGCTCCATAGATGCTGCTGCACCCGCTGAGTTTCCCCAGCACTTTTGTCTACCTTCGATTTTCCAGCATCTGCAGTTCCTTCTTAAAGAAGTCACTAGTGGGATTTTAAATGTACTTGGCAGACACAAGGGTTTCTTTTCTTTGCACATTGGGCACGGCACAGCACATGAAGGCAGTGCGATTCATTGCCCAAAGAGAACATTGGGACTAAAGCAAATTAAAAAAAATACCTCAAACATTTGGCCAACTGGCCAGGTTCGAAGAGCCAACTAAATTACATGAACTATCTTGTGGAAATCACCACAGCAACATATTTGGGGGCATGTACCACAATCCTGAAACCTACTAATAATAAATACACAATATCTGTAGAGGCATGGACACAAAATGCTGGAGTGACTCAGCGGGACGGGCAGCATCTCTGGTGCGAAGGAATGGGGGGCGTTTCAGGTCGAAACCCTTCCCCTGGTGTTTCTCCACCCGACCCGAAACGTCACCCGTTCCCACTCTCCGCAGATGCTGTCTGTTCCGCTGGGTTACTCCAGCTATTTGTGTCTATCTTTGGTGTAAACCAGCATGTGCAGAGCCTTCCCACACATTACGGGAGGCTCTCGATATCGTGGTATTCATTTTCCTCCAGGAATATTGCCACACCGAGCATTGCCACAACACAAACCCCGGCCAGTCAATCCTTTGCCGAGGAGAGAGACACAAAAAGTCGGGACAACCCAGCGGGTCAGGCAGCATCTTCGGAGAAAAAGAATTGGTGGCGTTTCAGGTCGAGACCCTTCGTTAGACTGAGAGTCAGGGGAGAGGGGCACGAGAGATATCGAAAGTAATAAGTAAACTAAGTAAAAGATTTGAGTATAGGAGACCAGAGGTTCTACTGCAGTTGTACAGGGTCTTGGTGAGACCACACCTGGAGTATTGCGTACAGTTTTGGTCTCCAAATCTGAGGAAGGACATTATTGCCATAGAGGGAGTGCAGAGAAGGTTCACCAGACTGGTATGTCAGGACTGTCTTATGAAGAAAGAGTGGATAGACTTGGTTTATACTCTCTAGAATTTAGGAGATTGAGAGGGGATCTTATAGAAACTTACAAAATTCTTAAAGGGTTGGACAGGCTAGATGCAGGAAGATTGCTCCCGATGTTGGGGAAGTTCAGGACAAGGGGTCACAGCTTAAGGATAAGGGGGAAATCCTTTAAAACTGAGATGAGAAGAACTTTTTTCACACAGAGAGTGGTGAATCTCTGGAACTCTCTGGCACAGAGGGTAGTCGAGGCCAGTTCATTGGCTATATTTAAGAGGGAGTTAGATGTGGCCCTTGTGGCTAAGGGGATCAGAGGGTATGGAGAGAAGGCAGGTACGGGATACTGAGTTGGATGATCAGCCATGATCATATTGAATGGCGGTGCAGGCTCGAAGGGCCGAATGGCCTCTACTCCTGCACCTAATTTCTATGTTTCTATGTTTCTAAATAGAACAAATGAATGAAAGATGTGGAAAAAGCTACGATGAAAATATTTGTCTTATTGGTTTGTTCTATTTACATTCTATATCTCTCGTTTCCCTCTCCCAGTCTGAAGAAAGGTCTCGAATTGAAACTCCAGAGATGCTGCCTGACCCGCTGAGTTACTCCAGCATTTTGTGTCAACTTTCGACACAATCCTTTGCCTTTACAAGTCTCAGCGGCGCAAAACTTCAAAGGGAGCCACAAACTTTACGACATACCTTGGGGCAGTGATTTCATTCACGAGATCACCTCCCTCCTTCCCGCACTGGCCAGTCGTTGCGGAGCTTCGGGTTCAGTAAATTTGTTGCCTCGGAATTGAGCTGACTAAATTGAGTTAATGAGTGCTTGCATCTACACATTGCTGCAGAGACTGAAGGTCTCTCCCTCTCTCTCTCTCTCTCTCTCTCTCACTCACTGACAATGCCACAAGCCTGCCTTCCCCAACCTCACATTTCTCTGGACTACCTCTGACAAACAATAGACAATAGACAATAGATTCAGATTCAATTTTAATTTTAATTGTCATTGTCAGTGTACAGTACAGAGACAACGAAATGCATTTAGCATCTCCCTTGAAGGAGATAGGCAATAGGTGCAGGAGTAGGCCATTCTGCCATTCCAGCCAGCACCGCCATTCAATGTGATCATGGCTGATCATCCCCAATCAGTACCCCGCTCCTGCCTTCTCCCCATATCCCCTGACTCCGCTATCTTTAAGAGCCCTATCAAGCTCTCTCTTGAAAGCATCCAGAGAACCGGCCTCCACCGCCCTCTGAGGCAGAGAATTCCACAGACTCACCACTCTCTGTGAGAAAAAGTGTTTCCTCTTCTCCGTTCTAAATGACCTACTCCTTATTCTCAAACTATGGCCCGTGGTTCTGGACTCCCCCAACATCGGGAACATGTTTCCTGCCTCTAGTGTGTCCAAACCCTTATCAATCTTGTATGTTTCAATGAGATATCCTCTCATCCTTCTAAACTCCAGAGTGTACAAGCCCAGCCGCTCCATTCTCTCAGCTTATGACATCCCAGGAATTAAACGTGAGCTGTTTGCGAATTGAGAAGCAAGTTTGTATTTGTCACCACGAGCAGAGGCAGCTAACCCCAGGGAAACATAGAAACATAGAAAACAGGTGCAGGAGGAGGCCATTCGGCCCTTCGAGCCAGCACCGCCATTCATTGTGATCATGGCTGATCGTTCCCAATCAATAACCCGTGCCTGCCTTCTCCCCATATCCCATACTCCACTAGCCCCTAGAGCTCTATCTAACTCTCTCTTAAATCCATCCAGTGACTTGGCCTCCACTGCCCTCTGTGGCAGGGAATTCCACAAATTCACAACTCTCTGGGTGAAAAAGTTTTTTTCTCACCTCAGTCTTAAATGGCCTCCCCTTTATTCTACGACTGTGTGGCCCCTGGATCAGGACTCGCCCAACATTTGGGAACATTTTTCCTGCATCTAGCTTGTCCAGTCCTTTTATAATTTTATATGTTTCTATAAGTGTACGGGCCAGTCTATGCTTTTTTTTTTTCTAAAGAAGAAGGTTGAGATTGAAATTGTAGTTTTCGTGCTTTAAAAGCGGACAGGCAGATTGGGGTGGGAGATTTCAACCTTAATGTGGTCCACCCTGTTTCGACTAATACAATCAACAATCAAATAAGATCAAATAGTACAAAATGTTTCAGAAGGAACTGCAGATGCTGGAAAATCGAAGGCAGACAAAAATGCTGGAGAAACTCCGCGGGTGCAGCAGCATCTATGGAGCGAAGGAAATAGGCAACGTTTCGGGACGAAACCCGGGACGAAACCCTGAAGGAAATAGGCAACGTTTCGGGCCAAAACCCGGAAGGAAATAGGCAACGTTTCGGGCCGAAACCCAGAAGGGTTTCAGGCCGAAAAGTTGCCTATTTCCTTCGCTCCATAGATGCTGCTGCACCCGCTGAGTTTCTCCAGCATTTTTGTGCACCTTCAATTTTCCAGCATCTGCAGTTCCATCTTCGCTCCATAGATGCTGCTGCACCCGCGGAGTTTCCCCAGCACTTTTGTCTACCAAGTGATTTCGTTAGTTTAGTTTTGTTTAGAGAAACAGCACAGAAACAGGCCCTTTGGCCCAACGAGCCCGTGCCAGCCAGCGATCCCCGCACACGAACACTATCCTCCACACTGGCGACAATTTGCAGTTTTACTCAGCCAAATTGGCCTACATACCTGGAGTAACTCAACGGGACAGGCAGAATGTCTGGAGAGAAGGAATAGATGATGTTTCGGGTTGAGGCCCTTCCTTCAGACCCTTCTTCTGAAGAGCTGTCTCACCCATTCCTTCTCTCCAGTTAAGCTACTCTGTGTCTAAGCTACTCAATTTCTTCAATTTAAATCAGCATCTGCAGTTCTTTCCTACAAAATCCACACACCTGTACGTCTTTGGAGTGTGGGAGAAAACTGGAGCATCCGGAGAAAATCCCATACAGGTCACGGGGAGAACGTACAAACTCCCATAGTCAGGATCGAACCCGGGTCTCTGGCGCTGTGAGGCAGCAACTCTACCGTTACACCACCGTGCTGCCTGCGATTTAGTTTAGTTTAGTTTGGTTTAGGTTTGTTTATTGTCACATAGAAACATACAAAAATAGAAATTAGGTGCAGGAGTAGGCCATTCGGCCCTTCAATATGATCATGGCTGATCATCCAACTCAGTATCCCGTACCTGCCTTCTCTCCATACCCTCTGATCCCCTTAGCCACAAGGGCCACATCTAACTCCCTCTTAAATATAGCCAATGAACTTGCCTCGACTACCCTCTGCGGCAGAGAGTTCCAGAGATTCACCACTCTCTGTGTGAAAAAAGTTCTTCTCATCTCGGTTCTAAAGGATTTCCCCCTTATCCTTAAGTTGTGACCCCTTGTCCTGGACTTCCCCAACATCGGGAGCAATCTTCCTGCATCTAGCCTTTCCAACCCCTTAAGAATTTTGTAAGTTTCTATAAGATCCCCTCTCAATCTCCTAAATTCTAGAGAGTATAAACCAAGTCTATCCAGTCTTTCTTCATAAGACAGTCCTGACATCCCAGGAATCAGTCTGGTGAACCTTCTCTGCACTCCCTCTATGGCAATAATGTCCTTCCTCAGATTTGTAGACCAAAACTGTACGCATTTCTCCCCATATCCCCTGACATGTACCAAGGTACGGTAAAAAGCTTTTTGTTGCATGCTGTCAGTCAGTGGAAAGATCATACATTGTTACAATCAAGCCATCCAGTGTATAGACACAAGATAAAGGGAATAATGTGTAGGATGGGCAGATGCTGGTTTAAACTCAGAATGCTGGAGTAACTCAGCGTGACAGGCAGCATCTCTGGAGAGAAGGAATGGGTGACGTTTTGGGTCGAGACCCTTTCTTCAGACTCCAGCACTCAGCGTCTTTTTTTATATAAAAATAACGTATTCTAATATCTCATTATGAAACATTACATTTTACAACAAGGTAGACAAAAATGCTGGAGAAACTCAGCGGGTGAAACCGAGTCCCACCTTGCTTCACGAGGGCTAAACTTTGTCTACCTTCAATTTTTTCAGCATCTGCAGCTCTTCCTTCAGCTGGTGTGCTGCAACTAAAACGTTCATGAAAGTTTCCTGGAACCAAAACTCGTGAATCAGTTACCTTCATGATTGCCGAAATCAATCCGTGGGGACAAAGGCTCCAGAAACTGCAGCACGAGGAGCAAGGGAAGCTCAAAGTAGTCCTTCACATCCTGCAGCTACGGCAACAAATCACTGCCCGAGCGAGCGGGCGGGCGGTTCCTTTATTCTCGTGTAACTCAGCAGAACAAATTAAAAAGGAAAACCCCCTCAGGTGCTTCCGAGTCCCACCTTGCTTCACGAGGGCTAAACTGAAGCTGCTTGAATTGAAAATGCCTGCTTTAAGCATTCACACTAAACCCCCTCCCCCCCCACGCACTAAACTTAACCTGCACCCCCCCCCCCCCCCCCCCCCTCTTCACCTCCAGTTCCCAAGAAGTATCCCAACCCAAAACGTTACCTCGCCCCACGTTCTCCGGAGACGCTGAGTGAGATACTCCAGCATGTAGAGGTAGAGGTAGAAATTTCTTTATATCAACTCTCTTAAACCAGCTGTTATCAGGCAACTGAACCATCCAACCAACAACTAGAGAGCGGTCCTGAAATACCATCTACCTCACTGGAGACCCTCGGATTATTTTTGATCAGACTTTGCCGCACTTTATCTTGCACTAAGTGTTACTCACAACATTCCCTTTATCGTGTATCTGCACACTGTGGGCGGCTCGATTGTAATCATGTCGTGTCTTACGGCTGAAGTTAGCCACAAGATGCTGGAGTGACTCAGCGGGACTGGCACCATCTCTGGAGAGAAGGAATGGGTGACGTTTCAGGTCGAGACCCGTCTTCAAAATTTCGGCAAACTGGTCAGCACGCAACAAAAGGTCTTTGCACGTGCCGGTAACCTAAACTCTACCTCGACCTCACCGATTGGCCTTGTGTAGTTAAGAATGGTTTGTTTAGTTTAGCTTAGTTTAGAGATACAGCATGGAAACAGGCCCTTCAGCCCACGGAGTCCATGCCGACCAGCGATCCCCGCACATTAACACTAGGAACAATTTTTACATTTACACCAAGCCAATTAACCCACAAGCCCGTTCGTCTTTGGAGTGTGGGAGGAAACCGAAGATCTCGGAGAAAACCCACGCAGGTCACGGGGAGAACGTACAAGCGCCCGTAGTCGGGATCGAACCCAGGTCTCCGGCGCTGCATTCGTTGTAAAGGGCCTGTCCCACTTGGGCGAAGATTTTGTGAATCCCGAAATCCTGGGGCGCGGCGGCGATCGCGTGTCACTGCCTACACCACCACGCCTCACCACGCGCGCGCAATGGAACGCCATGCGCGTATCACGTGTCGTGAGGCGTGAATGATGTTGCATAAATGATGTCGCATAAATAACGCACAAATGACGCCCAAGTGGGGCCGGCCCATAAGGCAGCAACTCTACCGCTGTGCCACCGTGACTGTGTCATCAATCAATTATCAAACAGTTGGAGCAAAGAATGACCTTTTGCAAAGTCTTCAATGAGACCAAAGTCTGTGACATTTCCGAATCTCGACGCTGCCCTGCCAACTGGTTTTAAAATGCAACAGTGTAGAATTGCTCAGGTAGAGAGCTTCCAATTAAACTGAGAATATCGTGAGAACTGCTCTTGAATGTTTGGGAACAAAGCACAGGGCTGAATGGGAGTACCTCTGTGGTTCACTCTGTCGATAGACACAAAATGCTGGAGTCACTCAGCCAGGATAAGCATGGCTGAGCAAATCAGCCAGACTTCTTCAGTCTGAAGAAGGGTCTCGACTCGAAACGTCACCCATTCCTTCTCTCCAGAGATGGTGCCTGTCCCGCTGAGTTACTCCAGCTTTTTGTGCCTATCTTTGGTTCAAACCAGCATTTGCAATTCCTTCCTACACATGGCTCTCTCTGTAGTCGTTCCTGCAAGTGACCTTATCTTTTTCTCTGTTTTAGAAAGAGCTGCAGATGCTGGACGAATCGAAGGTAGACAAAAATGCTGGAGGAGCTCAGCGGGTGAGGCAGCTTTTCCTCTAGCGTTTTTGTCTTATCTTTCTCTCTAATGAGACTGCCGCCCAGCGATCCTGCAACTACGCTAAGGTGCGTGTTCCTTTTCGAGGGATGCCCAGGTTGCCCAGCTTATCAATTTTACTTTTAGTTCAGAGATACAGCACGGAAACAGGCCCTTCGGTCCACCCAGTCCACACCGACCAGCGATCCCTGCACGCTTACACCATCCTACACACACTGCGGACAATTGACAATGATACCAAGCCAATGAAACATTATGTCTTGGGCGTGTGGGAGGAAACAGGAGATCCCGGAGAAACCCACGTGGGTCACGGGGAGAAGGTACAGTGCAAACTCCATACAGACAGCACCGTAGTCAGGTTCAAACCTGGGTCTCTGGCGCTGTGAGGCAGCATCTCTACCGCTGCCCCACTGTGCCTCCCCTAAACTGATCAATATCATTCTGCTGCCGATGATTATTCTCTTCATGTGTTATTAATCATACCTCCCATATTTATATCCAATTCATTACAATGTATAACCAACAGTAATGATCCCTGTGAGACACTACCGGAAAGATATAAAATATAACACAAGTTCTACACGAAACTTCATGAATTCTACAAAAGGCAGAATGTTTGCGGGTTGAGTGAGAAAGGTATTGCGGCGGTTGGAATTCATCATCGTTGACAACATTAGCGACGCAGTGGCGCTGGTTCCCGCCAGGAACGGTGACGGACGCACCGCACTACTCTGTCCTCCAGTTCCTGCGGACTTCTGCCGCTGGAAGTAGAGGGTTTTGGTGTGTGTGCGTGTGTGTGTGTGTGTGTGTGTGTGCTTTATCATCATTCCTTACAATGCTATGTACGACAGTGATCGCAACTTCTACTGAAGTGTGGATGGCCGTTGGCTTGCTAGGAGCTCATCCGCCCTTTGACAGGTCTTGTTTTTGGTCCTGCTGGGGGTCCACAGCCCCCTCCTCACCTGGCAAACCAGGTGGGGGAGACGGTTTAGTCGCCGACTATCCGACCATGGAGCAGGTAGCACGGGATGATATGGTACCTGTGACGGGGTGGGTGGGGGGGGATGGGGGGAAATGGCCCAGGGAATTTTGACCTGGACACAGATTGGACTGACATAACACAGCAGATTGTAACGTATACGTATATGAAGGAGCTGCACGTGTTGGTTTATGCCAGAGAACATAGACATAAAATGCTGGAGTAACTCTACGGGTCAGGCAGCGTTTCTGGAGAAAAGGAATAGGTGACGTTTCAGGCCAGTCTGAAGAAGGGTCTCCACCCGAAACGTCAACCATTCGTTTTTCTCCAGCGATGCTGCCTGACCCGCTGAGTTACTCCAGCTTTTTGTGTCTATGTGCAGAATGTCATATTTTGTTTAGCTGTTGGAACAGAGAATTTGAAGCGTGCGTACGATTACGAACAAACGGTGCAATGTTACATAAACCCCTTCCAGTGATTAAGCATTCTAGAATGGCAAGACCAGGCGATGAAATTAAATGTCAAAGCACTTGGATACAGTCATGAATTGTGAAATGCTCAAGTTCATGACTCAACTCGTTACTATGTCATAACACAAAGTGCTGGAGGAACTGAGGATAACGGAACTGAGGATCAGGCAGCATCTGCGGACAGAATGGATAGGCGACGTTTTGGGTCTGGGCCCTTCTCCTGAATCGAAACCTCGCTGGTCAGTCCGACTCACAACATCGCCTGTCCATTCCCTCCACATACGCTGCCTGACCCGCTGAGTTCCCCCAAATCTTTGTGTTTTGCTCAACATTCCAGCATCCGCAGTTCCTTGAGCCTCCAGAGCCATGTCAATAGGCAATTGGTGCAGGAGTAGGCCATAAGGCCCTTTAAGCCAGTACCGCCATTCAATGTGATCATGGCTGATCATCCACAATCAGTTCCTGCCTTCTCCCCATATCCCCTGACTCCGCTATCTTTAAGAGCCCTATCTAGCTCTCTCTTGAAAGTATCCAGAGAACCGGCCTCCACTGCCCTCTGAGGCAGAGAATTCCACAGACTCAAACTCTCTGTAGCTCTTGGGCATTATTTGGGGATAATGGGGGGAATGCAGGAGGATGGGGTTGAGAGGGAAAAATGGATTCACCATGATTGAATGGCAGAGTAGACTTGATGGGATAAATGACCTAATTCTGCTCCTATAACTTATGAACTACTGACTGCGCCCACTGGTGGAACGACAATATGATGTAGTTTCTACATCGTAGTTGTCCTTAGAATTGATCCCCGAGGATGATCATTACAAAAGTCCAATTAGAGTCTTTAGTATCCTCTCCACATCAATCCTGTTTCCTGTTAACATGGCAATTTACTAAACAATTTACAACTTCCTTAGACAATCCCAGGAGCTTTCACATTAGCAGTAAGTCTCCCATGAAGGAGATTCATTATAATTTCCCTTGGAAACTAACCAATTTTACCCTGGTGACTGAATCTATTCTGTGTGGACAATTTCCCCCGAATATTTGCCTCTTACAAACTGTGTTTCGTGTTGAGGTTATTTCATTACTGAATAATGTGACCTGTAATATTCTTTATATTTCAGTTTCTTAGAGGTACAGGCCGGAAATAGGCCCTGTGGCCCATTGAGTCCGCGCCGACCAGCGATCACCCCGCACACTCGGGACAACAGTGGAGATGCTGCCTCACAGCGCCAGAGACCCCGTGTATATCCACACACTGAACCTTTTTTCTTTCTCGTTTAAGAAGGAACTGCAGATGCTGCAAAATCAAAGGTAGACAAAAATGCTGGAGAAACTCAGCGGGTGAGGCAGCATCTATGTGGAGCGAAGGAAATAGGCAACGTTTCGGATCGAAACCCTTCTTCAGACTCGAATGCGTTCGTCAGATGCTGCCTCACCCGCTGAGTTTCTCCAGCATTTTTGTCAACCTTCCATTATTTATTTCTCGTTCATTACATTGTTTACAGTGGACTATGTTTGCTGCAGCAATTAGAATTTCATTGTTCTGTCTGAGACATCGGACAATAAAACATTCTTGACTTGAGCATGCGCTCACAAGCAGTAAACGTAACCGCCTTTTCATGGAAGCACATTTGTTGCAATTGATTCGGGCTGGGCTGGGCACGGAACTAGACTAATTTTTCCCATCAATTACTGCAACAAAAAAAAATGAATACTAATGGTAAAGACTTACTGAACCAAACGAGACAGGGAAGCAGTGCGTTGATGAGGTGACTCGAAGCTGCCAGGTTTATGCTCGCATGACCTACAAGCACACTGCTAGAACAATAAAACACCTTTATTGGACTCTGACAAGCTGAGCTCACCATCCATGCAAACCGCCTGCTGAGTTGATTAATTCAATGGTTAAATGAGACAATTAAATAAATTCAGAATGAAACAGCGGGTTTTATTCTAATATTGGGGGCCATTTAGTTATCGGCACGAGTGGTTGTAATTTAGTCTAGTTTAGTTTAGTTTAGAGATACAGCATAAAAACGGACCCTTCAGCCCACCGAGTCCGTGCCGACCAGCGATCCCCACACACTAAAGGGCCTGTCCCACTTGGGCGCCATTTGCGCATCATGCAGATGGCGCACAAAGATTTTGTACATCCTGGGGCGCCGCGCGCGACTGCCTCCGTCACCACGCACCATGCGCGCCTCACGTGCACGTCACAATACACGCGTCGTGCATCGTGACAGGTAAATTATGTCACGTAAATGACGTCCAAGTGGGACAGGCCCTTTACACTATCTGACACACTGGGGACAAGTTTCATTTATGCCAAGCCAATTAACCTACAAACCTGTACGTCTTTGGAGTGTGGGAGGAAACCGAAGATCCTCGGAGACAAACCGCGTGGAGTGTACAAACTCCGTAAAGGCAAGCACCTGTAGTCAGGATCGAACCCGGGTCTCTGGCGCCGTGAGGCTGCAACATCTACCGCTGCGCCTCCGTGCAGTTATTTAAAATAAAATTCTTTGTCGTTTAGAAGTGGGGCGAGAGGTCAAGAGAATGGAATGTGTTGATGTGCAGAGATTGACGCTTCAATTCCGAGGTGAAAATAGAGAGAAGGAGAAAATGAAAAGATATTTAAATGTGGCAGAGGGGAGCTGAATGCAGAAATCAATGGGACTGAAATATTATGGCTTCACATTGTGTGCAATCAGCTCATTTGTTTAAAGGTTTGCGTATCAGCTGATGCCTTGCCAACTTAGCAACATTTTATCAGCTGCCTTTAAAATGAATTGGCCTGTGGTTTGCTACTGATCATCAGAAACGAGTTGGCGAAATTCCACAGTGAGAGCTTGCTGGATGAAACCACAGGGTCCCCAGTGGCAGAGGAAAACTCACTAGTATAATACAATAGTATAATTTACAGCAAAGATCCTATAGCGGAGCAAGATAGACCACTCCTGCTAAATGCAATGGGCTGACTTGGGCCTTTTTTTCATCCATTTCTGTGACCCGACCCGACTCGCAGTGTAATCAGCGTTGCGGGGGAACAGGTTGTGTTAATAAATTATAATTCTGACAATGAGGAGAAGATTTTTCCCAAATAACTTTTATTTTTACGAGGATGTTTCCGTAACCGGTTTCCGTCTCTGCACTATTATTCGTTGTGATCATGGCTGATCATCCACAATCAGTACCCCGTTCCCGCCTTCTCCCCATATCCCCTGACTCCACTATCTTTAAGAGCCCTATCTAGCTCTCTCTTGAAAGTGCCCAGAGAACCGGCCTCCACCGAGGCAGAGAATTCCACAGACTCACAACTGTGAAAAAGTGTTTCCTCGTCTCCGTTCTAAATGGCTTACCCCTTATTCTTAAAATGTGGCCCCTGGTTCTGGACTCACCCCAACATCAGGAACATGTTTCCTGCCTAACTCTTAAATTCAAACCCTTAATATATTATATGTTTCAATAAGATCTCCTCTCATCCTTCTAAATTCCAGAGTATGCAAGCCCAGCCGCTCCATTCTCTCAACATATGACAGTCCCACCATCCCGGGAATTAACCTTGTAAACTTACGCTGCACTCCCTCAATAGCAAGAATGTCCTTCTTCAAATTTGGAGACCAAAACTGCACACAATTCTCCAGGTGTGGTCTCATTAGGGCCCTATTCCTTCCATCCAGAGATGCTGCCTGTCCCGCTGAGTTACTCCAACATTTAGCTTTGGTGTAAACCAACATCTGCAGTTCCTTCCTGCAGTGAAAAGCTTTTGTTCACCACTAGTGCAGGCTGCCCTTGGGACGGCTGCTATAGAGAGGAGACAGATGCCCACCTCTTTGCTGAGTGTGTGATTTCCAAAGAGAGCTTCAAGAAGGATACAAGGGTCCTTGTCACCTTAAGGGCCTGTCCCACTGTACGAGCTAATTCAAGAGTTCTCCCGAGTTTCCCCTGATTCGAACTCGGAGAATTACGGTAATGGCCGCTCGTGGGTACTCGGGGCTCTCGTGGACATTTTTCACAGCGTTGAAAAAACTTCACGAGTTACCGCGTTTCCCGAGTACCTGCCGTTAGCGTTACGAGCCGCTACGAGACATCCACGAGCTCCAACGTAGCCGCTACGTACATTCTACGGATTTTCAACATGTTAAACATTTCCGGCGACCTGCTGCGAATATGACGGGTGCCGGCAGTCGATGAAAAACATCGCGCAAGTGGGACGGGCCCTTTACTTAGCAGGGAGCGTCCCTGGAGAACATGGATAGGTGATGTTTCGTGTTAGGATGTTTCTTCAGATTCCGGAGCTACTTGACATTTCGGGTTAGGATCCTTTGACAGGGAAGTCTATCCACTATCTTGGGACGATGAAGCTTGGTGCAATTGACTGAAACATCATGAATGCAACAACACTTTGCACAATCTACCAGAAGGTGGCAGCAGACTCTTATCCTGAATTTCAGCCCATCGTGCAAGGTGGTTCGGCTACATACCAGATGACATATTCTGTTAAATCCTCAGTATTCGCTTTCAAACCAGACTCTGTTTCCTGCATGGCCCTTCTGTGACACACACTATTCATTTGTGTAACAGAGAAGACAATAGGGAAACTAAGTACTGGTTCATCTGTCTTTATAGAGTCAGAGTCACACAGTGTAGAAACAGGCCCTTCAGACCATCTTGCCCACACCGACCAACATGTCCCAGCTACACTGGTCCCACCTGCCTGCTTTGGGTCCATACCCCCCTGAACATATCCTATTCATGCACCTGTCTAAATTCAAGATTCAAGATTCAAGATACATTTAATTGTCACATGAAATGAAATTCCCATACAGCCATACAGAATCCAATTTTTCTTGGATACCAGCCTCAACTACCTCCTCCAGCAGCTCGTTCCATACACCCACCACCCTTTGTGTGAAAAAGTTTAAAAAATCTCTATGTGGAATGAAATGAGGTTCAAGAGTGAGTTTATTGTCATGTGTCCCAGATAGGACAATGAAATTCTTGCTTTGCTTCAGCACAACAGAATTATAGAAGGCATGAATACAGAACAGATCAGTGTGTCCATATACCATTGTATAAATATATACACACATGAATAAATAAAACAGATAAAGTGCAAATAAACAGATAACGGGCTATTGATGTTCAGAGTTTAGTTTGAGTTGAGTTCAATAGTCTGATGGCTGTGGGGAAGGAGCTATTTCTGAACCTGGACGTTGCAGTCTTCAGGCTCCTGTACCTTCTACCTGAAGGTAGCGGGGAGATGAGTGTGTGGCCAGGATGGTGTGGGTCCTTGATGATGCTGCCAGCCTTTTTGAGCATTAATGAGCCTAAATTAATAAAGTGATATCTGTTGGAGCACTAACTTGTGCGGCACGGTGGCGCAGCGGAGGAGTTGCTGCCTTACCCCGCCTGAGTTATGGGTTCGATCCTGACTGCGGGTGTACGGAGTTTGTACATTCTCCCTGTAACCACGTGGGATTTCTCCGGGTGCTTTGATTCCCTCCCACATTCTACAGACGTACATATTTGTAGGGTTAATTAGCTTCAGTAAATTGTCCCTAGTGTGTTGGATAAAACTAGTGTACTAGGTATTCGCTGGTCGGCATGGACTTGGTGGGCCGAAGGGCCAGTCTCCATGCTGAAGATAGACACAAAATGCTGGAGTAACTCAGCAGGGCGGGCAGCATCTCTGGAGAGGAATGGGTGATGTTTCGGATCGAGACCCTTCTTCAGACTATCATGTCTGAGGACGTGTCTCGACCCAAAACGTCGCCCATTCCTTCTCTCCAGAGATGGTGCCTGTCCCGCTGAGTTACTCCAGCATTTTGTGTCAATCTTCGGGTTAAACCAGCATCCGCAGCTGCTTCCTTCACTGTTCACTAAACAAAACTTAACTCTTTTCCTCAAAGTGAATCACAAAAGACCTTTAACATCCAACAGAACAATAAAACATTACATCATCTTAGTGATCAGAAAGAATGAAGAAATTGGTCCAGCGAGCAGTGTTAAATTGGCATCTGCACCAACGAAATGCATCTGCACCAAAACAGAAGAATTAAGGGCCTGTCCCACTTACGCGATATTTTTCGGCGACTTCCCGTCATAGTCGCAAGCAGGTCGCCGAAAATGTTCAAAATGTTGAAAATCCAGCGGTGACCCGAACAAAGTACGACTCTTTGGGCGACTACTCACCACCATACAGGCTTCACCCCGCGACGTGTCGACACGTGACGCCTGTATGGCCGTGAGTAGTCGCCCAAAGAGTCGTGCCTTTTTCTGGTCGCTGCTGGATTTTCAACATGTCGGAAATTTTCGAACATGTTGCCGAAAAAAATTGCGTATGTGGGACAGGTCCTTAAATCTCTTACTTGCAGCAGCACAACAGGTGTATTATGTAAAAGAATATGTGTGTTATGATTGCGTTTATAATTTGTTTGGTTGTTTTGTTGTTTGTCTTTTGCACAAAAGTCCGCGAGCATTGCCACTTTCATTTCACTGCACATCTCGTATGTGTATGTGACAAATAAACTTGACTTGACTGACTTGACTTGACTTGACTGTGTAGACACGGCACTCAAAAGATAACATAATAATCGGAACGAAAAAACAGTCAAGTAAATAAAATAGAACACAGTATTAGTGCAGAACAGAACAAAAGGCCAAAGTCCCAGGTCTGTTGTTTAAAGTTACTTGGTGTTTGCGGTGTTGAATGGCGTGATGGGTGAAGAGAAGAAGCTGTTCCTGAACCTGGACGTTACAGTTTTCAGGCTCCAGTACCTTCTTCCCGATGGCAGTGGTGAAACGAGAGCGTGGCCAGGGTGGTGTGGGGCCACATGGTGAGATCAGGAAGCTGGAGTTCACTTTAATACCAAATGAATCATTTACTTGGCAACTGGAATTCAGGTGTAGTTTGTAACCTTTAGCCCTAGAGCAGAGGATGCTGCCAACTAATGCACGCCCACTCAATTGGATACAAAGTGCTGGAGTAACTCAACGTCTCTGTAGAACATCGATAGGTGACGTTTCATGTCAAGGCCTTTCTTCAGACTGATTGTTTGGGGGAGGGAGGGTGGAAGAGGGGAGGGCCAGGACAAAGCGTGGCAGGATAACGGTCAACACAGGTGAGGGTTCTTTAAATCTCGATAGATTGTTGGAACAAAGGCCAGAGATAAGAACAGAAGGCGTGAGACAGGTTGGAAGAGTTGCGGATTGTGACGCAGGAGACAGGAAGCTAGAAGGGGGGGGGGGGGGAAATAGGTGGAAGTCCAGGTGATGCACAGGGGAGGGAGAGGATTGGGGGGGGAGGGGAGAGGGGGGGGGGGGGAGGGGGGGGGGAATTAGTTTAGAGAGGTTACCTAACATTGGAGAATTCAATGTTCATGCTGTTGGGATGTTCAGTTTATTCAGTTCATTAGTTTATTGTCACGTGTACCGAGGTACAGTGAAAAGCTTTTTGTTGCGTGTATTCCAGTCAGTGGAAAGACAATAGACAATAGGTGCAGGAATAGGCCATTCGGCCCTTCGAGCCAGCACCGCCATTCAATGGGATCATGGCTGATCATCCCCAATCATGATTACAAGATTACAATCGAGCCATTCACAGCGTATAGATACACGATAAGGGAATAACATTCAGTGCAAGATAAATCTGACCAAGATAGTCCGAGGATCACCAATAAGGTAGATAGCAGTTCAGCACTGCTCTCTGGTTGTGGTAGGATGGTTCAGTTGCCTGATAACAGCTGGAAAACATCTGTCCCCAGATCTGGAGGTGTGTGTTTTTACACTTCTATACCTTTTGCCTGATGGGAGAGGGGAGAAGAGGGAGTGTCTGGGGTGCGGAAGCTACAGCTGACCATTGTTTTAACTGTTGCCATTGCATTAGTGTTAACTGTTGCTCCAAACGAAACTGTTGCCAGTAAAAACACAGGGCAATGGGAATACAGGAAGTCTATCAAGGTATTACAGGAAGCGTTACAAGATTGACCAGAGATACAAGGAACTGCAGATGCTGGTTTGTTATTAAAAAAAAGACACAAAGTGCTGGAGTAACTCAGCAGGTTAGACAGCATCTCGGGAGAACATGGATAGGTGACGTTTCAGACTAGGTTGTGGTGGAGGACACCATGGCTACATTTGCCAGGCCGTCCCTGCAAAACAGCATCTACAGTTCCTTCCCCATTTCCTTCGCTCCATCGATGCTGCTGCACCCGCTGAGTTTCACCAGCATTTTTGTGTACCTTCGATTTTCCAGCATCTGCAGTTCCTTCTTGAACACAGCATCTACAGATCCTTGTTGCCGGGCCGAAACCCTTCTATGGGCCGAAACCCTTCTTTTTCCAGCATCTGCAGTTCCTTCTTGAACACAGCATCTACAGATCCTTGTTGCTGCACAAACCAGCCTGCCCCTGCATCGACTCCATTTGCACTTCACAACAGCCACTGGAGACCGGCCAACATAATCAAAAACAGTTCACCGTCTAGACTTTCCCTCTTCTCCCCACTCCACTTGAGCAGAAGATCCAAAATCATGAAAGCATGTACCACCAGGTTCAGGAACAGCTTCATCCCCAATGTTATCAGGCTACTGAATGATCTTAGTTTAGTTTAGTTTAGAGATACAGCGCAGAAACAGGCCCTTTGGCCCAACGAGTCCACACTGTCCAGCGATCCCCGCACACTAACACTATCCTACACACACTAGGGACAGCTTACATTTATATCATGCCAATTAACCTACAAACCTGTGTGCCTTTGGAGCATGGGAGGGTTTTCATATTACAAACAAAATATTTGTCAATCAAGCTTAACTGTATAAACAGCCAGGTGCCAACCTGACACAAATGTCTATTTTCATCTCCTTGCCCTCAAAGCCCAAACAACTCAACGAAACAAGCAGCATCTCTGGAGAGAAGGAACAGGTCCCCTTCCATATCTCTACTTTCCCTCTCCCCTGGCTCTCAGTCCGCAGAAGGGTCTCGATCCGAAAAACGTCACCCATTCGTTCTCTCCAGAGATGCTGCCTGTCTTGCAGAGTTACGGGCCAGTCCCACTTGGCAATTATTTTGGCGACTGCCGGCATCATTGACTGACATATCAGGTCACCGAAAAATACGTGGTGGTGGCGCGGCACGATGGCGTTTGACCCGCGGCGTTTTTTCAAGTGTCGCAACATTTTTTTTGTCGCCGCTGGATTTTGGAATGTTCAAAATCTTTTGGCGAGACTGATATGACGTCGGCAGTCGCCGATAAAATCGCCAAGTGGGACAGGCCCTTAACACCAGCATTTTGTGTCTTCATTCGAAAAGAAGATAAAAAGCGGGAAGTGTACGTTTTAGCGGAAGTGCCTTACCCGCTGGCAATGTCGTCGGTCCGCAGGTTCTTGCCCAGGACATCCCCATCGCTCATGTATCCGGCCACGTCCATGTGGACGCTCTCCAGCTCCATCTCATCGCCGCTCTTGTCGGGGACGTCGGAGTGACACACGCTGCCGCTCCGCGTGGCCAGCTGCCTCCGTAGAGGAGCGGCGTACATGTAGCGGCCTGCCTCGGGGTGGATGTAACGGCCGGTGTTGGCCCGCGCCGGGTAGCCGTTCCCCATCGACGGCGCGTCTCCTGCCTGCAGGCGGGGGCTGGACTGTCCCAGTCGCCACGACAACGGGGCCTGCCTCCCCGTCATGCTGAGTATACTGCGGCCACTGATCTCCGTGGTGACGCTGCCGTCGAACGTGGTCTCCAGCGTGCTAGAAGAGGAAATAGACACGGTGAATGTGTGTTATGATTGTGTTTATAATTTGTTTGGTTGTTTTGTTGTTTGTCTTTTGCACATAAGTCCGCGAGCATTGCCACTTTCATTTCACTGCACATCTCGTATGTGTATGTGACAAATAAACTTGACTTGACTTGCAACAAAACTTAAGTGGAGCAAATCAAACTGGGGCTAAAATGGTGCAGGTGGCGCAGCGGTAGAGTTGCTGCCTTACGCCACGAACCGCGCCAGAGACCCGGGTTCGATCCTGACTACAGGCGCTGTCTGTAAGGAATTTGTACGTTCACCCGGTGACCTACGTGAGATTTCTCTGAGAATCTTCGATTTCCTCCCACACTCCAAAGACGTCCTTGTTAGCAGCTTAATTGGCTCGGTATGAATGTAAACTTGTCCCTGATGCGTGTAGGGTAGGGTTGGTGTGCGGGTGATGGCTGGTCAGTGCGGACTCAGTGGGTCGAAGGGCCTGTTTCCGCGCTGTAGCTAGACTAAAACCTAATCTACACGACCATTTTACGGGGTACTGATTGTGGGAAATCAACCATGATCACATTGAATGGCGGTGCTGGCACGTAGGGCCGAATGGCCTCCTCCTGCACCTATTGTCTATCGCTACAGAGAGATATAGAACAAATGAATGAAAGATGTGCAAAAAAGTAATGATGGTGAAGGAAACCTTGAACCTTGTATCTTCTGAAGAGTCCACCAGGGACTTTGCTGGAAGTTGGATAATTTTCTCTAAGGAGAATCTCTAAGGAGAAAACCCATGCAGGTCACGGGGAGAACGTACAAACTCCGTACAGTCAGCGCCCGTAGTCGCGATCGAACCTGGTCTCTGGCACTGCATCTTGTCTCCGAGATCTTCGGTTTCCTCCCACTCTCCAAAGAAGCGCAGGTTTGTAGGTTAATTGGTTTGGTAAATGTAACAATTGTCCCTAGTGGGTGCAGTAGTGTTAATGTACGGGGATCGCTGGTCGGCACGGACCCGGTGGGCCGAAGGGCCTGTTTCCACGCTGTATCTCTCTAAACTAAAACTGAAGTTCATAGGCGCAAAGAATCCATCTTGATATTAAAGAGAACACAGCAGGAACATTTCAGGAGAAGAACATGAATAATCCAGGAAGTGTCGCTCAGCAGGAAAGCTCAGTAACCAGGTCAAATCTGATGGGGTATTCACAACTCATCAGAGGACCTATCACTCCAAGCCAGGAGACCAAAACAAAAAATAGTCTGAAGTCAGAAATTTTCTTTTGGTTTAGCCACATGACTAAACATCAAAGGTGATCATTCCAACATTAGATACAAATTATCCCGCATTGTCTGGCACTCTGGCGCAGCGGTAGAGTTGCTGCCTTACAGCGCCAGAGACCCGGGTTCAATCCTGATTTACAAGGTTAATTCCCGGGTTGGCGGGACTGTCATTTGCTGAGAGAATGGAGCGTCTGGGCTTGTACACTCTGGAGTTTAGAAGGATGAGAGGGGTACGTATTGAAACATATAAGATTATTAAGGGCTTGGACACGCTAGAGGCAGGAAACATGTTCCCGATGTTGGGGGAGTCCAGAACCAGGGGCCACAGTTTAAGATTAATGGGTAAACCATTTAACACGGTGATGAGGAAACACTTTTTCTCACAGAGAGTTGTGAATTTGCGGAATTCTCTGGCTCAGAAGGGTGTGGAGGCCGACTCACTGGATGCATTCAAAAGAAAGTTAGATAGAGTTCTTAGGGCTGACAAGGAATTAAGGGATATGGGGCGAAGGCAGGAACGGGGTACTGATTGTGGATGATCAGCCATGATCAAATTGAATGGCGGTGCTGGCTCGAAGGGCCGAATGGCCTACTCCTGCACCTATTGTCTATGTATCTATGTATCTAAGACCAACGATCAGGTAGACACAAAATACTGGAGTAACTCAGCGGGACAGGCAGCATCTCTGGAGAGAAGGAATGGGTGACGTTTCTGGTCGAGTCACTTCTTCCGACCCGAAACATCACCCATTCCATCTCTCCAGAGATGCTGCCTGTCCCGCAGAGTAACTCCAGCTATGTGTGTCTACCAGCAATTCCTTCCGACACATCTAACCTGGCATTTTGTGCCTTTTCCCAGAACAGCTTTTAAGTTCCAAACCTTTTCATGTCAGATGCTTACGTTTCAGTTGAAAGGTCTGCTGACAATACTGATGTCTAGCCTCTTGAGGCATTGCAGCATTTACACCATTTCTATTGCTCCCTTTGCTTGAGAGAGAAGAGTTGCTTTTGATCCCTAAGAGGGCAACGCTCCAGAAGAGAATCGCTGATGTAATCAGATTCATAGTTGGAGTGTTCTGCTTGCTGTTTGCTTCAGAACCGTGGGAAGCCAAGAGAGGAGACGTGCCTTTGATCAAATCCTCTGTCGGAGAGATGGGCTTGTAGGACGGACAGCTGGTCTACACCGAAGATAGACGCAGAAAGTTGGAGTAATGCCCCTGTCCCACTTAGGAAACCTGAACGGAAACCTCTGGAGACAAGTTACTGACAATGAGACTCAACAAGACGACTTTGAACTTAGTACATCGACTGGGTGGGGGAGGGATGGAGAGAGAGGGGATGCAAGGGTTGGAGAAATGAAGTTGGAGAAATCAATATTCATACCGAAAGCAGACACATAAAGCTGGAGTAACTCAGCACGACAGGCAACATCTATGGAGAGAAGGAATGGGTGACGGTTTTTGGTCGAGACCCACTTCAGCCTGCCTTCGACTTAAACCAGCATCTGCAGTTCTATAAGAAAGAACTGCAAATGCTGGTAAAATCGAAGGTAGACACAAAATGAGAAGGAGTTTCTTCCCAGAGGCAATTCGGACTGTAAACGCCTATCTCACCAGGGACTAACTCTACTGAACGTTTTGCCTTCCATTATTTATTATGTAAAAGAATATGTGTGTTATGATTGTGTTTATAATTTGTTTGGTTGTTTTGTTGTTTGTCTTTTGCACAAAAGTCCGCGAGGATTGCCACAATTTCATAGTAACATAGAAACATAGAGGTGCAGGAGTAGCCATTCGGCCCTTCGAGCCTGCACCGCCATTCAATATGATCATGGCTGATCATCCAACTCAGTATCCCGTACCTGCCTTCTCTCCATACCCCCTGTCCCCTTAGCCACAAGGGCCACATCTAACTCCCTCTTAAATATAGCCAATGAACTGGCCTCAACTACCCTCTGTGGCAGAGAGTTCCAGAGATTCACCACTCTCTGTGTGAAAAAAGTTCTTCTCATCTCGGGAGAAAGGATTTCCCCCTTATCCTTAAGCTGTGACCCCTTGTCCTGGAAAACATCGGGCGAAATCTTCTAGCCTGCCAACCCCTTAAGAATTGTGTAAGTTTCTATAAGATCCCCTCTTAATCTCCTAAATTCTAGAGAGTATAAACCAAGTCTATCCAGTCTAAACCAAGTCTATCCAGTATTTCACTGCACATCTCGTATGTGTATGTGACAAATAAACTTGACTTGAAAATGCTGGAGAAACTCAGCGGGTGAGGCAGCATCTATGGAGAGAAGTAAAAGGTGCGCCAATTCCTTCTCTCCATAGATGCTGCGTCACCCGCTGAGTTTCTCCAGCATTTTGTGTCTATCTACAGTTCTGTCCTGCATATCAATGTCCATACCGCTGGGCTGTAAACCTGCAAGTGGATTTGGTACCTATGGGTGATTTGTGTCCCTCGTAGACTGGACATCGTCTCCTCCAGGTTCTGGCGAAGGTCGGCGATGTTCTTGACGGTCCGTAGCCTGCGAGTCTCTGGGTCCTCCCCTGTGGAAGCAGAATTGACATTTGACATTTAGTCCTGCCAGCTCGACTGAAAATAACAATTCAACGAGACTCGAGAGAAATTCACTTTTATGTTCCTTTACATTTTCATGCCGTTAGGGTTCAAATCCAAGTGCGTTTCAAAGCATGAGAAATGCAATTGTTAAAGCCCTGTCCCACGGTACGAGTTCATTCCAAGAGCTCTCCCGAGTTTAAAAAAAATCAAACTCGTGGCAAGCACGGAGAATGTACGTAGCGGGTACGTCAGAGCTCGGGGACGTCTCTTTGCAGCTCGTAACGCTAACGGCAGGTACTCGGGAAGACTCGCTAATGGCAGGTAAGCACGGGAAGACTGGTGAAAATCTTTCAACATGTTGAAAAATGTCCACGAGAGCCCCGAGTACTGACGAGCGTCCATTACCGTAAATCTCCGAGTTCGAATCAGGGCAAACTCGGGACAGCTCTTGGAATGAACTCGTACCGTGGGACAGGGGTTTTAGGAAGGAACTGGAGACTTACCAAAATTAAATCTCATTAACAATATTTTATCTGGAAATATTATTTCAGATTTTTATTTTATAAGCACTGCCACTGCCACAAACGGCAAGATGAACCTTTATATTGTTGGATTATTTTGTGTGTTCAATGTCTTCCAGAAATACTATTAGCATTCATTTGATCCATGTTTCAAAATGATTAGTTCAGTTTAGAGATATAGTGCGGAAACAGGCCCTTCGGCCCATCGAGTCCAGGCTGACCAACATTCCCCCAAACACTAGCACTATCCGACACACACTAGGGACAATTTATACTTGTGCCAAGCCAATTAACCGACAAACCTGTACGTCATTGGAGTGTGGGAGAAAACCGAAGATCACGGAGAAAACCTACGCAGGTCACGGGGAGAACGTACAAACTCCGTACAGACAGCACCCGTAGTCAGGATCGAACCCGGATCTCTGCGGCTGTGAGGCAGCAACTCTACCGCTGCGCCACCGTGCCGCCCTCTGGGGAAACTAAAAATTCAACGGCACTCGAGAGAAATTCACTATTGTGCTCCTGTACATGTTCATGTGTGTTTCAAAACAGGAGAACTGCACTTGTTAGGAGGGTACAGTGAAAAGCTTTGCTTTGTGTGCCATCCAAACAGTTCATATATACCATATAATCAAGGTGAAGGGGAAAAGATTTAATTGGAATCTGAGGTATGGAACAAGCTGCCAGAGGAGGTAGTTGAGGCTGGGGCTATCCCATCGTTTAAGAAACAGTTAGACAGGTATATGTATGGGACAGGTTTGGAGGGATATGGACCAAGTGCAGACAAGTGGGACTAGTGTAGCTGGGACATTGTTGGCCAGTGTGGGCGACTTGGGCCGAAGGGCCTGTTTCCACACTGTATCACTCTATGACTAAGTCAAACACTCGTGCAATAGGACAAGCAAAGAGCAAGATACAGAGTGCAGAATATGGTTCTCAGCATTGTAGCGCATCAGTTCCAGAGACAAAGTCCAATGTCCGCAATGGGGTAGAGGTGAACCGGACAGTAACACGCTCGTACATTGTTAGAGTCGATGACGGCACCTGCCGACGCAACAAACAACATCTTCTGCCTGTGAAGGAGCCAATCCCTCCTCCTTATTATCCGGATCATACATCCGGGACAGGCTAGATGCAGGAAGATTGCTCCCGATGTTGCGGAAGTCCAGGACAAGGGGTCACACAGTTTGAGGATAAGGGGGAAATCCTTTAAAACCGAGATGAGAAGAACTTTTTTCACACAGAGAGTGGTGAATCTCTGGAACTCTCTGCCGCAGAGGGTAGTCGAGGCCAGTTCATTGGCTATATTTAAGAGGGAGTTAGATGTGGCCATTGTGGCTAAGGGGATCAGAGGGTATGGAGAGAAGGCAGGTACGGGATACTGAGTTGGATGATCAGCCATGATCATATTGAATGGCGGTGCAGGCTCGAAGGGCAGAATGGCCTCTACTCCTGCACCTAATTTCTATGTTTCTATGTTTCTATACAAGTTCATTTCAATCTGCATCTGGTGGCTCTCGCATGCTCTTGCCAGCACAGCAATCCATGCCTGCGACAGTTCCTCTGTCTGTCCCATATTTCCCTGCACCACAGTCTCCTGCTTCGACCCCAGTGGAGTTGGTCCACTCCCCCACGGTGGTGAATTCACCAACTCTGTCCCCAGGGATGAGGAATGGAGATGGCCTCTTGCCGGTCGTGTATCCGGACTATGTTAAGGGGTTGGACAGGCTAGACGCAGGAAGATTGTTCCTGATGTTGGGGAAGTCCAGAACAAGGGGTCACAGTTTAAGGATAAGGGGGATTTCTTTTCGCACCGAGATGAGAACATTTTTTTTTCACACAGAGAGTGGTGAATCTCTGGAATTCTCTGCCACAGAAAGTAGCTGAGACCAGTTCATTGGCTATATTTAAGAGGGGGTTAGATGTGGCCCTTGTGGCTAAAGGGATCAAGGGGTATGGAGAGAAGGCAGGTACAGGATACTGAGTTGGATGATCAGCCATGATCATATTGAATGGCGGTGCAGGCTCGAAGGGCCAAATGGCCTCTACTCCTGCACCTAATTTCTATGTTTGACTTTACATATATTGGTTTTATTTTGCTTTGCTTAGTTGTGGGTATACAGTGTTATTGATTCTTTAAGAGGGGGGATGTAGATCAGTGGCTCATGTTATGAGTCATGCTTTTGTAGTTACGTCCACTAGCTAGTCACGGTCTACTGCACTCCGCAGTCTGAAGTGAACTCTCAAGTGAGAGCTTGTAGTTGTTTATACTAAATAAACAGTGTCCAACCTGACATGGTGTGAGGCCTTTAGTATTACAAGGGCTCCAAACCAACACCTAGCTTATGGAAGGACCATTCAGAAGCCTGATAACAGAGGGGAAGAAGCTCTTCCTGAGTCTGGTGTTGCGCGCTTTCAAGCTTCTGTACCTTGTGCCGGACGGGAGCGGGGAGGAGAAGGAATGGCTGGGGTGGGACCAGACTTTGATTATGTTGGCTGCTTTTCTGAGGCAGCGTGAAGTGCAGATGGAGTCAGAGTTCTAGGAGCAGAATTAGGCCATTCGGCCCATCAGGTATATTCCGCCATTCAATCATGGTCATAGGGTCATAAGTGATAAGAACAGAATTAGGCCATTCGGCCCATCAAGTCAGCCATGATCAGCCATGATCATATTGAATGGCGGTGCAGGCTCGAAGGGCCGAATGGCCTACTCCTGCACCTAATTTCTATGTTTCTATGTTAAGTCAACTCTGCAATCCAATCATGGCTGATCTATCTCTCCCTCCTAACCCCATTCTCCTGCCTTCTCCCCGTACTAATCAAGAATCAGTCTATCTCTGCCTTAAAAATATCCATTGACGGCCTCCACAGCCTTCTGTGGCAAAGAGTTCCACAGATTCACCACCCTCTGACTAAAGAAATTCCTCCTCATCTCCTTCTTAAAGGAACGTCCTTTGATTCTGAGGCTATGACCTCTAATCCTAGATCGATCTATCTTCTCCTCTCGAGCCAATTCTCCTGCCCTCTCCGCATTGCCTCCGCAAGTCTAGAATGTGTGACGGACTGGGCTACATCTGCCCACCCCCAGTTTAAATCCCATTCGGGAATATTTTGGAGGAGCAAGAACCAGGAAGAGTACAATTGTAATCTCTGCAATTGTAAACCCGACTGCAGAAACACATGCTAGGTAGACAAAAATGCTGGAGAAACTCAGCGGGTGAGGCAGCATCTGTGGAGCGAAGGAATAGGTGACGTTTCGGGTCGAGAGCCTTCAGCGAGTGAGGCAGCATCTATGGAGCGAAGGAAATAGGCGACGTTTCGGGCCGAGACCCTATGGGTCTCGACCCGAAACGTCGCCTATTTCCTTCAGAAGGGTCTCAACCCGAAACGTTACCTATTCCTTCACTCCATAGACACTGCCTCCCCCGCTGAGTTCCTCCAGAATTGTTTGTCCACCTTCGATTTTTCCAGCACCTGCAGTTCTTCCTTGAACAGAAACAAACGCTGATCGTTTTTTTGACCAAACGGTTTTGGTCGGCACGGCAGTGGCGGGGTCTGGCTCGGATTCCCCAGCGGCAGCCTACTCACGGTTGAGGTTCTGGTACACGTCCAGCATTGTCAGCAGAGTCTGCTCGTTGACTTGGGCGATGCCTTCCCACACGCAGGTGTGATGCACGTGCACCTGGCGCATCTCGCCGCTCCCGCCCGCGGGCACGTGCCTCCCTCGAGCGGCCCGGCTCAACCCCGGCGTGCTCCGCGGCTCCTGCGCCCGGCCTTTCGGTCCGCACGACGCGGGAATCCTGCTCGCTCGGGACGCCGCCCTGTCCTGCCCCTCCACCAACCCGAGCGCCTTCCTCGAAACCTTGGACGGGCTCAGCTCCGCGGATGACGATGGGGACTTCCCCGTTACTCCCCCGCTCAGTCTGTGGTGGGGTCTTGATTCTTTCTTGTTGTGGCTGTAACTCCAAGTTAGCAGAGGGCTGCTTCTGGTTTTGGCCCCAAACACGTTAGCGTTTTTAGACAGATGAAAGCGATTTGTATCATTGGCTCGATCCATTCTCAGGAGGACAATACAAGTCTGAAGAAGGGTCCCGGACCGAATACTTTCACCCCGGAGATGCTGCCTGACCCGGTGAGTCGCTCCAGCGCTTTGCCTCTATCTTGAGATTCTCTTCTTTGTTCTGATCACTCATCCAAGTGGAACGGTGGTCACTGCAACTTGAGGGGTAGAGACTTCAAACTGCTGAACGCCAAGCAAACCGCACTGACTGACTGTGTGCCTCAGCGGCCGGTACGAGTCCTATCGGGCGTTGCTGTTCATAATGCAGGCACGATCTTTCTCCACAGCCTCCAGTCCCAGCTCAAGACGGCAGCAATTCTTTCAGCTGGGTCTGCCCACTTTGCTTGGAAGTGATTGGTCTCTCTTTCCCCGTTTTCTTTCCGCTGGCGTTCAAAGTGACTGATGGTAAATAGATGCCCGTTGTGCATTTGGACAAGGGGGACAACTTATTGACAAAACTTCTGGTCATGACTGAGCCCTGCTTTGATTCGCCACGCCGCTTAATATGCATCTGGTGTTTCCCTTTATCGCACTTGTATTTGTCTTTTTCCAAAGCCTGCCATGGCACAAACAGCTAGAGAACGACACAATACGGGCTGGGCACAGTCCAGACTACAGAACACCCATTCACTACCTTTAATGCGTTGAATCCCTGCTCTATTGAAGCAACAACAGCCGCATTCCAACTTTCCCCAGCTCCAACCCCCACCTTACATCCACAGGGAGCGGGACACTGAAAATATCTTTTTATCTCTTGCAGAATGAAATTCCTATCGTCAGGAAGCGCGCATAGATTAATGGAGCAGTTTGTTTTCCCAATCACACTGGATCTGAGCGTTTTACTGGGTAGGTTTTAGAGTCAAGCGTATTTTAGCCTGTGGGAAGTATTACCCAGCCTAGCACATTGAAAACATAGTCATGGCATGTGTTCATTTAGGCAAGAGCAACTTCAACTAGAAATCAGTGCCACAGGAAGTGGAGGAGAATTATAATTTTGTATTCATTGGATCATCAAAGATGAACGGAAATAAAAGCAAAATTTACATAGAATCTTTAGAAAAGCATCATAATTTGCAAAAATACGCATAATTTGCAGGTGACAATACACTGGTCGCGACTTGTCAAATATTATTATGTTCACTTCTGTTAAACGCTTCTTGTAGAGTTTCTTAATTGAAAATAACCAAAATAAATGTGGCACGGTGGCGCAGCGGTAGAGTTGCTGCCTCACAGCGCCAGAGACCCAGGTTCGATCCTGACTATGAGTCCTGTCTGTACAGAGTTTATACCAACCGCCCCGTGACCTGCGTGGGTTTTCCCCTGGGGATCCGGTTTCCTCCCACACGCCAAAGACTTAAAAGTTTGTCGGCTGATGGCCTTGGCAAAATTGTAAATTGTCCCTAGTGTGTGTGTAGGATAGTGTTAGTGTGCGGGGATCGCTGGTCGGTGCGGACTCGGTGGGCCGAAGGGCCTGTTTCCGCGCCGTATCTCTAAACTAAATGAGCAGTGCAATTACTTTGTTGTGAAGTTTGGATGGTGTTGAGGTTCGTTACTGAAGTGTCCAGAATACTGTTGGGTTTGTAACTTTCCAGTTTAAAGTCACTTCTGATAAAATCCCAACTCAATACTGTACTACTAAAACATTAAAAATCAGTTACCCACTCATGGGTTTAGTATCACTAGAGTCATGAAATCAACTGGCTGTGGAAGGAAAGGATTCCAACACTAAGCACTGGCCTGGTTAGTGTTTTGTTCGTTTTGCTGACATCAACCACGGGCATGTTACTGAAGCCCTTTCCCCTCCACCACTCCAAACGAGCTGTTGTCGAAGCCAAACTGAAGAGGGGGAGGGTTCCTCATTGAATCGGAGTTGACAAAGGCAGCGGGAGAAAACAAAACACGACACAACTGAAGGCCTTGTCAAGTACCCATTATAAACCCTCAGCTTCTGACAAAGCCAACAGTAGCATACGAATCCCCTCCCTGCAAGAGCAAAGAAGCCGATCCACTGGCAACACTCGAAATGCTAAATGAGAAAGTTCCAAGGGGCTACATTTTACAATTCAATTAAAATTAAAATTAAATCAATGCAGCACATAAATCAATGAAAAATCAGTATTGATGATCAATAATTGAATGGCGCATATGGTAGATCTCTCGTCGGAGGAAGGGTCTCGACCCAAAACGACACCCACTCCTTCTCTCCAGAGATGCTGCCTGCCCTGCTGAGTTACTCCAGCTTTCTGTGTCTATCTGGTAGGGCTGCTGCCATACAGTGCCAGAGTCCCGGATTCAATAGACAATAGACAATAGGTGCAGGAGTAGGCCATTTGGCCCTTCGAGCCAGCAATGATCACATTGAATGGCGGTGCTCGCTGGAAGGGCCTAATGGCCCACTCCTGCACCTGTTATCTATTGTCTATTGAAGATCGGGCAGCATCATCAGCCATTGCTTAACGCAAGCGCAGCGGGAGATTTTGCAGCCGAACTATTGTGTGTTGCAGTCGGTAATCTGTTGCCTCGGGGAGAGGGTTTAGTAAGGGGGGGGGTGCGAGTCCTGGCAAATGCCAACGTAAGTATTGATACTCAAACACAGCGCTCTCATTCTAGTTCCCCCGAAGGACTGTGGCAGTTGTCCAAACGAGAATATTTTGGGGACATCAGAAAAAGGGCTTGCTTGTAGAATTAGTTCAGAGCAATAGAATGGCCACTCCCTCTTCTCCCCTCTCCCATCAGGCAAAAAGTACAAACGCATACACCCAGATTCAGGGACAGTTTCCTCCCAGCTGTTATCAGGCAACTGAATCATCCTACACCAACCAGAGAGCAATGTTAAACTACTATCTAACTCACTGGTGACCCTCGGACTATCCTTGATCGGACTTTGCTGACTTTACCATGCACTAAAAGTTATTCCCTTGTCATGTATCTATACACTGTAAGCGGCTCGATTGTAATCATGTATTGTCTTTCCGCACCAAAGGTTTTCCACTGTATCTGGGTACAAGTGACAATAAACTAAACTGTAACGGAAATGACAAAGAGGAATACACAAATGCACTCAGGAGTTTAGAAGGATGAGAGGGTATCTTATTGAAACATATAAGATTGTTAAGGGTTTGGACACGCTAGAGGCAGGAAAATTGTTCCCGATGTTGGGGGAGTCCAGAACCAGGGGCCACAGTTTAAGAATAAGGGGTAAGACATTTAGAACGGAGACGTGGAAACACTTTTTCTCACAGAGAGTTGTGAGTCTATGGAATAGGTCGGTGGAGGCCGGTTCTCTGGATGCTTTCAAGAGAGAGCTAGATAGGGCTCTTAAAAATAGCGAAGTCAGGGGATATGGGGAGAAGGCAGGAACGGGGTACTGATTGGGGATGATCAGCCATGATCACATTGAATGGCGGTGCTGGCTCGAAGGGCCGAATGGCCTACTCCTGTACCTATTGTCTATTGTCTATTGTCAAAGAAAAGCATTTCTAAAAATTGGCCGGGCTTATGTTGTGAACTTGCCAACGCAAAATTGAAATCTTTGACTTTACACAATCAGCGTGAGAAGGGATCAGGAGAATACTTCCACTGCTTATGTCCAGGGTAAGGCAGCACAAAACCCAATATGCTTATGAGAACAGTAAAAAAAACTGTTAAAAAATCTACATCAATCATGTCGCATTTGTCAACATCTTTTTTGTCCAAATGTACTGTCAGAGCCAGGCCAAACACAAGTTGGAGTAACAGCGTCTCCTATTTCGCTTGGACAACTTACAGCCCAGTGGTATGAATTTTGATGTCTCTAACTTCAGAGAGCATTCCCTCTCTCTCCACACCTCCCCCACCCAAGTTGCACCAGCTTCTCGTTTACACCCAACAAACAGCTAACAACGACCGTTTCCTTCCTCATCGTTACTTTTCTGCATATCTTTCATTCATTGTTCTTCATCTCTCCACATCACCGACTAGATCTCCCGTTTCCCTTATCCATAACCAGTCTGAAGATGGGTCTCGAACCGAAACGTCACCCATCCCTTCTCTCCAGAGATGCTGCCTGTCCCGCTGAGTTACTCCAGCTTTTTGTGTCTATCCCCGGTTACAACCCAGCAGTGCATTGATTTTTCTAACTTCAAGTAACCCCTCCCTCTCCATCCCTCCCCCACCCTGGTTGTCGAACTAGTTTCATTGTTGTCCTGCTGAGTTCCAGTGCATCACTCGTTCTCACCTTCCCGACAGCCAACAATGGATCATTGTGGCCTCCGTCTTTCCTTGATCCTCGTTGCTGGCTTTGATTTGCCCTTTTGCAAACCCTTCATTCATTCGTTTCGTGTTCCTTTCCACCCCCTCTAGTTTCCCTCTCAGTCTGAATAAGCCTCCCGACCCGAAACGTCACCTATTCCTTTTCTCCAGAGATGCTGCCTGACCCGCTGAGTTGCCTCCAGATTTTTTGTGCCTGTCTTCTGCGGAACGTAGAAATCTGACTCTAAGTTACGGCACTTGGAGTCAAATATCATTAGGACGGAATATACCCATGGCTGCGTCACCCGACAGAGATGCGAGTGTACGTTGACAAGCTTCGTAGTTTATAAAACAAGGCATCTTTTCGGTTAGTGTTAAAGCTGGGTTTACATACCAGGCAGTTCTTCGATACAGGCTTGTCCGTTTTTGCTGTCGAGGACGGTATCCATGTTCAATCCCGCAACGCCGGATTCAGTCATTACATTTCCTTCATTGTCTGTCTGTGACCTAAAAAACAAACCCAGTGCAAATATAAACCTTCTTTAATGGAGTGTAGAGCAGCCCGCTGCATAATTGATCAGTCCCTTATGAAGTGACTGTATAGAAAGAGAAAAATGCACTGAACCAGAGGTCGGTTCATTGCCGGCACGCAGAGTCACTGGTACCCTACAATTCATTCTGTTTCACTCCATGGATTGAATAGATGTTACACTTGAAAAATTAAACCAATACAATTTCAAAATAACACCTAAAAATGCAGAGAGTATTTGACTTTTGTTAACAGAAGTTGATTATATTTATATATTATCTCTCAGAAATATATATATATATACATACATATATATGAAGAAGGGTCTCAATCCCATTCCTTTTCTCCAGAGAAAGCTGCCTGTCATAGAAACATAGAAAATAGGTGCAGGAGTAGGCCATTCGGCCCTTCGAGCCTGCACCACCATTCAATATGATCATGGCTGATCATCCAACTCAGTATCCTGTACCTGCCTTCTCTCCATACCCCCCGGATCCCTTTAGGCACAAGGGCCACACCTAACTCCCTCTTAAATATAGCCAATGAACTGTGGCCTCAACTACCTTCTGTGGCAGAGAATTCCAGAGATTCACCATTCTCTGTGTGAAAAATGTTTTCCTCATCTCGGTCCTAAAAGATTTCCCCCTTATCCTTAAACTGTGTGACCCCTTGTTCTGGATTCTCCCAACATCGTCCCGCTGAGTTACTCCAGCTTTTCTGTGTCTAACCAGCATCTGCAGTTCCTTCCCGCACACTTGATGGTATTTTGATTCCAGTTCCTTCTCACTTTGTCTTTCAGTCCGTTTCATTTTGCATCTTCCGTGTTTCTGACGACTGCGAGTGGGCTCTTACTCATCCGCCTTACCCGCTGTTGCTCGACAGTTTCCGTGCTGTTTCTGTTTTATCTCCCCTGGTACAGTCCTTGCCTCTCCTCCGCCTTTGCCAGTGAAGACAAGATAATGAGGTCAGGACAGGCAGCGGCAGAGAGGACTGGGAGTCGCTCCAAATCGGTCACTCACCGTGTGAGAACTCAACAGCCATTGGAGCAGCACGTAGTCTTGGCAGGAGGGAAGGGTTTTGTTTCGGTCACTTCCAAAGAGATTGCAGGCAAGGGACATTACGGGCAACTTGGGACATTTTCTTAAAGCTTTACTTTTTGACAGCGCCTCCCCAAAACCATCGCTCTTGCCTCCTGGGGAAGACCGGAGATCTTTAGAAACCCAACACTTGGATGGGTGCTCCACCAAGATCAGCCATGATCACCTTGAATGGCGGTGCTGGCTCGAAGGGCCGAATGGCCTACTCCTGCACCTGTCGTCTATTGTCTGTGACACGCAACATCCTGATTGAGGAATATCTCATGTTTAAGAAAGAACTGCAGATGCTGGAAAAATCGAAGGTAGACAAAATTGCTGGAGAAACTCAGCGGGTGAGGCAGCATCTATGGAGCGAAGGAATAGGTGACGTTTCGGGTCGAGACCCTTCCTCAGACTGAAGAAGGGTCTGAAGTCTGAAGAAGGGTCTGAAGAACATCAGTCTGAAGAAGGGTCCCGACCCGAAACGTCACCTATTCCTTCACTCCATAGATGCTGCCTCACCCGCTGAGTTTCTCCAGCATTTTTGTCTACCGAGGAATACCTAATTGTTCTTTCGTCATTCTGGGTCCAAACGCTGTCATTCCCCACTCAACAGCACTGTCGGATCGCCTTTACCATTTGGACAACAGCAAGTAAACAAGACAAAGGGTGGTGGGTGTATGGAACGAGCTGACGGAGGAGGTAGTCGAGGCAGGGACTATCGCAATGTTTAAGAAACAATTAGACAGGTACATGGATAGGACAGGTTTGGAGGGATAAGAGGCAAACACAGTCAGGTAGGACTAGTGTAGATGCGGCACGTTGGTCGGTGTGGGCAAGGTGGGCCGAAGGGCCTGTTTCCACGATGCATGAATCAATAATTCTAAGCTTCCACACCTCCACCTTCTCAAGGATGGACAATAAATGCTGACCTCACCAATAATGGCTATGCATCCAAGACAAGTAATGTGTAGGAAAGAACTGCAGGTGCTGGTTTAAATCGAAGGTAGATACAAAATGCTGGAGTTACTCAGCAGTTGAGGCAGCTTCTCTGGAGAGAAGGGATGGGCAACATTTTGGGTGGAGACCCTAGTTCCTTCACTCCAACAGATGCTGCCTCACCCGCTGAGTTACTCCAGCATTTTGTGTCTACAAGTAAACTTTATTTTGAAGCAAAAGCAAAAAGCTGAATTTATGCTCATGGTATTAGAGTCATAGAGTGATACAGCATGGAAACAGGCCATTTGGCCCAACCTGCCCACAATGACTAACATGCCCCATCCACACTGGTCCCACCTGCCTGCATTTGGCCCATATCCTTCCAAACCCGTCCTATAGAAACTAGGTGCAGGAGCAGGCCATTCGGCCCTTCGAGCCTGCACCGCCATTCAATATGATCATGGCTGACCATCCAACTCAGTATCCCGTACCTGCCTTCTCTCCATTCCCCCTGATCCTTTTAGCCACATGGGCCACATCTAACTCCCTCTTAAATATAGCCATGTACCTGTCTAATTGTTTCTTAAACGTTGCAATAGTCCCTGCCTCGACTATCTCCTCTGGCAGCTCGTTCCATACACCCACCACCCTTTGTGTGAAAAAAGTTACCCCTCAGATCCCTATTAAATCTCCCCACCCTTCACCTTAAACCTATGTCCCCTGGTTCCCGATTCGCCTACCCTGGGCAAGAGACTATGCGTTTACCCAACCTATTCCATTTCAGTTTCATTGTATTCATTTCAGCTCCATTTCCCACTCCAGCATTTTGTGTCTATCTTCGGTGCAAACCGGCGTCTGCAGTTCCTTCCTGCACAAGCCTGCGTGACACTTCTTTGTACTGCAAACCTGATATTAAAAAATCACCGCTGGCTCACGAAAATGGTCCCCATGGAACCATATTACATGTCAATCTTGATCTGAATAAACAATTCCCAAATTGTGCAAAAATTATTACTTCTGTTGTTGAACCTCCATAACTTCCACACCAATCATTTACCAGGGCAATAATTCTGCAAAGGGAATTTTACATTCCTTCAACATTCACGCTATTTCAAGGGAAATTCACTGTATTTTATCTTCATTCTGACAAATTCCTGACCCAGCAAAGTGAAGGAAATCTTCATTCTAATGCTGAACTGAAGCTGAACTTTAAGAACTATTTTTTTTGTAAACAATGGAGTTGAACAAGATGGGTTTCCAGCTAATGGAAGGGACTGTGGACCACAGGCCTGTTGATCCGGGTTGGACTCGCCGCATTACACCAAGTCCTCTGGAGATTTTCCACATGCCTACAAAACCACGACCAATCTCCCAGGTCAAGGTCATGTCTTCGACTACATCGTAGACAATAGACAATAGGTGCAGGAGTAGGCCATTTGGCCCTTCGAGCCAGCACCGCCATTCAATGTGATCATGGCTGATCATCTCCAATCAGTACCCCGTTCCTGCCTTCTCCCCATATCCCCTGACTCCACTATTGTTAAGAGCCCTATCTAGCTCTCTCTTGAAAGCATCCAGAGAACCTGCCTCCACCGCCCTCTGAGGCAGAGGATTCCACAGACTCACAACACTCTGTGTGAAAAAGTGTTTCCTCGTCTCCGTTCTAAATGGCTTACCCCTTATTCCTAAACGGTGGCCCCTGGTTCTGGACTCCCCCAACACGGGGAACGTTTTAACCTGCATCTAACCTGTCCAATCCCTTGAGATTGTTCTATGTTTCTGCGAGGGCAGGTGTGTGGTGTGACGTACCTGTACATGAAGGGGGCGACGGTAGCAGTGTTGGGGTGGTTATATTGCTGCTGTGGGTGAGGTAGTTGAACACTGACTGTGGTTTGGGTTGTGCTGGCAGTGGTGGCGGCCTGCGCGCTGCCGCTGCCCGCTGGCGGGGGAGTCCCCCCGGCCCCCTTCCCTTCCGACGAGGCCAAGCTGCTGGAGCTGGAGTTCTTGCTGTCCAGCTGGGCTTTCTGCAGCGCCACGCCAGCGCTCAGCCTCCCGCTACGCGGCCTCTCGCCGTCCTTTGCCGGAGCGGGCGGGGCGCTCGCCGACTTCCCCGCGGCCGTTTTGAGCCCTGGTTTTGGTATCCCGCTTTGCTGCGGCGCGGACGTGTCCTTCTTGGCCCCGCTCGGCTTCCCGCCTTTCGGAATCATGCTGGAGATCTTGGAGGGCTTTTTTGGCATGACCGATGCGGCAATCTGCGGCTCCTCTCTCACCTCCTTCTCCGCCTCCACTTTTTCCGTGACGGAGGCCCTCTTGGAGACCTCCTTCCCCTTGTCCTTCTCCTTCTCCTTCAGCTTCTCCTTCTCCTTCTCGTTGGCCTTGGGCGAGCCTTTCTTATTGCTCAGCGCCCGGCTGATGGTGCGTTGTGCGATGCCCTTGAGTGCAATCTTCGGGCTGTTGGATGGAGGCGCGGGGCCAACGAGGCATTTGGCCGAGCCGTCCACCTCCTGGATGTCCGTGCTTTTGGGGGCAGGGTCCTGCCTCTCGGAGCTGCCGTCGCGAGGGCCGGAGATCTCCAGGGTGACACCACTGGCCTTGGAGCCACCTTTGGTGCCGAACAGCTTGAGCTTCTCCAGCATGGACTTCTGGCTGTTGGCATTGGCCTTGACGGTGGCTTCAACCGGCGGCTTGGGCGGCTCTGGCTGGGGCTGCTTCACGGATAACATGGAAGACGTGGCAGTGTGCTTGGCATTGAGGGATTTGCTACGCCAGGGCTTGGCAGAGTTGGGCTGGGGAATGGCTGTGGTACCTCCACTGGCACTGGTGTTTGTAGAAGGCTGGACATTCTCATTCATTCCTGGCTGCGGCGCTGTGTTGTCTGCTGGTTCGGGAACTGAAGCACAAAAAAAATATCAAAAATTAGGCAAAATCCTCTGACCCTTCAGCCTCCTTCCGTAGAAGGCTGCGCTCACAGTACTCAGTACACTTGTTTAAGAAGAACTGCAGATGCTGGAAAATAGAAGGTGGACAAAAATGCTGGAGAAACTCAGCGGGTGAGGCAGCATCTACGGAGCGAAGGAAATAGGCGACGTTTCGAGCCGAAACCCTTCTTCAGACTGATGTGAGGGTGGGGGGGGTGAAGAGAAAGGAAGAGGAGGAGCCAATGGGCTGAGGGAGAGCTGAGAAGGAGAGGAGACAGTGAGGACTACCTAAAATTGGAGGTCAATGTTCATACCGCTGGGGTGCAAACTACCCAAGCGAAATATGAGGTGCTGCTCCTCTACTTTATGGTGGGACTCACTCTGGCCATGGAGGAGGCCCAGGACAGAAAGGTCGGATTCGGAATGGGAGGGGGAGTTGAAGTGCTGAGCCACCGGGAGATCAGGTTGGTTATTGCGAACTGAGCGGAGGTGTTGGGCGAAGCGATCGCCACGCCTGCGCTTGGTCTCACCGATGTAGATCAGCTGACATCTAGAGCAGCGGATGCAATAGATGAGGTTGGAGGAGGTGCAGGTGAACCTCTGCCGCACCTGGAACGACTGCTTGGGTCCTTGGATGGAGTCGAGGGGGGAGGCAAAGCGACAAGTGTGGCATTTCTTGTGGTTGCAAGGGAAAGTGCCCGGAGAGGGGGTGGTTCGGGTGGGAAGGGACGAATTGGCCGAGCACTTAGCTATTCTCAAGATCAAAAGCTGGGCATCACGGTGGCGCAGCGGTAGAGTTGCTGCCTCACAGCGCCAAACCCGCGTTCGATCAAGACCACGGGTGCTTGTCTGTACGGAGTTTGTACGTTCTTTGCGGGTTTTCCCCGAGAGCTCCGGTTTCCTCCCACACTCCAAAGACATACAGGGTTGTAGGTTAATTGGCTTGGTAAACTTGTTGATTGTCCCTAGTGTGTGTAGGATAGTGTTAGTGTGCAGGGATCGCTGGTCAGCACGGACTCGGACGGTGGGCCGAAGGGCCTGTTTCCATGCTGTATCTCTAAATTAAAGAGTCTTGTGGAACAGTGGGCATAAACCAATGAAATGCGCAGGAAGGAACAGCAGATACTGGAAGCGTTCTAACTTCAAGTAACCTTTGCTTTCCGTCTCTCTCCATCCCTCCCCATTCCTAGTTCTCCAACCAGTCTGATTGTCCTCCTGATTAAATTTTATCTCTGTTTGCTTCGTTGTCACCTTCCCCGAGCTAACGATGATATTTTTCCTTGATCCTCATGCCATCTCCTTTGATGTCTTGTTTTAACACCTTACCCTTCCTTATCTCCGTGTCTCCTTCTCCCCTGACTCAGTCTGAAGAAGGGTCTTGACTCGAAACGTCACCCATTCCTTCTCTCCAGAGTTGCTGCCTGTCCCTATAAATTACCCCAACATTTCGTGTCCATCTTAAGGGGCTGTCCCACTATACGAGTTTACCCGAGAACTCTCCCGGGTTTAACAAAAAATCAAACTCGTGGTAAGCACGTAGAATGTACGTAGCGGGTACGTCGGAGCTCGGGGACGTCTCTTAGCGGCTCGTAACGCTAACGGCGGGTACTCGGGGAAACGCGGTAAGCTCGTGAAGATTTTCCAACATGTTGAAAAATGTCCACGAGAGCCCCGAGTACCGACGAGCGGCCATTACCGTAATTCTCCGAGTTCGAATCAGGGGAAACTCGGGAGAACTCTTGAATTAGCTCGTACAGTGGGACAGGCTCTTAAAGAATAAAGTGCTGTAGTTTTACAGTGCAATTATACAACTGTATACAGTTGCCAAAGTTGTTTAGAACTCCATCGTTAACAATTACAAATGCCACTTTTTTCAAACCATTATGGCAAAAGATAAGAATTAATTTAGTTGAGTTTGGTTTAGAGACACAGCACGGAAACAGGCCCTTCGGCCCACCGAGTCTGCACCGACCAGCGATGCCCGCACACTAACACTATCCTACACACACTAGGGACAATTTTACATTTAATACCAAGCCAATTAACCTACAAACCTGCACGTCTTTGGAGTGTGGGAGGAAACTGTGAAGATCTCGGGGAAAACCCACGCAGGTCACGGGAGAACGTACAAACTCCGTACAGACAGCGCCCGCCCGTAGTCGGGATCGAACCGGGGTCTCCGGCGTTGAAAACAATGTGAGGTGGCAACTCTAACGCTGTGCCACCGCGCCACTCTCGCGGAACTGTGGAGAATTTCCTGGTCGGCAGTTCCCCGCCTGTTGCGTTGGGGGGGGGGGATCTACCCATTCACACAACAAAAGCCTGCAACAACACACCACGACACAGCATCCACCCCCCTCTGAATGCTGAAAGCCACAGCTATTGAAATGCAACATACAAGCAGGCTCTCACGAACATCAGCCCACCTACTTCCTGGGGGTGCAATTTCAATAAGTTAGTCCTGGAAAAATCAATTCAGATGAAAGATTATGCAAACATCTTTAGAAACAGCATTGTGCACTCATAATCCAGTGTATTTAATCCATGAACCCACTGTTGTTTGTTATACTATTCTTATACCAATTTAAAGCACTTTGGCCATCGAGAGTTGTTTTTTAAATGTGCTATATAAATAAAAGTGACCACTTGACTTAACGCTCTGTTTCCAATAACTATTACAACTGCAAGCATTTTACTTACTTGCAAAGCGTCATCTTAGAGTGAAATTTCTTCC
This sequence comes from Leucoraja erinaceus, assembly GCF_028641065.1. NCBI lineage: Eukaryota > Metazoa > Chordata > Chondrichthyes > Rajiformes > Rajidae > Leucoraja > Leucoraja erinaceus. The sequence goes on from NC_073394.1 coordinate 4,789,276, forward strand.
AAGGTTCATAAGAAGCTGGCAGGATGTAAGATAGTGTCGTTTTCTAAAGTTTTACCATCCCCGTCCCACTGCTGAAGTGCTTTGCCCAGTTCTATCTGTACATACAGCCGGGCTGTGGCTCTACAAAGTTGAACACTGCCTCCTCACAGTTTCAGTTTGCAGTCATATGGTTAAAACCAACGGTTGTTCCAACAGCTTCCCAAAATCAAAAAGAAACAGCAGCACGACTCAGTGCGTTTCCAGCCCAGTCAGCGGTCTGTGGGGAAGGTTCACACTCGCTGCCAAGAAACCTTATGCGGCCATTTATTACCGTTCTGGCCTGTTTGATCTATGCCGGATTCCTCTGATCTTACAGATTGTACAAGGCACCCCCCCCCCCCCCCCCCCCCCCCCCCCCGCACTGTTACAGTTTACTGAACGCCAACTGACTAGCCGGCCAAATTCCATGCTTGTTTAATGACATCATTAGCCGACGAGGGGGGTGAAGCCAGTAAATACAACACTGGGTCCCTGCAAGCAGTGAGAGTGAGTGTGCACACAAGCCAATTACAGCAGTCATTTATCTGCTGCAGAAATGAGACCAGCAACATCAAAGGTCCACTTGCCAACGAAGGCTAAAATTGCCACTGTTCTGAAGCTGCAATTATTAATAAAGTGCATTATGCTGCAATAATGCGATCGGTACTCAGCTAAGGGGCGGCACGGTGGCCCAGCGGTAGAGTTGCTGCCTTACAGCGCCAGAGACCCAGGTTCGATCCTGACCACGGGCGCTGTCTGGACGGAGTTTGTACGTTCGCCCCGTGACCACGTGGGTTTTCTCCGGGTGCTCCGGTTTCCTCCCACACTCCAAAGACGTACAGGTTTGTAAGTTAATTGGCTTCTGTAAATTCTTCCCAGTGTCAAGGACAGAACATGTGTATGGGGTGTACACAGAATTGCTGGAGAAACTCAGCGGGTGCAGCAGCATCTATGGAGTGAAGGAAATAGGCAACGTTTTGGGCCCAAACCCTTCTTCAGACTGGTGGGGGGGGGAGAAGAAAGGAAAAAGGAGGAGGATGAGGAGGGGGAGGGTTGAGGGAGAGATAGGAAGGGGAGGAGACAGCAAGGGCTAATAAAATTGGGAGAATTCAATGTTCATGCCCCCAGGATGCAGACTCCCCAAGCGGAATATGAGGTGCTGTTCCTCCAATTTCCGGTGTTGCTCGCTCTGGCCATGGAGGAGACCCAGGGCAGAGAGGACGGATACGGAATGGGAGGTGGAGTTGAAGTGCTGAGCTGAGCCACAGGGAGGTCAGGTTGGTTATTGCGGGCCGAGCGGAGGTGTTCGGCGAAACGATCGCCAAGTCTCCGCTCCACTGCGAAATCTCCTCAAGGTATGCCTACTTCGAAGAAGTGTATGGGGTGATCGCTGGTCGGCGTGGACTGGGTGGGTCGAGGGACCTGTTTCCACGCTGTATCTCTAAATGGAAAACTAAAAAAAAACGAAGGAAAATTGAATTTTTTTTTTTTTTTACAATAATGGGATGGCCAATATAGACACTAGCATCGTGTGGGAATGCAGCCATTACGTTACGTAACCTGAAACTGGAGACACCAGTTCAAAGCCTAAAACCCCACAGGCGTTTAAATGATGAAAGAAATCTGCAGGGGGGAAGTCGGAATCAGTAATACTAAGAGTGGAACAGTTGCATAGTTGGGTGAAGAAAAAAGCATTTGGTTCACTAATGTTCACCCGTGAGGAATGTAGACTTAAGATAGACGCAAAAAGCTGGAGTAACTCAGCGGGACAGGCGGCATCTCCGGAGAGAAGGAACGGGGGTAATGTTTCGGGATAAACCGAGCATCTGCAGTCCCTTCCTACCACAGGAAGATTGCTCCCGATGTTGGGGAAGTCCAGGACAAGGGGTCACAGCTTAAGGATAAGGGGGAAATCCTTGAAAACCGAGATGAGAAGAACTTTTTTCACACAGAGAGTGGTGAGTCTCTGGAACTCTCTGCCGCAGAGGGTAGTCGAGGCCAGTTCATTGGCTATATTTAAGAGGGAGTTAGATGTGGCCCTTGTGGCTAAGGGGATCAGAGGGTATGGAGAGAAGGCAGGTACGGGATACTGAGTTGGATGATCACCCATGATCATATTGAATGGCGGTGCAGGCTCGAAGGGCCGAATGGCCTACTCCTGCACCTAATTTCTATGTTTCTATGTTTCTATGAACCTGTTCTGCGTTGCTAGTCTGGGAGACGGACAGACATCTCCTGGTTTACGGGGGGTAGACAAAAGTGCTGGAGAAACTCAGCGGGTGCAGCAGCATCTATGGAGCGAAGGAAATAGGCAACGTTTCCATGCCGTATCACTCTATGATTAATACCATGAGCATAAATTCAGCTTTTTGCTTTGGCTTCAAAATAAAGTTTACTTGTAGACACAAAATGCTGGAGTAACTCAGCGGGTGAGGCAGCATCTGTTGGAGTGAAGGAACTAGGGTCTCGACCCAAAATGTTGCCCATCCCTTCTCTCCAGAGAAGCTGCCTCAACTGCTGAGTAACTCCAGCATTTTGTGTCTACCTTCGATTTAAACCAGCATCTGCAGTTCTTTCCTACACAATACATGTCTTGGGTGCATAGCCATTATTGGTGAGGTCAGCATTTATTGTCCATCCTTGAGAAGGTGGAGGTGTGGAAGCTTAGAATCATTGATTCATGCATCGTGGAAACAGGCCCTTCGGCCCAACTTGCCCACACCGACCAACATGCCGCATCTACACTAGTCCTACCTGCCTGTGTTTGCCTCTTATCCCTCCAAACCTGTCCTATCCATGTACCTGTCTAATTGTTTCTTAAACATTGCGATAGTCCCTGCCTCGACTACCTCCTCCGTCAGCTCGTTCCATACACCCACCACCCTTTGTCTTGTTTACTTGCTGTTGTCCAAATGGTAAAGGCGATCCGACAGTGCTGTTGAGTGGGGAATGCCAGCGTTTGGACCCAGAATGACGAAAGAACAATTAGATATTCCTCGGTAGACAAAAATGCTGGAGAAACTCAGCGGGTGAGGCAGCATCTATGGAGCAAAGGAATAGGTGACGTTTTGGGTCGGGACCCTTCTTCAGACTGATGTTCTTCAGACCCTTCTTCAGACTTCAGACCCTTCTTCAGTCTGAGGAAGGGTCTCGACCCGAAACGTCACCTATTTCCTTCGCTCCATAGATGCTGCTGCACCCGCTGAGTTTCTCCAGCAATTTTGTCTCCCTTCGATTTTCCAGCATCTGCAGTTCCTTCTTAAACTCCTGGTTCACGGAGGCAGCCAGCTCTCAGCTGCCTTCACAGAAGATCCTTCACTCAACAATTCAAGTCGACTTAAAAAATCTCTCCCCGATACAACTTGTCATAGCCAGGTCAATTAAGGATACCAAAACGGAGAGCAGAAACAGGAAACTGGAGGTTCGATGTTTTCCATGTTGTAGGAAAGATGTTGCCCAATCATGAAAGGACTGGGCAAGCTAGATGCAGGAAAAAATGTTCCCAATGTTGGGCGAGTCCAGAACCAGGGGGGGCACAGTCTTAGAATAAAAGGGGAGGTCATTTAAGACAGAGGTGAGAAAAAACTTTTTCACCCAGAGAGTTGTGAATTTGTGGAATTCCCTGCCACAGAGGGCAGTGGAGGCCAAGTCACTGGATGGATTTAAGAGAGAGTTAGACAGAGCTCTAGGGGCTAGTGGAGTCAAGGAATATGGGGAGAAGGCAGGGATGTGTTATTGATAGGGGACGATCAGCAATGATCACAATGAATGGCGGTGCTGGCTCGAAGGGCCGAATGGCCTCCTCCTGCACCTATTTTCTATGTTTCTAAGCACGAAAGGGTGCAGAGAAGATTTACGAGGATGCTGCCTGGATTCAAGGGAGGTACGGGGACAGCTTGAGCAGGCTGGGACTTTATACCTTGGAGTGCAGGCAGATGAGTGGTGATCTTGTACATGTGGACAAAGTCATGAGAGGAATAGATAGAATAGAATAGAATTCCTTTCATTGTCATTCAAACAGCTTGGTTTGAACGCAATTGCATTTCTACAGCCTTACCATTACAAAAAAAAACACAAGACACACACTTAACACAATTTACACCAAAATCCATCACAGTGAATCTGCAACACCTCCTCACTGTGATGGAAGGCAAAGTCTTATCTCTTCCCTTTGTTCTTCTCCCGTGTAAACGCACACCATCTTTTACCCAGATTAGGGAAATCAAGAACCAGAGGATATAGGTTTATGGTAAGGGGGGGGGGGGGAGGGGAGCGGGAGGAGATTTAATAGGAACCTAAGGGGTCCCTTTATGTCAAATGGGTGGTGGGTGTAGGGAATGAACTGCCGGAGGAGGTAGTTGAGGCAGGTACTATCGCGATGTTTAAGGAGCATCCAGACAGGTACATGGATAGAAGGTAGACACAAAATGCTGGAGTAACTCAGCGGGTCAGGCAGCATCTCTGGAGAGGAGGAATGGGGGACGTTTCAGGTCGAGACCCTCCTTCAGACTGATGTCAGGGATAGAGATAGAACGCAGTCGGAGACAGTAGGACTGGTGGGAGAACTGGGAAGGGGGAGGGGATGGAGAGCGAGGGAAAGCAAGGGCTATCTGAAGTTAGAGAAGTCAATGTTCATACTGCTGGGGTGTAAGCGGCCTAGGCGAAATATGAGATGCTGTTCCTCCAATTTGCGCTGGGCCTCTCTCTGATACTGTAGGAGGCCCAGGACAGAAAGGTCAGATTGGGAATGGGAGGGGGAGTTGAAGTGGGGGGCCACCCGGAGACCAGGTAGGTTAACATAGAAATTAGGTGCAGGAGTAGAGGCCATTCGGCCCTTCGAGCCTGCACCACCATTCAATATGATCATGGCTGATCATCCAACTCAGTATCCTGTACCTGCCTTCTCTCCATACCCCCTGATCCCTTTAGCCACAAGGGCCACATCTAACTCCCTCTTAAACGTAGCCAATGAACTGGCCTCAACTACCTTCTGTGGCAGAGAGTAACAGAGATAAGACGGACTGAGCGGAGGTGTTCAGCGAAACGATCGCTGAGCCTGCGCTTGGTCTCGCCGATGTAGAGAAGTTGACACCTGGAACAGCGGATACAGTAGATGAGGTTGGAGGAGGTGCAAGTGAACCTCTGCCTCACCTGGAAAGACTGTCGGGGTCCTTGGATGGAGTCGAGGGGGGAGGTAAAGGGACCGGTGTCGCATCTCCTGCGGTTGCTGGGGAAAGTACCCGGGGAGGGGGTGGTTTGGGTGGAAGGGGACGAGTTGACCAGGGAGTTGCGGAGGGAACGGTCTCTGTGGAAAGCAACAAGGGGAGGAGATGGGAAGATGTGGCCAGTAATGGGATCCCGTTGGAGGTGGTGAAACTGTTGGGAGGATTAAATGTTGTATGTGACGGCTGATGTGGTGGAAGGTGAGGACAAGGGGGACTCTGACCTAGCTGCGAATGGGGGGAGGGGGAGCAAGAGCATAGCTGTGGGATATCGAGGAGACCCTAGTGAGAGCCTCATCTATAATGGAAGAGAGGAACCTCCGTTTCCTAAAGAATGATGACATCTCCGAAGCCCTGGTATGGAACACCTCAACCTGGGCGCAGATGCGGCGTAGACGGAGGAATTGGGAGTAGCGGATAGAGTCTTTACAGGAAGCAAGGTGGGAAGAAGTGTAGTCAAGATAGGTATGGGAGTCAGGGGATATGGGGAGAAGACAGGAACGGGGCACTGATTGGGGATGATCAGCCATGATCACATTGAATGGCGGTGCTGGCTCGATGGGCCGAATTTCCTACTCCTGCACCTATTGCCTATTGTTTATTGAAATTCTTTTCAATGGAGCCCACAAAATAAAAAGTTGTGGAAAAGCAACAAATCAAATTAGATTTACAGCACAGTATACGGTCAACAAAATAGAGAGAGTACAGAGGAGATTTACTAGAATGTTGCCTGGGTTTCAACAACTAAGTTACAGAGATAGGTTGAATAAGTTAGGTCTTTATTCTCTGGAGCGCAGAAGGTTAAGGGGGGACCTGATAGAGGTCTTTAAAATTATGAGAGGGATAGACAGAGTTGATGTGGACAAGCTTTTCCCTTTGAGAATAGGGAAGATTCAAACAAGAGGACATGACTTCAGAATTAAGGGACAGAAGTTTAGGGGTAATATGAGGGGGAACTTCTTTACGCAGAGAGTGGTAGCGGTGTGGAATGAGCTCCCAGTGGAAGTGGTGGAGGCAGGTTCATTGGTATAATTTAAAAATAAATTGGATAGGCATATGGATGAGAAGGGAATGGAGGGTTATGGTATGAGTGCAGGCAGGTGGGACTAAGGGGAAAAAACATTTGTTCGGCACGGACTTGTAGGGCCGAGATGGCCTGTTTCCGTGCTGTAATTGTTATATGTTATATGGTTAGTATAAAATATCAGGCACTTACGGGGTTAAAGAGCAGGAACCTACCTCCGAAGCAGTTAGTCGATGGATTGGTCCCAAGGGTCAGAAACAAATTAACTTTATTAATGGGGGTTGAGGAAAGACAATTAGCATTTTCACCTGAAAGTACTGGAGCTCACTAAATCTTTCCTATTTTGTCCTTTAGCCCAAAGGCTCCAAAGTTTGCAGCCAGTTACTACGTTTCCCAGGCTACTGCGAAATCTACAGTTCTGGGCGAAAGTGGCACAGCCTTTTTGGAAACTCTGGGTAAAATGACTTCTGTTAACTAATATAAACTTCAGAGCAAGCCTTGTGAAATGAGAGCAATCGGCATTTATTCACCAGCAGGATCATAAATGGATTTAGAATGAAGCCTCTAACTGCACGAACAAGACAAGCGACACAGCTGAGACAAAGATTCCTCTGCAATAAATCTGGAGAAACTTTCTCGTTCTCACAAGAAGGGACAAGGAGCAGAAGTTTGTGGGAAAATCAGTGTTCGCTTCATCGGCTTCCAACAATCAGGGCTGCCTCGACACATTCCCCGCAGATATAGTGCGTCTCACACATTGTGCCCCTTTAAGTGAACTAGACAGTTACTGCGCTCTCTCCCTCTCCCTCTCTCCCTCTCTCCCTCTCTCCCCCTCTCCCTCTCTCCCTCCCTCTCTCTCCCCCTCCCTCTCTCTCTTAGAACTGAGACGAGGAAAAACACTTTTTCTCACAGAGTTGTGAATCTGTGGAATTCTCTGCCTCAGAGGGCGGTGGAGGCTAATTCTCTGGATGCTTTCAAGAGAGAGCTAGATAGGCTCTTAATGATGGCGGAGTCAGGGGATATGGGGAGAAGGCAGGAACGGGGTACTGATTGGGGACGATCAGCCATGATCACATTGAATGGCTGGTTTGAAGGCCTGAACGCAACACACACACAAACACTGCCTCTCCCTCTCTCTCTCTCCCTACTCTCTCCTTCTCTCTCCCTCTCTCTCTCTCTTTCCTATCTCTCTCCCCTCTACCCCTCTCTCCCCCCTCTCTCCTCCTATCTCCCCCCCTCTCTCTCCCTCTCTCTCTCTCCCCCCTCTCTCTTTCCCCCTCTTTCTCTCTCTCTGAGGTCTCTCGAAATGCCGTCTCTCCCCATCTCTCCAAATCTCTCTCCCCCCAACATCCCTCCTCATAAACTCCTCTCATCTCCTCTCTGTCTCTCTCTCTCTCCTCCTCTCTCTCCCTCTACCCATCCCCCTCTCCCCCTCTTCCTCTCTCTCTCCCTATCTCTCTGGAATAAATGGCACAAGTGGAGAATTCAAAACAAGAGTGTTTTGGTTAAAGAGTCTGTCTTCTGCGACAGAACAAGTTCCCTCCACACAACCAAAGTGGGAGATTGCAACCTGCACGTGGTCCGCCCTGTTTCGACGAATGCAACCAACCCGGCGTGCACAAAATCAAATAAGATCAAACAGAACAAGTTGTCCTCCATCTTTAGACTGTGCACGCCATACGCAAGAAGAAGAAGAAGAAGAATCAAAGACCCCGCGATCACCAGCGGAGGAACGGAAGCTGGAGCAGTTGCTGTTGTACCAACCTCCTCTTAGAAGCTGAAATCATTGATCTGATTACTGAAGGCTAGAAGTGATATCATCAAGGTGAAGCAGGTGGCGCTGGCTGGTGAAGGTGCAAGGTCTCCGTTTGGGAACGTTGCAGATGCAGTTCCAATCCTCAGCCCCGTCATTGAGCAGCCCCGGCTGACTGGGACCTTCCCCCAACTTGGGAAACAATGAACATTAAAGTCCTTTGTTTAAGAGGGAACTGCAGATGCTGGAGAATCGAAGGTTACACAGAAAAGCTGGAGAAACTCAGCAGGTGCAGCAGCATCTATGGAGCGAAGGAAATAGGCAACGTTTCGGGCCGAAACCCTTGGGTTTCGGCCCGAAACGTTGCCTATTTCCTTCGCTCCATAGATGCTGCTGCACCCGCTGAGTTTCTCCAGCTTTTCTGTGTAACCCAACATTAAAGTCCTAATCCCCTTCAAGCTCCAGCAGTTTAGTGGACACTGCACCCTCTCATCATCCTCACAGTGGGACACATTTACGTCTGCAGATCAGAAGGCACAGTGTTCCAGATCATCTATCCTGCTTGTAGACACAAAATGCTGGAGTAACTCAGTGGGACGGGCAGCATCTCTGGAGAGAAGGAATGAATGGGTGATGTTTTGGGTCGAGACCCTTCTTCTAATGCAGCCGTCGACATGATACATCCACCCATTCCTTCTCTCCAGAGATGCTGTCTGTCCCGCTGAGCTACACCAGCACTTTGTGTCTACCTTCGGTTTAAACCAGCATCTGCAGTTCCTTCCTACACCTTTATCCTGCTAGCTTCACTGTTCCCATCCCTTCGTTGTCGCCTCTTCCACAGCCAACAATGGACCATTGTGGGCTCCATCTTTCCTTGATCTTCGGTGCTGGCTCTGATTTGTTCTTTTCACACCTCTCATTCCATCTGCTCTTTGTACCTTTCTGTGCCTCTAGTTCCCCACTCCCCTGACTTTCAGTCTGAAGAAGGGTCTCGACCCAAAACGTCACCCATTCCTTCTCTCCAGAGATGCTGCCTGTCCCGTTGAGTTACTCCAGCATTTTGTGTGTCTCTCAGTGAAAAATGCTGTTGGTTTGGGAGAATACTTCATAATGAGGCTTAGCGTGACATTTATTACAGTCAAAGAGCCTGGAAACAGGCCCTTCAGCGCAATTTGCCCACGCCAACAAACATGTCCCATCTCCACTAGTCCCACCTGCATTTGGCCCAGATCCCTCTAAATCTTATCCATGCACCTGTCAAAATGTTTCTTAAACGGTGTAATAGTCCCTGCCCACACACCGTTTGTGTGAAAATGTTACCCCTCAAGTTCCTTTTAAATCTATCCCCCTTCACCGCACCTGAAACATATGTGTTCTGGTTCTCAATTCCCCTAATCTTGGCAAGAGATTAAGTGTGTTTATACTTAAGAATATTCATGGCAAGAATCCCCTCTGTGCTATTTAAATGCATAGCCCTGGCTCCGAGTACTGTGGTCTCCCACTCCACAGCCTCTGCCCTTTGTTTTCAGTGAAGAAGTGAGAGAGACAGTGACAATACGGTCACGGTGGGGCAGCGGTAGAGTCACTGCCTTACAGCGAATGCAGCGCCGGAGACCCAGGTTCGATCCCGACCACGGGCGCTGTCTGTACGGAGTTTGTACATTCTCCCCGTGACCTGCGTGGGTTTTCTCCGAGATCTTCGGTTTCCTCCCACATTACAAAGACGTACAGGTTTGTAGGTTAATTGACTTGGTAAATGTAAAAATTGTCCCTAGTGTGTGTAGGATAGTGTTAGTGTGCGAGGGTCGCTGGTTCGGAGCGGACCCGGTGGGCCGAAGGGCCTGTTTCCGCGCTGTATCACTGAACTAAACTAGACTAAACAATACACCTGGATGTTACATGGAAACATAGAATATAGGTGCAGGAGGAGGCCATTCGGCCCTTTGAGCCAGCACCGCCATTCATTGTGATCATGGCTGATCGTCCCCAATCAGTACCCCGTGCCTGCCTTCTCCCCATATCCCTTGGCTCCACTAACCCCTAGAGCTCCATCTAACTCTCTCTTAAATCCATCCAGTGATTTGGCCTCCACTGCCCTCTGTGGCAGGGAATTCCACAAATTCACAACTCTCTGGGTGAAAAAGTTTTTTCTCACCTCAGTCTTAAATGGCCTCACCTTTATTCTAAGGACTCGCCCGACATTGGGAACATTTTTCCTGCATCTAGCTTGTCCAGTCATTACCTATTTCCTTCGCTCCATAGATGCTGCTGCACCCGCCGAGTTTCTCCAGCACTTTTGTCTACGTTACCTATCCATGTTCTCCAGAGATGCTGCCGGACCCGCTGGGTTACTCCAGCACCTTGCCACAGGCTGTAAAATGACATGCAAAAGAATGTGCTTTTCTGAAGCAGTATTTTTCCCTGCTGCTCTGCCTTGCTGTGTAACACTGTGTAACACTGACTCGCCAAGTGTCACCTGCAGACTGCGTTTTCACACTTGGATCGCGTTGCCTGAAACTGAAACCGTTCGATTTACAAACACGAGACAACTGCGATGACATTCCACTTCTCAGCCCCTTAACCTGCTGGGTTTTGCACTGTGTGGAGAGGTTTAAGAAGGAACTGCAGATGCTGAGAACTGCAGATTCTCACAGAGAGTGGTGAGTCTGTGGAATTCTCTGCCTGAGAGGGCGGTGGAGGCCGGTTCTCAGGATATCTTCAAGAGAGAGCTAGATAGGGCTCTTAAAAATAGCGGAGTCAGGCGATATGGGGAGAAGGCAGGAACGGGGTACTGATTGGGGATGATCACGGATCACGCCTGATCATCCACAATCAGTACCCCGTTCCTGCCTTCTCCCCGTATCTCTTCACTCCTCTAACTTGAAGAGCTCTATCTAACTCTCTCTTGAAAGCATCCAGAAAATTGGCCTCCACTGCCTTCTGAGGCAGAGAATTCCACAGATTTGCAACTCTCTGCGTGAAAATGATTTTCCTCATCTCCGTTCTATATGGCTTACCACTTATTCTTAAACTGTGGCTCCTGCTTCATCAAATCAAATGGGCCTCCAAATGGGAAACCACTCGCAGACGTCTATTTCGTTGTCTCAAAGAACTTCCACACGAGCTTGAGATATTGAGCGCTGGAAGATCTGCAGTCTTCATGCCCATTGTTGCGAACATGCCCAAAATACTTCCCTACCATTCCTTGACCTCACTATCTCCATTGCAGGTGATAGACTTCTAACCGACATACACTATAAACCCACTGACTCCCATGGCTATCTGGACTACACTTCTTCCCACCCTGCTTCCTGTAAGGACTCCATCCCCTACTCCCAATTCCTCCGTCTACGCCGCATCTGCTCCACGGATGAGGCGTTCCACACCAGGACATCTGAAATGTCCTCACTATTCAGGGAACGGGGGTTCCCCTCCTCCACCATAAATGAGGCTCGCACCAGGGTCTCTTCCATACCCCGCAACACTGCTCTCTCTCCCCATCCCCGCACTCGCAACAAGGGCCGAGTCCCCCTAGTCCTCACCTTTCACCCCACCAGCCGTCACATACAAAAAATAATCCTCCGTCAGTTTCGCCACCTCCAACGTGACCCCATTACTCGCCACATCTTCCCATCTCCCCCCATATCTGCCTTCCGCAAAGACCGCTCCCTCCATAACTCCCTTCTCAATTCTTCCCTTCCCTCTCGGTCCACCCCCTCCCCGGGCACTTTCCCTTGCGGCCGCAGGAGATGCAACACTTGTCCCTTTGCCTCCCCCCTCGACTCCGTTCAAGGACCCAAGCAGTCGTTCCAGGTGCGACAGAGGTTTACCTGCATCTCTTCCAACCTCATCTATTGCGTCCGCTGCTCTAGATGCCAGCAGATCTATATCGGTGAGACCAAGCGGAGGTTGGGCGATCGTTTCGCCGAACACCTCCGCTCGGTCCGCAATAACCAAGCTGACCTCCCGGTGGCTCAGCACTTCAACTCCCCCTCCCACTCCGCCTCCGACCTCTCTGTCCTGGGTCTCCTCCATGGCCACAGCGAGCAGCACCGGAAATTGGAGGAACAGCACCTCATATTCCGTTTGGGGAGTCTACACCCCCGGGGCATGAACATCGAATTCTCCCAATTCTGTTAGTCCTTGCTGTCTCCTCCCCTTCCTCAGCTCCCCTGCTGTCTCCTCCCACCCTCCAGCCTTCTGGCTACTCCTCCTCTTTGCTTCTGGCTACTCCTCCTTTTCCCTTTCTTGTCCCCACCCACCCCCACCCCCGATCAGTCTGAAGAAGGGTTTCGGCCCGAAACGTTGCCTATTTCCTTCGCTCCATAGATGCTGCTGCACCCGCTGAGTTTCTCCAGCTTTTCTGTGTATGCCCAAAATACAATTGCTTCACACCTTCTCAATTCAAGCCAAAATCACAATGCCATGATCGCAATGAATGGCGGTGCTGGCTCGAAGGGCCGAATGGCCTACTGCTGCACCTATTGTCTATTGTCTGATAAAATCGAGGGTAGACACAAAATGCTGGAGTAACTCAGCGGGTGAGGCAGCATCTATTGAGAGAAGGAATGGGAGACGTTTTGGGTCTGAAGAAGAGTCTCGACCCGAAACGTCGCCCATTCCTTCTCTCCGATAGATGCTGCCTCACCCGCTGCGTTACTCCAGCATTTTGTGTCTACCAAGGAACTGCAGTTGCTGGTTTACACTGAAGACAGACACAAAATGCCGGAGTAACTCAGCAGGACAGGCAGCATCTCTGGATAGAAGGCATGGGTGATGTTTCGGGTCGAGATCCTTCTTCAGACTGAGGGTTTTGCATTTTAGCTGGTCCGGTATTGGAGGGAATGGTAAGAATGGGACAGGTGTTTCCTCATGGTTCTCAAGCAAGCAAATAACTCAACAGAAACAAGGAACTGCAGATAAGGACACAAAGTGCTGGAGTAACTCAGCGGGTCAGGCAACATCTCTGGAGAACATGGATAGGTAATAACTCATAACAAGAGGAATTAAGTATAGGAGCAAAAAGGTCCTTCTGCAGTTGTACAGCGCCCTGATGAGACCACACCTGGAGTATTGTGTGCAGTTTTGGTCTCCAAATTTGATGAAGGACATTCTTGCTATTGAGGGAGTGCAGCGTTGATTCACCAGGTTAATTCCCGGGATGGAGGGATTGTCATATGTTGAGAGAATGGAGCGACTGGGCTTGTGTACACCAGAAATTAGAAGGATGAGAGGATATCTTATTGAAACATGTAAGATTATCAAGGGATTGGACACGCTAGAGGCAGGAAACATAGAAACATAGAAATTAGGTGCAGGAGTAGGCCATTCGGCCCTTCGAGCCTGCACCGCCATTCATGGCTGATCATCCAACTCAGTATCCCGTATCTGCCTTCTCTCCATACCCTCTGATCCCCTTAGCCACATGTTCCCAATGTTGGGCAGAACCAGGGGCCACAGTTTAAGAATAAGGGGTAAGCCATTTAGAATGGAGACGAGGAAACACTTTTTTACCCAGAGAGTTGAGAATCTGTGGAATTATCTGCACCAGAAGGCAGTGGAGGCCAATTATGACAATAGACAATAGGTGCAGGAGTAGGCCATTTGGCCCTTTGAGCCAGCACCGCCATTCAATGTGATCATCCCCAATCAGTACCCCGTTCCTGCCTTCTCCCCATATCCCTTGACTCCGCTATTTTTAATAGCCCTATCTAGCTCTCTCTTGAAAGCATCCAGAGAATCTGCCTCCACTGCCCTCTGAGGCAGAGAATTCCACAGACTCGCCACTCTCTGTGAGAACAAGTGTTTCCCCGTCTCCGTTCTAAATGGCTTCCTCCTTATTCTTAAACTGTGGCCCCTGGTTCTGGATGCTCTGGGTGCTTTCAAGAGAGAGTAGATAGAGCTCTTAAAGTTAGCAGAGTCAAGGGATATGGGGAGAAAGCAGGAATGGGGTACTGATTGTGGATCAGCCATGATCACAGTGAATGGCGGTGCTGGCTCGAAGGGCCGACAAAGGATAACAAAAGACCACTTAGTCAAGCCAAAATGTTGTTAAGGACTGCTGCTCTTTACCTCAGTGCTGTTAGTGAGGTTAGGGAAGGGGAGACAGAATTGTCAATGACATGTCTGTTCACAGTCCTTCCATCAGCCAGTTTCAGCATCTGTGTAACTACCTGCCCCCTGCTGGTACTTTTACAAAGAACACCTTGTGATAGGCACAGAGCGTTGGGAGTAACTCTGCGGGTCAGGCAGCATCTGTGGAGAACATGGATAGGTGACGTTAGGGGTTGGGACCCTTCCCTTGGGAACGAATGAACAAGTGTTGCCAGAACCAACTTGTGTGCAATATTCGAGTGTCAGCTTTTATGAGCGATACACAACCTGCTTCTCTGAAGAAAATCACACAAGTAATGCTGGTGCGTGGATAAAAGCATCATTGTACGCTGCGAAAATCAAAGCAGCTGAACTCTGGCAGGGACTAGGAGTTGAATAATGTCCCCTGTGTGAACCTAGACAGTGAACACCAGCAGGCAAGGTGGCTAGAGACACAGTTAGGGGCAGCAGGGTGGCGCAGCGGTAGAGTTGCTGCCTTACAGCGCCAGAGACCCAGGTTTAATAGCCCTGCCCCACAGTGCGAGTTCATTCCAAGACCTGTCCCGAGTTTTAAAAATATCAAACTCGTGGCAAGCACGGAGAATGAACGTAGCGGGTACGTCGGAGCTCGGGGACGTCCCTTAGCGCTAACGGCAGTCACTCGGGAAGACTCGCTAACGGCAGGTACGCACGGGAAGACTCGTGAAGATTTTTCAACATGATGAAAAATGTCCACGAGAGCCCCGAGTACCGACGAGGGGCCATTACCGTAAATCTCCGAGTTCCAATCAGGGAAAACTCGGGAGAGCTCTTGGAATGAACTCGTACCGTGGGACAGGGGTTTAAGGATGCTGGGTGAAGAATTTGTACGTTCTCTCTGCGAATGCGTAAGTTTTCACCGAGAGTCCCACACTCCAAAGACGTTCAGTGTTGTAGGTTAATTGGCTTCTGTACATTGTCCCTAGTGTGTGGGATAGGATTTGTGTACAAGTGATCGCTGGTCGGCACGGACTCGATGGGCCGAAGGGCCTGCTTCCACGCTGTGTCTCTAAACCAAACTAAACAATTATTTTACAGCACGATAAGATGATAGACAATAGGTGCAGGAGCAGGCCATTTGGCCCTTCGAGTCAGTTGCCTGACCCGCTGAGTTACTCCAGCACTTTCTGCCTTTTTCTTTCTACCCTTCCAGGTTTTCTCACCCAAACTGTGGCACATAGAGACTGAAGATAGACACAAAACGCTGGAGTAGCTCAGCGGGACAGGCAGCAACTCTGGAGGGCAGGAATGGGTGACGTTTCGGGTCGAAACCCTTCTTCAGGCTGGGTAAAGGGAGTATTTTTCTTTGTTTAAGAGGGAACTGCAGATGCTGGAGAATCGAAGGTTACACAAAAAAGCTGGAGAAACTCAGCGGGTGCAGCAGCATCTATGGAGCGAAGGAAATAGGCAACGTTTCGGGCCGAAACCCTTGGGTTTCGGCCTGAAACGTTGCCCATTTCCTTCGCTCCATAGATGCTGCTGCACCCGCTGAGTTTCTCCAGCTTTTTCGAGTATTTTTCTTTACTTGAAGGAAGTTATGAGGCTGGATGTTTTAATATAACCAGCACCACAGTAGATGGATACACCTGACATTATTTTATTTAATGAGGAAATGTAAATTTGACAGCTGCTTGGTGGGGCTAGAATCATTGCTCTGGATTGTTAGTCCGAGCCTCCAGATTATTTGTCTGGTAATTTAATCTGTCTGCCAGTACCGAAAATAAGGATGAGTGCTCAACGCAGGGCGAGGTCGTGGTGATCAAATACTTCTCCATTGTAGACATGAGGAACTGCAGATGCTGGTTTACAAGAAAAGTGCTTGATCCGGCTCGAAGGGCCGAATGGCCTCCTCCTGCAGCTATTTTCTATGTTTCTATTAACTCCTGCACCTCCTGTTTTCCATCGTGTCTTCAAAGATGATCAGGATAAAAGGGGGAAGATTAACTAGGGGTCACAGTTTAAGGATAAGGGGGAAATCTTTTAGGACCGAGATGAGAAAAATATTTTTTACACAGAGAGTGGTGAATCTGTGGAATTCTCTGCCACAGAAGGTAGTTGAGGCCACAGTTCGTTGGCTATATTTAAGAGGGAGTTAGATGTGGCCCTTGTGGCTAAAGGGATCAGGGGGTATGGAGAGAAGGCAGGGATGGGATACTGAGTTGGATGATCAGCCATGATCATATTGAATGGCGGTGCAGGCTCGAAGGGCCGAATGGCCTACTCCTGCACCTATTTTCTATGTTTCTATGTAAGATATCCACCTGTGGTTTAGGAGGGGCGTCGTGCTGGCCGAGCTGCTGCCTCAAAGTGCCGGGTTCGATCCTGACCGCGGGTGCTGTCTGTGTGGAGTTTGCACGTTTTCCCCTGTGACTGCGTGGGATTCCTCCGGGTCCTCTGGTTTCCTCCAATTTTACAGTGCTAGTGTGCTTGGTCAAGTCAAGTCATGGCTGATCATTCACATTCAGTACCCCGTTCCTGCCTTCTCCCCGTATCCCCTGACTCTGCTATCTTTAAGAGCTCTATCTAACTCTCTCTTGAGTCAAGTCAAGTCAAGTTTATTTGTCACATACACATACGAGATGTGCAGTGAAATGAAAGTGGCAATGCTCGCGGACTTTTGTGCAAAAGACAAACAACAAAACAACCAAACAAATTATAAACACAATCATAACACACATATTCTTTTACATAATAAATAATGGAAGGAAAAACGTTCAGTAGAGTTAGTCCCTGATGAGATAGGCGTTTACAGTCCGAATTGCCTCTGGGAAGAAACTCCTTCTCAACCTCTCCGTTCTCACCGCATGGCAACGGAGGCGTTTGCCTGACCGTAGCAGCTGGAACAGTCCGTTGCAGGGGTGGAAGGGGTCTCTCATGATTTTATTTGGTGATCGCTCGTCAAAGAGGAATCAGTGGACTGTTTCCGTGCTGTATCTCTAAAGTCCAAACGCTAAAGTTAAGGGTTCCTTGAAAGAAACTCTTATCTATTAAGACTTAACTTTAAAGGAGTTCTTAACTTTGAACATCAGTCTGAAGAAGGGTCTCGACCCGAAACGTTGCCAATTCCTTTTCTCCATAGATGCTGCCTCATCCGCTGAGTTCCTCCAGCATTTTTGTCTATCTTCTTAACTTTGCAAGAACTTTCAAGGAGTTAAACTTTTGGGCAAGTTGGGCTGAAGGGCCTGTTTCCGTGCTGTATGATTCCATGACTCTCTAACTTGTATAGAAATTAACTCCAAATAGTCTCTTCCATTTGCCTTGTTCAAAAGGAGACTGTTGTAGACTGTAGACAAAAATGCTGGAGAAACTCAACTAGTTACCACCCCAGCGGTATGAAACATAGAAAATAGGTGCAGGAGTAGAGGCCATTCAGCCCTTCGAGCCTGCACCGCCATTCGATATGATCATGGCTGATCATCCTGCCTTCTCTCCATACCCCCTGATCCCTTTAGCTGCAAGGGCCACATCTAACCGTCTTAAATATAGCCAATGAACTGGCCTCAACTACCTTCATTGGCAGAGAATTCCACAGATTCATCACTCTCTGTGTAAAAAATGATTTTCTCATCTCAGTCCTAAAAGACTTTCCCTCTTATTCTTAAACTGTGACCCCTAGTTCTGGACTTCCCCAACATCGGGAATAATCTTCCTGCATCTAGCCTGTCCAACCCCTTAAGAATTTTCTAAGTTTCTATAAGATCCCCCCTCAATCTTCTGAATTCCAGGTTGTACAAGCCGAGTCTATCCAGTCTTTCTTCGTATGAAAGTCCTGCCATCCCAGGAATCAGTGTGGAATCAATGAACATTGACTTCTCCCATTTCAGGCAGTCCCTGCTTTCTCCCTCCTTCCCCTCCCCTTCCCAGCTCTCCCACATCCCACCGTCTCTGCCTCTTCCTTTCTTCTTCCCGCCCCCTCACCCACCCACCACAACGGTCTGAAGAAGGATCTCGACCCGAAACGTTGCCTATTTCCTTTGCTCAATAGATGTTGCCTCACCCGCTGAGTTTCGCCAGCATTTTTGTCTACCTTCTATGTTGTAGGCTGGTCACTGCATACGCAGTGACCAGTCCACAACATTGAAGGTAGACAAAAATGCAGACCCTTCAGTCTGAAGAAGGGTTTCGGCCCGAAACGTCGCCCATTTCCTTCGCTCCATAGATGCTGCTGCACCCACTGAGTTTCTCCAGCAATTTTGTGTGCCTGCTATTAAACATTGTATTGATCCTAGATAAATGGCAGAATATTATAACTGTTGAAATATTGAGTTACGTATTAGGTTATTGCACCGGCAACAAGCACTCCCCTGTGCAGATCAACGCGGTTAATCGCAGAGTTAAATTGGCATTACACGTCTCGTTCTTCCCTCCAGTGCCTCTCTGACCTTTATCACGAACTGCATGAGCCGCTATACAGCCCACGGAGGATATTGGCAATTTAGCAGCAATCAACGTTAAAACCGGGGCTGCTTTGTACTGCCAGAGACCTCCTCAAAACAGCACATTAAAACCACTCGCTTCACAAAGGGAACTGGGCCGAGAGAAGAGAGAGAGAGCATGAAATCCACTTCACACAGGAAGCCAGCCTCAGGCGGTGTAAAGGCACACACCGGGCGGGTGGGACCCCCTTGTCCTTTCAACCAACACGAGCACACGGAGGCGCAGCGGTAGAGTTGCTGCCTCGTAGCGCCAGAGACCCGGGTTCGATCCCCACGATGTGGGCAGGTGGGACTAAGGGAAAAAAAGTTGTTCGGCACGGACTTGTAGGGCCGAGATGGCCTGTTTCCATGCTGTAATTGTTATATGGTTACACGATGTCAGGACTTTCATATGAAGAAAGACTGCTGGAGTAGCTCAGCGGGTCAGGCAGCATCTCTGGACAAAAGGAATCAGTAACTTTTTCGTTTGGAACCCTTCTTCAGACCGGAGAAGACTGAAGTCTGAAGAAAGGTCTTGACCCGAAACGTCACCTATTCCTTCTCTCCAGAGATGCTGCCTGACCTGTTGAGTTTAGTTTAGAGATACAGCACGGAAACACCGAGTCCACATCGACCAGCGATCCCCGCACACAAACACAAGCCTTCACACACGAAGGACAATTTACATTTATACCAAGTATACAAATCCAAGCCAATTAACCTACCAACCTGTACAAGGTAGACAAAAGTGCTGGAGAAACTCAGCGGGTGCGGCAGCATCTATGGAGCGAAGGAAAAAGGCAACGTTTCGGGCCGAAGCCCTTCTTCAGCCTACAAACCTGCACGTCTTCGGAGTGTGGGAGGAAACCGAAGATCTCGGAAAAAACCCACGCGGTCACGGGGAGAACGTACAAACTCCGTGCGGGCAGCACGCCTGGTCGGGATCGAACCCGGGTCTCTGGCGCTGCAGGAACTGTAAGGCAGCAACTCTACTGCTGAGCCACCGTGACTGCCCCACTTCAGCACTCCAGCGTTACCCCAGCATTTTGTGTCTGTCTTCAATCTAAACCTCAACTAGAGTTAGATGAAGTGAAGCCGAAATTAAGTACAGCAAGTCACAGAATAATTCATCGCTTATCCAAATGCTAAAACAGCACCATATTTCTCTTGATGGTGTGAAAGGCCATTGTTCTCACTGTTAGTCTGCGGCTACTCACTCAGCACCACAGAACACGGTAGGGTGCGTACGGATCTTTGGTCAGACCAATCCCATCCATCAACAGCTATTTCCTTGACAGAGGCAAGAAGTGCTTAATTAAAAATCTTTAGGAATGACTGAATGCGGAAAGAAAACTTCACAGTACAGTATTCTTGCTTTAATCTATCCATCAACAACAATGGTTCAACAATGGTTGTAGTTTAGAGGTACAGCATGGAAACAGGCCCTTCGGCCCATCGAGTCCATGCCGACCATCGATCACCTGTACACACATTCTATCCTGCACACTAGGGACAATTTACAGAAGGGAGTGCAGAGTAGGTTCACCAGGTTAATCCCCTGGATGAGTATGGAGCAGCTGGGCTTGTACACTCTGGGGTTTAGAAGGATGAGAGGGTATCTTATTGAAACATATAAGATTATTAAGGGTTTGGACACGCAAGAGGCAGGAAACATGTTCCCGATGTTGGGGGAGTCCTGAACCAGGCGACACAGTATAAGAATAAGGGGTAAGCCATTTAGAACGGAGACGAGGAAACACTTTTTCACAGAGATTTGTGAGTCTGTGGAATTCTCTGCCTCAGAGGGCGGTGGAGGCGGGTTATCTGGATACTTTCAAAAGAGAGCTAGATAGGGCTCTTAAAAATAGCGGAGTCAGGGGATATTTGGAGAAGGCAGGAACGGGGTACTGATTGGGGATGATCAGCCTTGATCACATTGAATGGCGGTGCTGGCTCGAAGAGCCGAATGGCCTACTCCTGCACCAATTGTCTATTGTCTAAGCCAATTAACCTACCGACACGCTAAGTTTTGGAATGTGGTAAGAAACGAGAGAACCCGAAGTAAACCCATGCGGTCTCAGGGAGAACGTGCCTACTCCGTACAGACAGCACACCTGGTTAGGATCGCAATGCATTTCACCCGAGCTATATTGAAGGCAGAGGGGCAATAACGAAACAGCATAAGAAGGAAGTGCAGATGCTGGTTTAAACCGAAGACAGACTTTTTTGTATGGTGCAGTAACTCAGCGGGGCAGGCAGCATCTCTGGAGAGACGGAATGGGTGAAGTTTCGGGTTGAGACCCTTCTCTCAGAAGCACAAACCAAAAGGGAGATAACTATGTGAAGGTCAAACTATTGTTTTCTGGAATACAGAAGTTCATGGAGGGCAAAAACTGCAAGATATTGGAACTATTGTGGACAGCTACAATCTCAAAATGTGGCACAGTAAATATTTGATATATGTTCCTGTGAATAACTTCATCATTTCAAATGTAGAAACACAATAAGAAAAGTGTATTTAGATTAAAATCCAGTGATTATTCTGCATTATGTGCACAGAAAGACATATTAGCATGGACAACACCAACTCTGCCCTGTTTAAAATCAGACGCATGCCCAAAGAATCACCAAATTAACATTTTGTGACCTTAAGGATTCGTTCTATCTGCTTGACATTTGACTTCCTTACAGTGCAGAGATGTGGAGAAATGTCACATTTAATGCTGGCACTCAGAGAGCTGTGAATTGCAATCTCCCGCAGAATTACATATCTCAGGTATTTCAGCTGTTAGTGGTTCACTTAATATTCCAATGGGATCACATCTATTACAGGGAAAGCCAGAATGGAATGTCCTGCACAACTCGGACTTTATTCCGTGGCGTGCAGGGAGCTAAGGGGTTAACTAATGGGAGGTTTAGTTTAGATATTTAGCATGGAAACAGGCCCTTCGGCCCACCGAGTCCGTACCCACCATCACACGGGTTCTATGTGATCTCACTTCAATCTTTACACACTGGAGGCAATTTGCGGAGAGCAATACACCTGCAAATCCTCACGTCTTTGGGATGTGGGAGGAAACCCAAGCTGCCACTGGGAAGAACGCGCAAACTCCCCACAGGCAGCACCCGGGGTCAGGATCGAACCCGGGTCTCTACAGAGTCTTTTACCCACCATGAGTGAATCAAGAACCAGGATACAAAGGATAAAGTGGGGGGAGAAAGATTTAATTGGAACCTGAGGGGCAACTTTTGCGCTCATCTGGAGAAAGCCCACGCGGTCACAGGGAGAACGCTAAAACTGCGTACAGACAAGCACCCGAAGTCAGGACCGAACCCGGGTCTCTGGTGCTGTGAGGCAGCAGCTCTACCAGCTGTGCCACTGTTCCGCCCTTAAGAAGATTCTGTCCGCATCTAAAGGCAGTAATGACTGATTCATGCATCTATTATTAACTGAACCACGGCCAAGATCCAATTATAAAACCATTTTACACCTCGGAAAATCTAATGACCTTACATTTAGAAAGAAATTTCCATCCACTCAACCTTCTGGCTGAAAACATGAATCAGCCAAAGCCGCGCGCGGTCTCCAGTGGGGAAGAGCCGATCCTGGACTGACTCTGGACTCTGGTCCCGACCAGGGGGGATATGGAGGAGGGCTGGCCAAATGTTGTGCCTTCCGCCACAGTGATGAATGCTGTGGCGGATGTTTGTGTTACATTTTTATTGTGTGTTGTGTGTTCTTGATCATTGTACCGCTGCTGGCGAATAACGCTGATTGTATTGAAACTATTTATTTTGACAGGGTAAAGGGCCTGTCCCACTTGGCGATTTTTTCGGCGACTGCCGGCATCATTGACTGAAGTATCAGGTCACCGCAAAATTCGCCCGGTGTTATTTCAAGTGTCGCAACAATTTTTTGTCGCCGCTGGATTTTGAAATGTTCAAAATCTTATGGCGACCCTGATATGACGCTGGCAGTCGCCGAAACAAAATCGCCAGGTGGGACTGGCCCTTAACACATTCTTCCCATTTATCATATGGCTCCGAGGCATCTCGTGATCTATTTACCGATCAACTGACATAAATCCTTCACTTCCCAGTGGACCGTCATGTTCTCAGATGCCCATCAATATTAAGCCACCGATGACGAGACTGCTTTATCTCATTAAAACCAAAGGATGATGTGCAAATATTCCACTCGTCTGTCAGGAGGAATACTGCTGACTTTGGAAGGGGTGACGTTTAAGAAGGAACTGCAGACGCTGAAAAAAAATCGACGGTAGACAAATATGTGGAGAGGTGGAATATTGCGTTGGGGGACCAGCTCTCATGTGAAGCTGGGACCCAACGGGGCCCACTTAGTCTAATATATATGTATATATACACGTATATGTGAGTGAGCAGGAAAGAACGGCTGATGTTGGTTTAAACTGAAGATAGACACAAAATGCTGGAGTACCTCAGCGGGTCAGGCGAGAAGGAATGGGTGACGTTTCGGGTCGAGACCCTTCTTCAGACTGATGTCAGGGGAGAGGGCGGGACAAAGATAGTAGTCGGGAAGGAGAATTAAAGTGTTTGGCAATCGGGAGATCAGGTAGGTTCGGGCGGACTGATATATATATACACACATTGAAGTATTTTTTTCTCGTTTATTACATTTACAGTGTACTATGTTTACATATTCTGTTGTGCTGCTGCAAGAAAGAATGTCATTTTTCTATCTGGGACATGTGACTATAAAACACTCCACTCCCTTAAGGTAAACATAGAAACATAGAAAATAGGTGCAGGAGTAGGCCATTCGGCCCTTCGAGCCTGCACCGCCATTCAATATGATCATGGCTGATCATCCAACTCAGGTAGACAAAAGTGTTGGGGCAACTCAGCGGGTGAGGCAGCATCTATGGAGCGAAGAAAATAGGCAACGTTTCGGGCCGAAACCCTAAGGGTTTCGGCCCGAAACGTTGCCTATTTCCTTTTGTCTGCCTACGATTTTCCAGCATCTGCAAGTTCCTTCTTAAACATTTTGTCCACTCTTTTAACCCTTCCTCAGATGGCGACAATGGGCTAAGACAGACGACAGATGGCGCAATGGGCTAAGTGTTCGGCTGGCGACCGGAAGGTAGCCGGTTCGAATCCCGCTTGGAGTGCATACTGTCGTTGTGTCCTTGCGGCAAGACACTTCACCCACCTTTGCCTGTGTGTAAATGTAATGTAATTATGTGAAGCACTTTGGGGTCAATGCAAGTTGACTAAAAATGTGCTATATAAATAGGATTATTTTTATTTATTATTCCTCAGATTTTCTTCAGAGTAAAACTCGAGCAGTTTGACTGGATGGGTGGAATTTGCAAGACATTGGTTTCTCCGCACGCTACCTCCCTCTGCTGGCCTGAGTGAGATGGCGGCCTCTTCGGTGAAATGTCACTGTTGCGAAACTCCCAGACCTTCCCTACGTTCAACATGGGTCATGGAAAATAATTGCTTTGTAACAAGCCTCAGCAGGTAAGACTAAACTCCCGAACAATGTAGTCATTGCATTAAAAAAAAGACCCAGTCCATTACATTCTCACAAATAGGGGGTGGCGCAGTTGGTAGAGCTGCTGCCTCACAGCGCTGGGGAGCTAGGTTCAATTCTGACCTTGGGTCCTGCCTGTGTGGAGTTTGCACGTTCTCTCTGTGACCTCCCACGTCATTTCCTCCCACGTCAAGTGACTTGGTTTCTGTAACTTTGTGTGTAATGTGATAATGGGGTAACATAGAACTATGGGTGCTGTCTGTACGGAGTTTGCATGTTCTCCCCGTTCCCTGCGTGGATTTTCTCTAAGCTCTTCGGTTTCTTCCCACGCTCCAAAGACGTACAGGTTTGTAGGTTAATTGTTCAAGAAGGAACTGCAGATGCTGGAAGATCGAAGGTACACAAAATTGCTGGAGAAACTCAGCGGGTGCAGCAGCGTCTATGGAGCGAAGGAAATAGGCGGTCCCTAGTGTGTGTAGGGTAGTGTTAGTGCGCGGGGGTCGCTGGTTGGCACCGACTCGTTGGGCTGAAAGGCCTTTCACAGCGCTGTATCTCGAAACTAGAGTACAGGTGATCATTGGCCAGCATGGACTGCGTGGGCCGAAGGGCCTGTTTCCACGCTGTATCTCTAAGTTAAATCCTTTTCTTAAAATGCAACATCATTTATTTCTCCCAGGAAGCCTGCAGAACCTTTTGACTTCTTCTTAAAGTTAGGTGCTGGGGATTCTTTGGAGACTTTAATCAAATATCTGTAATTTTGACATCTGCCCTAACATTGGATTTTTGCAAACTATTTAGCGGCAGAAATATCAAACCCATGTTCATTGCTGTCGGGGCGTTAAATTCCTTGCAGAATTAACCTTTATTGAAAAACGGGGATTCCCCTCATCCTTCTAAACTCCAGCGAGTCCAGGCCCAGACAACATCAAACGTTCTTCATAGGTTACCCCGACATCCATGTTATAAAACCTCTTCTGGACCCACTCTAACACCAGCACATCTGGGGTCCAAACCTGCTGGCACTATTTGAGATGCCGTCTGACCAGTGCCTTATATCGTCTGAGCATTACAAAGCTGCGTAGCGACACCTGGTGGTGGCTTTGGTTAGTCAAACCCTCGGATTGGCTGCACCGATCATTTGGGTGCGGGGGGGGTGAGTTTCGCCCGCTTTTTACCGAGTTGTATCAGTCTTGCCCCGCACCTGTGGCAGTAGCATCGTGTTTTTGGCTGTCTTATGCCCCTGTCCCACTTAGGAAACCTGAACGGAAACCTCTGGAGACTTTGCGCCCCACCCAAGGTTTCCGCGCGGTTCCCGGAGGTTGCAGGTGGTTGCCGGAGGTTGCAGGTGGTGGAAGCAGGTAGCGAGACTGACAAAAACCTCCGGGAACCGCACGGAAACCTTGGGTGGGGCGCAAAGTCTCCAGAGGTTTCCGTTCAGGTTTCCTAAGTGGGACAGGGGCATTACTGACCAGAGTTAACTCGTTGTTTTACCGTCGCAAAATAAAGCAAATTAAATTCACTCGCTGTCTTGACTCACCAAAGCGGTGTGAATTTACCAGATTGTCTGCAATGACAAAGATTTTTGCTGTACCCAGGTACAGGTGACAATAAAGTATCATTAAGTCATTGAGCATTGCATTTACCTTCCTTTAGCCCCTGTTGCACTTCCCCGAGTTACTCACGAACTCTCCCGAGTTTTCCCCTTGATTTGAACTCGGAGAATTATGGTAATAGCCGTTCGTTGGTATTTTTTTAACTCGTGTTGAATAAACGTCCCGACTTACCTGATGCCCCGAGTTCCTACGGCTGGCATTACGAGCCGCTACGAAACATCCACGGACTCCATCGAGCTCGCTACCGACATTGCCCGACATTCCCCGAGTTCGAATCGGGGGGAAAACTCGGGAGAGTTCGTGAGTAACTCGGGAAAGTAGGAGTGGGGCTTTACTTCCGACTCAACCTGCAAAATGAACCGTTTGCCTTCCACTCGAGAAGCCAGTGATGAATGTACATACCTTTCTCATTGCTTGCCGATGGGTTGTGGCCAGACTTGGACTTGTCGAAGGTGTTAAAGCTTTGACTGCGCCGGTTGTTGTTGGCACTGGAGGACACACGAGTCTTGGTCTCACTGCCTGCAGTTGACAATCTCGTGGTGGGAGCTGGAAGCCTGAAGCCGAACAGACACAAGAGGAGAGCACCAATCAAACTGAAAGTCACACAGACAAGTTCCCAAAGACTCAAGTCCACCAACAACACGCATCCAAGATGGCGCCCAAGTCCACAGACATGGACCTACAATCATGGATTACAATCGCTACAATCTTCTTTAACGCTCTACTCCTACAGCAGCAATTCTTACTTAATCTTGCTATAAACATTATTCCCTTTACGCTGTCCATGAGGAACGTTCATAGCACCAGGCATCCCTGTATTCCAAAAGCAGTGATACTATGAGTCTTCGTATAAACACTGAGCGACAACAGTCATTCACTTTCTCCTGCAGGTAGACACAAAATGCTGGAATAACTCAGCATCTCTGGAGAGAAGGAATGGGCGACATTTCGGGTTTCGGGACGAGACATTGTCTATTTCCTTCGCTCCATAGATGCGGCCTCACCCGCTGAGCTTCTCCAGCCTGTAACTTTCCCTGCATGGGTTGCTCCCAGGTATTGGTGAAAATATGACAAATAATTTATTTTTTAGCGCAGAATATATTTAAATACAGACAATTTGTATCTGCAAATGGACAATATGTCTCCATTAAACATCGACGTGACATGTACTGAAACACCAATTTGAAAGGATTACAATCAGGATTAATAATCTTGGTTGTGCAAAAGTAAGTAAGTAAGTAAGTTTATTGGCCAAGTATTCACATACAAGGAATTTGCCTTGGTGCTCCGCCCACAAGTAACAACATGACATACAGTGACAGTTACGAATGACTCAGAAAACACTAAACATTAATAATAATAAAACATTAATGATAAAACACCATTGATCAAGCATATGGTGAGCCAACAAAATACCAGATCAAAGGGAGGCTACAGATTTTTGGCTGTTGAGTAGAGCAACTACTCGTGGATAAAAACTGTTTTTTATGTCTGGCTGTGGCAGCTTTGACTGTCCAAAGTCGCCTTCCAGAGGGAAGTGATTCAAAGAGTTTGTGGCCAGGGTGAGAGGGGTCAGGGATGATCTTGCCCGCTCGCTTCCTGCTCCCGATAATTCAGGCCCAAAACTGCATGCTCCTGATAATGCAGGTTGAAGCCCTGCTGTAAAACACTGACTCTTCAAGCTATTCAGAAAGAGAAGTATAATAACAGATGGTTGCGATCTCCAATACACAGTAAATTATTAAAGCTAATTCACGACCTCTGCCAAGTTTGCCCTTGACTCATACTCGCAGCATGGTCGTCACGAGGTCGTCACGAGGTCGTAGGTACTCGTGGCATCACGTAGGTCGGAGCATTTTTTCAACACGACGAAAAATGTCCACGAGAAAAAAAGGTTGTGAATTAGGTGGTGAAAGTGGGACAGGCCCTTAAACCTTCTGGTGAAAAACGAATGCAGCCAGAGATGAGGGGGCGTTGTTAACTGTTTTAAATCTTTTTCAATTAAATATCCGTTTTCAATTTTTAAAAACCCAAGAATGCAATGATTAAATGATTTTCAAAATGTTGCTCCCTTACAAGGGCGAGCAAGATATTTTGCGACAGTGTTTTATTGCTGTCTGCAGCTCAAAGAAAAGTTGTACGCAGAGCGAGCATCAAACGCTACCACACCAAGGCACAAAGAAAATACAGTTCAAGTCCCAATAATGAAACATTTCTGCAGATTTATCTTAAACATAGCCGAGTCAGGGGATATGGGGAGAAGGCAGGAACGGGGTGCTGATTGGGGATGATCAGCCATGATCACATTGAATGGCGGTGCTGGCTCGAAGGGCCGAATGGCCTATTCTTGCACCTATTATCTATTTACCAATTTTGTATTCCATGAGCAAATTAACTAATTGCACAGCTTAATGTTCGACTTCAGGTAATAACTGCCGTTGGAGAGGGGCCAGAGGAGGTTTACGAGAATTATCCCAGAATGATTGGGTTCAATAGGATTAGCATATGGCGGCACTGGGCCTGTACTCACTCGAGTTTAGAAGGATGAGGTGGGTGGGGACGTCATTGAAACATACAGAAGAGTGAAAGGCTTGGATAGAGATGAATGTGGAGAGGATGTTTCCACTAGTGGGAGAGTCTAGGAGCAGTGGATGGAGATGAGGAGGTTTCTTTAGTCAGAGGGTGGTGAATCTGTGGAATTAATTGCCACAGGTGGCTGTGGAGGCCAAGTCAATGGATGTTTTGAGGCCGAGATTGACAGACACTTGGTAATAAGTAAGGGTGTCAGGGTTTAAGGGGAGCTGGCAGAAGTATTTGGGTTGTAAGGGAAAGATAGATTGACCATGATTGAATGGCGGAGAAGATTCGATGGGCAGAATGGCCTAATTCTACTCCTAGAAATGAACTTGTGAAATGTAAAAGTGGGGACCAATGAGTTAAGAGGTAAAAACGGACCCAAAGTGCAGGACTAACTCAGCAGGTTAGGCTGCATCTCTGGAGAACATGGGTTGGTGATGTTTCAGGTCGAGACCCTTCTTCAGACACAATTAATGAGTTAAGAGGTGGTCCTTTGGGTCAACTACCAGCAAGGGTCACCAACAATTCTTCAACAGAATCAGGTAAAATTATCAGCGGCAGTGATAAACATATCCCACACATATCAAACAATCGAAGACTTAGTTAATACAAAAACATTGGTTGCTGAAACCAATAAGCGCTGAAACAGAAGCAAAATCCTGCAGATGCTGCAAATCTGAAATGAAATGCGGGAAATAGTTTGCAAGCTCGGCATCATCTGTGGGAACAGGGTTAACATTTCTGTGATGTTTGGTGCAAAGATCCTATAGCGGAGCAAGATAGACCACTCCCTCTAAATGCAATGGGCTGACGTGTAGTACGCAACGGAGCGGAACGTGGGCCTTTTGTTCATCCATTTCAGTAACCGGACCCGACTCGCAGTGTAATCAACGTTGCGGGGGAACAGTTTGTGTTAATAAATTATAATTCTGAAAATGAGGAGACGATTTTTTATCAAAGAACTTTTATTTTTACGAGGATGTTTCCGTAACCGGCTCCCGTCTCCGCACTAGTATCTTTGCTCCGCTACGGGATCTTTGGTGCGGAGACGGAAGCCGGTTACGGAAATGGGGCTGAAAATCACCCATGAATCTGACCCATGACCCTTACTACGTCTTTTTCGTCGAGTGGACCATCTTGCTCGCTATAGGGTCTGTGGTTTGGTGGACCGTGTTGGGTGCTCCTGCTGTGCAGCGCCACCTGTTGCACGGGAGGAGCAACAGGTCCTCCCACCCCACACAGTCAACCATATATCAGGTCGACACTTTTGTATCCCAAACGTTAATTCTGTTCCTCCCATCGCAAGTGCTGCCCATCTTGCTGAGTAGATGCAAGGTTTCTGCCTTCGTCTTGGCAAGCACTGCGGGCTAAGCTGTTCAGCAAGCTTGCAAAATGCCTGGCCATGCAGTCGGCACTAAAATATTGTTTTAAAAGCGACCAGTTGGGCTATAAACAAGCAAGAACAGCTGACCTAGAGGTCTTTCTCTGAGTGGGCGTATTTCTTGTGCTTTTGCTTTGGAATGGTAACCTGGATGACACACTGTACGACAGAGAAGAAGAAAGGAAAAATGTGATCATGAATAAAGGATAGAGCATGATAGCACAGAATCAGCAGAGAACATGCAATATGAATGTCTATAGAACCAAAGTTCCAATCTCCACTAAACTTGCCCCGAAGCTGTGAAGAAAGTTCTAACTGGATCCAAATACTATAACATTAGTAAGTACAATTCTCGACTTTGTTTGACAAAGTAGTCTTTCCATTAGCAAAGAAGGAAGGACGCACAGTGGCACAGCGGTGGAGTTCCTGCCATTGATCAGGGTTCGATCCTGACTGTGAGCATTTTGTGGCAAGCATCTCTAGAGAACATGGATACGATGTGGACATGATCCGCACTTGCATCTTTTGTTTTAGGTATATTTATCTTGGATTACTCAAATATAATTTTTCCATATAACAATTTACAGCATGGAAGACAGGCCATCTCGGCCCTTCAGGTCCGTGCCGAACACTTATTTTCCCCTAGTCCCCTATTCCCATAAGTGTGACTTCAAATGGACTTTAATATTTCTGAAATAAAGCTCAAGAAATTGATATCTAGGGGCAGAAAGGTAACGGTGCAATGAAGATAAACCTCCCTGAGGTAAAAGACGTGTGGAATATTTCACATGAAGGAGCAGTGGAAGTATAGAATGTTAGAACTTTTCACAGAACAATGGATAATTGTTTTTGGAAGATGAATGATTTAAAAGCTGCCAGGTAACTAATGCGATATATACGATCAGTAAAGACATGTAAATAATTCTGTAAGGCACAGCATGGAAACAGGCCCTTCGGCCCACCGACTCCATGCCGGCCATCGACCACCCATTCAAACTAGTTTTATGTTGTCCCGCTTTCTCAGGCACTCCCAACGCAGTGGGGGCGATGTTACACAGGGCCAATTATCCTACCAACCCCCCCGCACGTCTTAGGGATGTGGGGAGGAAACCGGAGCACCCGGAGGAAACACACGCAATCACAGGGAGAGCGTGCAAACTCCCCACAGACAGCAGCCGAGGTGAAGACTGAATCGGGGTCACTGGCTCTGTGAGGCAGCGGCTGTCCCAGATGTGTCACCGCGAGGTCCTATCTCCAAACAGGTGTGGACGCTGACACAGAAAAGCAAGTGTGCTTTAAAATCAATCTCGTGAATCTCCTGGCAAATTTTGGTCTCCAAATCTGAGGAAGGACATTCTTGCCATAGAGGGAGTGCAGAGAAGGTTCACCAGAGTGATTCCTGGGATGTCAGGACTGTCTTATGAAGAAAGACTGGATAGACTTGGTTTATACTCTCTAG
The DNA here is from genome assembly GCF_028641065.1 of Leucoraja erinaceus. Taxonomy (NCBI): domain Eukaryota; kingdom Metazoa; phylum Chordata; class Chondrichthyes; order Rajiformes; family Rajidae; genus Leucoraja; species Leucoraja erinaceus. The sequence goes on from NC_073394.1 coordinate 4,820,388, forward strand.
AATTTAGGAGATTGAGAGGGGATCTTATAGAAACTTACAAAATTCTTAAGGGGTTGGACAGGCTAGATGCAGGAAGATTGCTCCCGATGTTGGGGGAAGTCCAGAACAAGGGGTCACAGCTTAAGGATAAGGGGGAAATCCTTTAAAACCGAGATGAGAAGAACTTTTTTCACACAGAGAGTGGTGAATCTCTGGAACTCTCTGCCACAGAGGGTAGTCGAGGCCAGTTCATTGGCTATATTTAAGAGTTAGATGTGGCCCTTGTGGCTAAGGGGATCAGAGGGTATGGAGAGAAGGCAGGTACGGGATACTGAGTTGGATGATCAGCCATGATCATATTGAATGGCGGTGCAGGCTCGAAGGGCCGAATGGCCTACTCCTGCACCTAATTTCTATGTTTCTAAATGACCAAAGGGCCAGTTGTGCAAGAGGTGGTTCAATGGCAACTAGGTATTACATATATCAAGTTTCAATGCATGAGTTCATAAATGATTGGAGCAGAATTAGGCCATTCGGCCCATCAAGTCTATCCTACCATTCAATCATGGCCGATCTATCTCTCCCTCGTAACCCCGTTCTCTTTCTTTCACCTCATCATCCCTGACGCCCGCACTAATCAAGAATCTGTCAATCTTTGCCTTAGAAATATCCATTGACTGGGCCTCCACAGCCACCTGTGGCGGTAAATTCCACAGATTCACCATCCGTCTGACTAAAGAAATTCCTCCTCATCTCCTTCCTAAAGGAAGGTAGACAAAAATGCTGGAGAATCTCAGCGGGTGAGGCAGCATCTATGGAGTGAAGGAATAGGTGACGTTTCGGGTCGAGACCCTTTTTCAGACTGATGTGGGGGTTGGGGGGAGGGAAGAAGAAAGGAAGAGGCGGAGACAGTGGGCTGTGGGAGAGCTGGGAAGGGGAGGGGAAGGAGGGAGAAAGCAGGGACTACCTGAAATTGGAGGTCAATGTTCATACCGCAGGGGTGTACACTACCCAAGCGAAATATGAGGTGCTGCTCCTCCAATTTGCAGTGGGCATCTGCAGTTCTTTCATAAACAATACATCCTAAAGGATTGTTCTTTTATTCTGAAGCTATGGCCTCTGGTCCCAGACTCTCCCACTAGTTACAGCACCAGAGACCCTGACTACGGGAGCTGTCCATACGGAGTTTGTACGTTCTCCCCATGACCACGTGAGATTTCCCCGGATGATCCGGTTTCTTCACACACGCCAATGACGTGCAGGTTTATAGGTTAATTGGCTTCGGTAAAATAGTAAATTGTCCCTTGTATGCATACGATAATGCCAGTGTGCGGAGATCAATGGTCGGCACGGACTCGGTGGGCCGAAGGGCCTGTTTCTGCTCTGTATGTCTACACTAAATTAAACTAAATCTTGTCCGCAAGGGGGCCCTGTTCTTATGCTCTGCTGTTCTGTGTTCTGAAACCAGGGGAAAAAGAAAATAATTTTAAAAGAACGACTTTTGAGAAAATGAACCGCAAGTTTCATTTGGATAGACTCGGCTTGTACTCGCTAGAATTTAGAAGATTGAGGGGGGATCTTATAGAAACTTACAAAATTCTTAAGGGGTTGGACAGGCTAGATGCAGGAAGATTGTTCCCGATGTTGGGGAAGTCCAGAACAAGGGGTCACACAGTTTAAGGATAAAGGGGAAATCTTTTAGGACCGAGATGAGAAAACAAATTCACACAGAGAGTGGTGAATCTCTGGAATTCTCTGCCACAGAAGGCAGTTGAGGCCACAGTTCATTGGCTATATTCAAGAGGGAGTTAGATGTGGCCCTTGTGGCTAAAGGGATCAGGGGGTATGGAGAGAAGGCAGTTACAGGATACTGAGTTGGATGATCAGCTATGATCATATTGAATGGCCGAATGGCCTACTCCTGCACCTATTTTCTATGTTTCTGTGTTTCTAAGTTCAATGGTTCAATATTATCATGTGTACAGACTTAGTGAAATTATTTTTTTGCATGCAGTTCAGTATAGTATGGCCAAACCATGCCAATTCAGTAAAGTTGATCCATACAGACCAGCAGGTCTTGCTTAGGTGCCAAGTTTAATCTTAAGCACCCTAATCAATAAGAGGTATCTCTCTTCCTCAATCTATTCACTGGATGTATTCATAGATACATAGAGAGATACACAGAAAATAGATGCCATTTGGCCCTGCACCGCCATTCATCGTGATCATGGCTGATCATCCACAATCAGTAACCCGTGCGTGCCTTCTCCCCATATCCCTTGATTCCGCTAGTCCCAAGAACTCTATCAAACTCTCTTTTAAATTCATCCAGTGAATTGGCCTCAAGAGAGTCTGAAGAAGGGTTTCGGCCCGAAACGTTGCCTATTTCCTTCGCTCCATAGATGCTGCTGCACCCGCTGAGGAAGGACATTCCTTCTAATCTGAGGAAGGACATTCTTCAGGCGGGAGGAAGAAAGGAAGAGGCGGAGACAGTGGGCTGTGGAAGAGCTGGGAAGGGGAGGGGAAAGTGGGAGAAAGCTGGATGCTGGAATCTGGAGCATCTCCTAGAGAAACTCGAAGTTAGACAAAAATGCTGGAGAAACTCAGCGGGTGCAGCAGCATCTATGGAGTGAAGGAAATAGGGCAACGTTTCGGGCCGAAACCCTAAAGGAAATAGGCAACGTTTCGGGCCGAAACCCTGAAGGAAATAGGCAACGTTTCGGGCCGAAACCCTTCCGGGTTTTCGGCCCGAAACGTGGCCTATTTCCTTTGCTCCATAGATGCTGCTGCACCTGCTGAGTTTCTCCAGCTTTTTTGTGTACCTTGGCCTTAAGAGAGAGTTGGATGTAGCTCTTGCAGCTAACGGAATCAAGGGATATAGGGAGAAGGCAGGAACAAGCTACTGAGTTTTTGGATGATCAGCCATGATCATATTGAATGGCGGTGCTGGATCGAAGGGCCGAATAGCGTACTCCTGCACCTATTTTCTATGTTTCTATGTCTATGTGTCTATGTGCCTGCTTTTTCAAAAGCTGCCACTGGAGTTTAATAACACTGGATGTTATTAATGAACCGTGACCACAAGAATCGATAAAGATCCAAAATCTCTGTGTGTGAAATGTTACTTGGGTCAAACATGAACTCTTTGTGCTCACAGGGTTCTGAATTGCTGCTTCCAAGGTGACATAAAACCAGGCCAAGGAGTTAAATAATATTATATTGAGAATATGACCCCCTCACACAACTAGATTGCATAAATTAAACCACTAGGGCACAGTGGGGCAGCGGTAGAGTTGCTGCCTTACAGCGCCAGAGACCCGCGTTCAATCCTGACTACGGGTGCTGTCTGTGTGGAGTTCGCACGTTCTCCCTGCGACCGCGTTGGTTTTCTCCGGGTGCTCCAGTTTCGCAAAGGCGTGTGGGATTGTAGGTTAATTGGCCTCTGCGAATTGCTCCGAATATGGGTGAGAAAGTGGGATAACAGAACTAGTGTGAACGGGTTCACTTCAGAATCCTCATGGACTGGGTGGGCCAAAGGGCATGTCTCCATTCTGTATCTCCAAATTAAGCTAAACTACACTAAGACAGACACAAAAAGCTGGAGTAACTCAGCGGGCCAGGCAGCATCTCTAGAGAGAGGGAATGGGTGACGTTTCGGGTCGAGACCCTTCTGCGGAGCCGAAAACGTCACCCATTCCTTCTCTCCAGAGATGCTGCCCGTCCCGCTGAGTTACTCCAGCATTTTGTGTTTATCTTCGATTTAAATCAGCATCTGCAGTTCTTTTCTCAACTAAACCAAGCAAAAACCATTAATTTGGATCTGACCTTGTTCCACTTTAATCAGGCAGCTTCAAAAAATAATAAGCATAAATATTTGAGTGTTACAATTGAACTTTGCTTCATTAACAAAGGAGGAATAGGATCGGCAAAAGCAAATGTGGAGGAAACCGGTTATTTTTGTTCATTTGGAGGATGTGGGCATTATTGTCTAAGCCAGTAGTTCATCCCAGACCAACCATGAGAAGATGGTAGAAACAGGGAACTGCAGATGCTGCCTTAAAAAAGAAGACACAAAGTGCTGGAGTAACTCAGCAGGTCAGGCAGCATCTCTGGGGGATGTAGGTAGGCGATGTTTTGGGTCGGGACCTTACCTCCGTCACCTGTCCATGTGCTCCTGAGATGCTGCCCGGCCCATTGAGTCCTCTCGTGTCACTCTGAAGCCTGCATCTTCAACTTTATAAAACTTCTTCCCGATGGTGGGGGAGTCCAGAACCAGGGGCCACAGTTTAAAAATATTTAAGCCATTTAGAACGGAGACGAGGAAACACTTTTTCTCACAGAGAGTGGTGAGTCTGTGGAATTCTCTGCCTCAGAGGGCGGTGGAGGCAGGTTCTCTGGCTGCTTTCAAGAGAGAGCTAGATAGGGCTCTTAAAGATAGCGGAGTCAGGGGATATGGGGAGAAGGCAGGAACGGGGTACTGATTGGGGATGATCAGCAATGATCACATTGAATGGCCGTGCTGGCTCGAAGGGCTGAATGGCCTACTGGTGCACCTATTGTCTATTGTCTAGAACTTTTTTCACACAGGTGAATTTCTGGACCTCTCTGCCACAGAGGGTAGTTGAGGCCAGTTCATTGGCTATATTTAAGAGGGAGTTAGATGTGGCCCTTGTGGCTAAGGGGATCAGGGGGTATGGAGAGAAGGCAGGTACGGGATACTGAGTTGGATGATCAGCCATGATCATATTGAATGGCGGTGCAGGCTCGAAGGGCCGAATGGCCTACTGCTGCACCTATTGTCTATTGTCTATTCTTGCCACGGTGGAAGGGATTCATCGATGAGATCGCTACACCTGCTACAAATTCATCCCCACGTTTTGAATTGCTCAAATTCTTTCCCCAATCTTTTAAGCTCTGTTCCGTTTAGTTGAGAGATATATCATGGGAACAGGCTTTCCAGCGCACCGAGTCCTCGCAGACCATCGATCACCCCATCACACCAATTCTACGCAATCCACTGTCTCCACCACTGCCTGCCCAATTTACAAAGGGCCAATTAACCTACAAATTGGCACAATTTGGGAATTTAGGAGGAAAACTGGAGGATCAGAGGGAGAACGTGCAAACTCCGTGAAGGCAGCACCCGGCTAATTGGGTTTTGTAAAGTTGTAAATTGTCCCTTGTGTGTAGGATTGTGCTAGTGTCTGTGTACTCACTGGTCAGGTCCGGACTAGGTGGGCCGAAGGGCCTGTTTCCATGCTGTAACTCTAGAGTCTAGATTTCTAAATCCATTCGGCCCATCAAGTCTACACCACCATTCAATCAAGGCTGATCTATCTTTCCCTCTACACTCAGTGGGACAAGTAGCATCGCCCGAGACCATGGATAGACGAGGTTTCGGGTCGAGACCCTTCTTGTGTTCTTTTGCTTCTTAACCAGCCTCTGCATTTCTTTGCTTCTACAGCCAGGAAACCCCTCGTGAGATGGACACAAACAGCTGGAGTAACTCAGCGGGACAGGCAGCATCTCTGGAGAAAAGGAATAGGTGATGTTTCTGGTCAAGACCCTTCTTCAGACTGAGAGTCAGGGGAGAGGGAAATGAGAGATATGAAGATGTACAAAGAACTCTCCTGACTGAAGAAGGGCTTTGGTCCAAAATGTTACCTATTCCTTTTCTCCAGAGATGCTGCCTGACCCCCCGAGTTACTCCAGCATTTTGCGTTCATCTTCGGTGTTAACCCGCACCTGCAGTTCCTTCCCACACAAACACCCCGTGTGTCTTTTCTTTTAAGATGGAGAGTTAAGCATTGCTTAGCGTTGCATTTATCAATGGAAAGAGGCAAACCTTGACTGCATTTCCAGCTGCGCCTTTTGCTGGCACGGCTGTTGCTGTTGCTGTGCTGGGTGGTGGTGGGGGTGGTGGTGAGGTGTGGGCTGCGGTTGCTGCTGAGGGCCAGGTTGACACGGGGACTGTGGGGGGTGGTGATGCTGGGCCCCCTGCTGCTGACACACAACCCCAGGCTGTTGCTGCGTCTGTGGCTTCAGCGGCTGCTGCTGTGTCTGTGTCTGTGTCTGCTGTTTCTGTGGTTGCTGCTGCTGTTGCTGCTGCTGCTGTTGCTGCTTGTACCGGGACAGGCTAAAGAAGAGGCCCAAGATCGCCTTTAGATTTCCATTCCGGATTTCTGAAACAGATAAGGCAGTAATATGCAGATCAATGTCTGTCAATAGACAATAGGTGCAGGAGTAGTCCATTCGGCCCCTCGAGCCAGCACTGCCATTTAATGTGATCATGGCTGATCATCCACAATCAGTACCCCGTTCCTGCCTTCTCCCCATATCCCCTGACTCCGCTATCTTTAAGAGCCCTATCCAGCTCTCTCTTGAAAGCATCCAGCAAACCTGCCTCCACCGCCCTCTGAGGCAGAGAATTCCACATACTAAAGTCACGCAAAGGTTCATCGGTTTAGTTAGTGCTGGTGACACAGTCGCACAGCTGGTAGCGCTGATGACTCACCGAGCCCGAGATCTGCGTTCCGTCTCGCCATTATTTCAGCTTGGTCTAGTTTCGTGGTGCAGCGCGGAAACAGGCCCTTCAGCCCACCGAGCCCGCGCCGACCTGCGATCCCCGCACGCGGGCCAATTTACACTCTTATATTAAGACGATTATCCTACATAGAAACATAGAAATTAGTTGCAGGAGTAGGCCATTCGGCCCTCGAAGCCTGCACCGCCATTCAATATGATCATGGCTGATCATCCAACTCAGTATCCCGTACCTGCCTTCTCTCCATACCCCCTGATCCCTTTAGCCACAAGGGCCACATCTAACTCCCTCTTAAATATAGCCAATGAACTGGCCTCAACTACCCTCTGTGGCAGAGAGTTCCAGAGATTCACCACTCTCTGTGTGAAAAAAAGTTCTTCTCATCTCAGTTTTAAAGGATTTCCCCCTTATCCTTAAGCTGTGACCCCTTGTCCTGGACTTCCCCAACATCGGGAGCAATCTTCCTGCATCTAGCCTGTCCAACCCCTTAAAAATTTTGTAAGTTTCCATAAGATCCCCTCTCAATCTCCTAAATTCTAGAGAGTATAAACCAAGTCTATCCAGTCTTTCTTCATAAGACAGTCCTGACATCCCAGGAACATCCTATCCTGACACTACAAACCTGCGCGTCTGTGGAGTGTGGGAGGAAACCGAAGATCTCGGGGAAAACCCACGCAGGTCACGGGGAGTGAACGTACAAACTCCATGCAGACAGCACCCGTAGTCGGGATCGAACCCGGGACTCTGGAGCTGCCAGCGCAGTAAGGCAGCAATTCTACCGCTGCACCGCCGTGCCGCTTCCGACAAAGCATCTTCATAAGTTTATGGTGATAGGAGCAGGATAAGCCCATTCGGCCCATCAAATCTACTCCGCCATTCAATCAAGGATGATCTATCTTTCCCTCTTAACCCCATTTCTCCCCAGACACCAGGTACTAATCAAGAATCTATCAATTTCGGCCTTAAAAATATCCATTGACGTGGCCTCCGCGGCATTCTGGGGCAATGAATTCTACGGATTCACCACCCCCTTGCAAATTAAATTCTTCCTCATCTCCTTCCTAAAGGAAAGTCCTTTAATACTTACAAACTTAAAGCACATGGCATTGGGGGTTCAGTATTGATGTGGATAGAGAACTGGCTGGCAAACAGGAAGCAAAGAGTAGGAGTAAACGGGTCCTTTTCACAATGGCAGGCAGTGACTAGTGGGGTACCGCAAGGCTCAGTACTGGGACCCCAGCTATTTACAATATATATTAATGATCTGGATGAGGGAATTGAAGGCAATATCTCCAAGTATGCGGATGACACTAAGCTGGGGGGCAGTGTTAGGTGTGAGGAGGATGCTAGGAGACTGCAAGGTGACTTGGATAGGCTGGGTGAGTGGGCAAATGTTTGGCAGATGCAGTTTAATGTGGATAAATGTAAATCCATTTTGGTGGCAAAAACGGGAAAGCAGATTATTATCTCAACGGTGGCCGATTGGGAAAGGGGGAGATGCAGCGAGACCTGGGTGTCATGGTACACCAGTCATTGAAGGTAGGCATGCAGGTGCAGCAGGCAGTAAAGAAAGCGAATGGCATGTTGGCTTTCATAGCAAGAGGATTTGAGTATAGGAGCAGGGAGGTTCTACTGCAGTTGTATAGGGTCTTGGTGAGACCACACCTGGAGTATTGCGTGCAGTTTTGGTCTCCAAATCTGAGGAAGGACATTATTGCCATAGAGGGAGTGCAGAGAAGGTTCACCAGACTGATTCCTGGGATGTCAGGACTGTCTTATGAAGAAAGACTGGATAGACTTGGTTTATACTCTCTAGAGTTTAGGAGATTGAGAGGGGATCTTATAGAAACTTACAAAATTCTTAAGGGGTTGGACAGGCTAGATGCAGGAAGATTGTTTCCGATGTTGGGGAAGTCCAGGACAAGGGGTCACAGCTTAAGGATAAGGGGGAAATCCTTTAAAATCGAGATGAGGAGAACTTTTTTCACACAGAGAGTGGTGAATCTCTGGAACTCTCTGCCACAGAGGGTAGTTGAGGCCAGTTCATTGGCTATATTTAAGAGGGAGTTAGATGTGGCCCTTGTGGCCAAGGGGATCAGAGGGTATGGAGAAAAGGCAGGTACGGGATACTGAGTTGGATGATCAGCCATGATCATATTAAATGGCGGTGCAGGCTCGAAGGGCCGAATGGCCTACTCCTGCACCTAATTTCTATGTTTCTATGTTTCTATGTAATATTGAGGCTGCGATCACTGGTCCCAGACTCTCCCACTAGTGGAAACATCCTCTCTATCCTATCCCTGCCTTTATCGTGTTTAAGAATGAACTGCAGATGCTGGAAAATCGAAGGTCGACAAAAATGCTGGAGAAACTCAGCGGGTGCAGCAGCATCTATGGAGCGAAGGAAATAGGCAGCGTTTCGGGCCAAAACCCGGAAGGAAATAGGCAACGTTTCGGGCCGAAACCCGGAAGGGTTTCGGGCCGAAACGTTGCCTATTTCCTTCGCTCCATAGATGCTGCTGCACCCGCTGAATTTCTCCAGCATTTTTGTCTACCTTGCCTTTGTCAGATTGCATCAATAGACAATAGACAATACACAATAGGTGCTGGAGTAGGCCATTCGGCCCTTCGTGCCAGCACCGCCATTCAATGCGATCATGGCTGATCATCCCCAATCAGTACCCCGTTCCTGCCTTCTCCCCGTATCCCCTGACTCCGCTATCTTTAAGAGCTAAATCCTATTCAAAGGTTCTGCTTAATTTGAGAACATGAAATGTAGAATTATTTCTTACCTTCTGCCGAAAGACCCTGTATGTTCACCCCTTTGGCAGCCAAGAAACTGAGGCACACATCAATGTTTTCAATCTGGAGATAGATAAACACAAAGGAAAAGAGCAATTTGAATCCTGTTGCACGAGAAATAGATCAGAGATGATTCCATCTACTCCAAATAATATTTTAACCTCCCATGACAATTGTATGTCTTGTTCTTTCATAGTATTCCTTTCTCCGCCAACAATAGGAGATTGAGAGGGGATCTTATAGAAACGTACAAAATTCTTAAGGGGTTGGACAGGCTAGATGCCTGAAAATTGTTCCCGATGTTAGGGAAGTCCAGGACAAGGGGGTCACAGCTTAAGGATAAGGGGGAAATCCTTTAAAACCGAGATGAGGAGAACTTTTTTCACACAGAGAGTGGCGAATCTCTGGAACTCTCTGCCACAGAGGGTAGTTGAGGCCAGTTCATTGGCTATATTTAAGAGGGAGTTAGATGTGGCCCTTGTGGCCAAGGGGATCAGAGGGTATGGAGAGAAGGCAGGTACGGGATACTGAGTTGATGATCAGCCATGATCATATTGAATGGCGGTGCAGGCTCGAAGGGCCGAATGGCCTACTCCTGCACCTATTTTCTATGTTTCTATGTTTCTATGTTAACAAGCAACCAACCTATCAACCAAAGAAGGGGAATAAAATATCACTGGATCCGGCTACAATTTTCCTTGCGTTAACCCAAACGCCTTCCCATTTCCCCAACAAGATAACAAACGATTACGCTATGAACCACCGGCGGCACGGTGGCGCAGCGGTAGAGTTACTGCCTCACAGCGCCAGAGACCCGGGTTCGATCCTGACTACGGGTGCTGCTTGTACGGAGTTTGAACGTTCTCCCCGTGACCTGCGTGGGTTTACTCCAGGAGCGCCGGTTTCCTCCCACACTCCAAAGACGTGCAGGTTTGAAGGCCGACTGGCCCCTGTTAGTTGTCCCGAGTGTGTCGGGAGTGGATGAGAAAGTGGGAATCGCCGGAGATGTGCTCTGACGGCCGGCCTGCGGCCTACGGCATGCGGAAGCCGCGGTCTCCGGTAAGGAGGTGGACGTTTTGGGAGCTCCAGGCCGCGAGCTGTGCTCAACCTGTCCCGACGTCGGGGTTCCGACCATCCCGACCAGAGAGCTTGAACATCGGGCTGTCCGTAGCGGCAACTACGGAGGGTCAAGGCCACGACCACGGGCGAACAAGGTACGAGGAGGAGGAGGAGGTGGACTGTATTCCCTTCCGCCACAGTGAAGAATGCTGTGGTGGACGTCTGTGTTGAATTAATTTGTGTATTATGTCCTTTTTGAATTGTAACTCTGCATGGTAAATTACATTCCACTGCACCTTATGGTGTATGTGACAAATTCAGATTCAGATTCAGATTCAGATTCAATTTTAATTGTCATTGTCAGTGTACAGTACAGAGACAACGAAATGCATTTAGCATCTCCCTGGAAGAGCGACATAGCAAACGATTTGAATAAATAATAATAAGTGTCCGGGTGGGGGGGGGTGGTGATTGGCAGTCACCGAGGTACGTTGTTGAGTAGAGTGACAGCCGCCGGAGAGAAGCTGTTCGTCGACCTGCTGGTTCGGCAACGGAGAGATCTGTAGCGCCTCCCGGATGGTAGGAGGGTAAACAGTCCATGGTTGGGGTGAGAACAGTCCTTGGCGATGCTGAGCGCCCTCCGCAGACAACGCTTGCTTTGGACAGACTCAATGGAGGGGAGCGAGGAACCGGTGATGCGTTCATCGGGAAAGTTTAAATACATTTAAACTTTGAACTTTGATAACAGAAATAGTGTGAACAGGAGATCGATGGATAGCATGGACATAGTGGGCTGAAGGGCCTGTTTCCGTGCTGTGTCTCTTAAAGCTAAAATAAAAACTAAACCCCATTTACAGTATTCATCCGACCACCAAAGATGCATTCAGCTCAATTAAATCTAAGAGCATTTAACGTGGCTACTTCCAGCGTGGGCGTGTCCTTTGGTCCCCCCGTGTCCCACTGTCCCATGGAACAGCCACTCTTTCAATGAACAGGACAAGTAATGATGGCCGCGCCTAGTATAAGCAGTCGCCTAAAGAACGGTCAATAGAAGATGTCATTTACCCTTCATTCCCAAACAAATGTAAAAGCCTGAGAGGACACGAGGGTGAGCAAAGCCAGGTTATAAAATCCTTGATTGGTTGCTAGGTGGGTTGCTAGGTGGTAATTCACCATGAGATGCATTGAGCAAGATCCACCAACCTTGGTGTGTAACCAAGTTTACCAACTGCCAAGAATCGCACAAATTCACTGACGGCATGGTGGCGCAGCGGTAGAGTTGTTACATTGCAGCACCAGAGACCCAGGTTCGATCCCAAGGCAGCGCCTTTACCACCTCAGGCAATTGAGGAAATTCAGAGTGTCTACGAGGATCCTCCAGTGCTTCTACGCAGCGGCGGTGGAAAGCATCTTGTCCGGGAACATTACCATCTGGTTTGGGAATTGCTCTGCCAAGGACAAGAAGGCTCTGCAGAGAGTAGTGCGTTCGGCCGAACGCACTATGGGAACTTCACTCACCCCCCTGCAGGAACTATAGAACAGGAGGTGCAACTCCAGAGCAAACAAAATCATGAGAGACCTCTTCCACCCCTGCAACGGACTGTTCCAGCCGCTACGGTCAGGCAAACACCTCCGTTGCCATGCAGTGAGAACGGAGAGGTTGAGAAGGAGTTTCTTCCCAGAGGCAATTCGGACTGTAAACGCCTATCTCACCAGGGACTAACTGTACAGAACGTTTTTCCTCCTATTATTTATTATGTAAAATAATATGTGTGTTATGATTGTGTTTATAATTTGTTTGGTTGTTTTGTTGTTCCGCGAGCATTGCCACTTTCATTTCACTGCACATCTCATATGTGTATGTGACAAATAAACTTGACTTGACTTGACTTGACTTGATCCTGACCGTGGGTGCTGTCTGTACAGAGTTTGCACGTTCTCTCCATGACCTGTGTGGATTTTATCTAAGATCTTCGGTTTCCTCCCACACTCCAAAGACGTACAGGTTTGTAGGTTAATTGTCTTGGTATGAATGTAAAATTGTCCCCAGTGTGTGTAGGTTAGTGTTAGTTTGTGCGGGGATGGCTATGGGCCGAAGGGCCTGCTTCCGCACTGTGTCTCAAAACTAAAACTAAATCAGATGATGTTTCCTACTTTGGTATGAAGAAATTATATAAACCTTTTTGTTTTTTGTTCCACAGCAGTTAATTAGTTTAGTTTAGTTTATGTTTGTTTAATGTTGTCACATGTACCCAGGTACAGTGAAAAGCTTTTTTGTTGCGTGCTATCCTGTCAGCGAAGACGATGATTACAATCAAGACATCCACAGTGTGCAGATACAGGATAAAGGGAATCATGTTTCGGGCAAGATGAAGTCCAGTAAAGTCCGATTAAAGATAGTCTTAAGTCATCTTGAGGAAATGCATTTCGTTGTCTCTGTACTGTACACTGACAATGACAATTAAATTGAATCTGAATCTGAATCTGAATCTGAAATGCGATTCCTCCTAATGGATAAATCAGACCAATTCATAACGAGTTGGTCTCCATTCGTCGTTTTGTTGGAATCATATGGTGCAACACAATTGTAAAATATAACTGTTTCAGGACTGGACGAGGGTTGGTCAAGATTATAAATAATGATCTCCTTTTCTTTTTTATTTTATTTTCTTTTCTCTATTTTCTCTCTCAACTTTCTTCATTTACTCGTTTTCTTTCGTCACACACTATATATTTCACATCTTTCTATCCTTTACTATCTAACTTCTTTTTCTTATTCTCATCTTTTTTCAATGTAACAAAAAAAAAAAAAGAAGTTGTACATAAAATGTATTATGAAAATATATATTAGGCACTTTGGTGCCATATGACTGTACTTACTTCTAATAAAATAAAATATTTTTAAAAAACAAAGATAGTCTTAAGGGCCTGTTCCACTTGGCCGTCATTCGCACGCCATTTAAGCGACCTGCTAGCGTGTGGGTAGCACGTGGGTAGCGTGGGACGGGCGCATGGAGTGGTGTGGAGGAGTGTGGACTTCGTCCTGCACTAAATCTTCGCGCGCCACCGGCCTGTCACGTAACTGGCGGCCAAAGTGAGACAGACACATAAGGGTCTCCAATAAGGTGGATCAGGATCATTGTCTAGTTGGTGACATAGAAACATAGAAAATAGGTGCAGGAGTAGGCCATTTGGCCCTTCGAGCCTGCACCGCCATTCAACATGATCATGGCTGATCATCCAACTCAGTATCCCATCCCTGCCTTCTCTCCATACCCCCTGATCCCTTTAGCCACAAGGGCCACACCTAACTACCTCTTAAATATAGCCAATGAACTGTGGCCTCAACTACCTTCTGTGGCAGAGAATTCCAGAGATTCACCACTCTCTGTGTAAAAAATGATTTTCTCATCTCGGTCCTAAAAGACTTCCATCTTATCCTTAAACTGTGACCCCTAGTTCTGGACTTCCCCAACATCGGGAACAATCTTCCTGCATCTAGCCTGTCCAACCCCTTAAGAATTTTGTAAGTTTCTATAAGATCCCCCCTCAATCTTCTGAATTCTAGCGAGTACAAGCCGAGTCTATCCAGTCTTCGTTCATATGAAAGTCCTGCCATCCCAGGAATCAGTCTGGTGAACCTTCTCTGTACTCCCTCTATGGCAAGAATGTCTTTCCTCAGATTAGGAGACCAAAACTGTACACAATACTCCAGGTGTGGTCTCACCAAGACCCTGTACAACTGCAGTAGAACCTCCCTGCTCTTACACTCAAATCATTCTGCTATGAGTGCTAACATACCATTTGCTTTCTTCACTGCCTGCTGCATCTGCATGCCTACTTTCAATGACTGGTATACCATGACACCCAGGTCTCGTTGCATCTCCCCTTTTCCTAATCGGCCACCATTCAGATAACAGTGACAGTGACAGGATGTTCAGTTGCCTGACAGCTGGGAAGTAGCTCGGAATTATTCATCCTCATATCAACATTTTACTTGGGTTTTACGATATTTACAAAGTCACAGTTTCCTTAATGCGAAGACAGACACAAAATGGTGGAGTAACTCAGCGGGCCAGCCGGCATGTCTGGAGAGAAGGAATGGGTGACGTTTCGGGTCGAGACCCTTCTTCAGACTTTTCTCCAGAGATGCTGCCTGTCCCGCTGAGTTACTCCAGCATTTTGTGTCTATCGTCGGTGTAAAGTAGCATCTGCAGTTCCTTCCCACGCTGTTTCCTTCAATTCAGCTCTGGTGAAATGCGTTGCAAGGACCCACACCGGTTGATCTATAGGTGACTGCACGGAATTAACGCGCAGACCACATTTTGCGTGTGTAGTTTGCCAGTTCAGTTGCTGCAACAATCTAATGCAGAGCAATCGACTCGGACATTTACTCTTGTGGAATGCAAAGTGTGAAATGAATACCATTTTTTCATTCCACACCAGACAGCTGGGACTTCTAACCACGGCATTGCGCAGACACAGTTCATGGATAGCAGCTTGCGGATAGATTAATGCAGAAACTCACCCTCTGCCAGCATCAGACTGTCAAGTCTCTACGGTGTAAATCCAAGCTTGATGCCAACGCTCAGGTAACGCCGTCCATTTGTGCACTTGTCTCCTGGCAACAGTGAGTGCCATAGTAATGATGTCATCCTGGCTTGACTCGCTACACCTGTGTATACCTGTGTGCCAGGTAGCAACTGGAAGGTAACCAGGATGCTTCAGCCAGCACTTGGGCTTCAGTAGCCTGTGCCGCAGGGTATGCTTAGACAATAGACAATAGGTGCAGGAGTAGGCCATTCGGCCCCTCGAGCCAGCACCACCATTCAATGCAATCATGGCTGATCATCCCCAATCAGTACCCCGTTCCCGCCTTCTCCCCATACCCCCTGACTCCACAATCTTTAAGAGCCCTATCTAGCTCTCTCTTGAAAGCATCCAGGGAACCGGCCTCCACCGCCCTCCGAGGCAGAGAATTCCACAGACTCACCACTCTCTGAGAGAAAAAAGTGTTTCCTCGTCTCCGTTCTAAATGGCTTACCCCTTATTCTTAAACTGTGGCCCCTGGTTCTGAACTCCCCCAACATCGGGAACGTGTTTCCTGCCTCTAGCGTGTCCAAGCCCTTTACATTCTTATATGTTTCAATGCGGTTTTGTGCATGATTAACGCTTTGTTTAGGAAAGAACTGCAGATGCTGGAGAAATCGAAGGTAGACAAAAATGCTGGAGAAAGTCAGCGGGTGAGGCAGCGTCTGTGGAGCGAAGGAAAAGGCAACGTTTCGGGTCGAGACCCTGGTCTCCAGCATTTTTGTCTACCTTAAAATCTTCAATGTTTCGTTTTAGTTTAATTTAGAGAGACTGCATGGAAACAGGCCCTTCGCCCCCCCCCCCCCCCCCCCCCCCCCCTCCCGAGTCCATGCCCACCATCGATCTCCGCACACTAGCACCATCCTACACACACTAAGAGCAATTTATAACTTACCGAAGCCAATTAACCTACCAACTTGCGCGTGTCTGGAGTGTGGGAGGAAACCGGAGCACCTGAGGAAAGCCTTTTCCCTTCGTGACCGCGTGGGTTTTATCCCCGGGTGCTTCGCTTTCCTCCCACACTCCAAAGACGTGCAGGTCTGTAAGTTAATTGGCTTCGGTACGTTGTAAATTGTAAATTGTTCCTGGTGTGTGTTGGATAATGTCAGCGTGCGGGGATCGCTGGTCGGCGAGGACTCGGTGGGCCGAAGGGCCTGTTTCCGCGCAGTATCTCTAAACTAAATTAAGTCTAAACGTGGAAGATTTTAGACCATTAATGAACATTAATGAACTAAACACAGTGAGCACTTAAAAGATGATCACTGATTGCCAAGTGTTTCAAGACACTAAAGAACGTTCTGCTTCCAAATTAGACATTGAGCATTAAAGTCTTGTAATCATTTGGTAGAAAGGTAGATACATAGATGGGTGTGGAAATGAGTGCCAAGCTGGCTTTCTATTTTGAATGAGCAAAAATAACCGATTGAATGAATACCAATGAGGATGAGTTTACTATCTCAGCTGTTCTCTAACACATGAAGTAACATCAAAGTTTGAGACGTTCACCTGTTCTCTGGCTCAGAATCCTTTCAATATGAAGATGGAGTAAATAAACCATCCCCCTCCCCTTGCGTTAACCCACTGGAGGAGGTCAGGGGGTTGAGCAGCATCAGTGTGGGGTGAGGGGAGGGGGGGTGAAGAAATAGTTGGCATCTTGGGTCATGAACCCGCACTGAGACTCTGTCATCTTGACCAGCTGAGTTCCTGCAGCAGATTAGGACAGTTCTTGCTGGAGTAAGAACATAGAAACAAAGAACTGCAGATGCTGGTTAATACACAGTCTGGAGAAGGGTCTCGACCAGAAACATTATCTATCCATGTCCTCCAAAGGTGCTGCCTGACCAGCTGAGTTACTCCAGCGCTTTGTTTGTCCTTAAGTGCTGGAGTAATTCAACGGGTCAGGCAGCATCTCTGGAGAACATGGTTAGGTCATGTTTTGGGTCTTTGGACTTTAGAGATACAGCACGGAAACAGGCCCTTCTATCCAATGGGTCCACCCTGACCAGCGGTCCCCGCACACTAACGCTGTCCTACTCAAACTAGGGACAAATTACAATTTTACCAAGTCAATTAACCTACAAACCTGTACGTCTTTGGAATGTGGGGGGAAACCGGAGCACCCGGAGAAAACCTACGCAGGTCACGGGGAGAACGTACAAACTCCGTACAGACAGCACCTGTAGCGGGTCTCTGTGAGGCAGCAACTCTACCGCTGCGCCACCGTGCCGCCCACAATAATCTTTGAAAGTGTAAGGCACAAAGAAAATAAAGCAAGGTATATAACAGAAAACAGACAAGTCTCTCTGATGATCACAAAAATTAACTAATAAGCTTTGGGAATGAAATGAAGATAAATGTTCAAAATTAAAATGGATATGCAGGGATTGGAGGGAAATGAATCATATGCAGGCAGATGAGATTAGTTCATCTTGGTATCAGACATTGTGGGCCGAAGGGCCTGTACTGTTGTGCACTATTGTATGCTTCATGTTCTATAATCTAGACGAGATATTCTATCGCAAATTTTGGTCACAGATTTTGTTAACTGAATTTTCATCAAAGGTTAAACACTTTCTCTTTCCCTCTCCTGAGCCAGAAAGTCTTGGCACAGACACTGTGGGCCAATGGGCCTCTTCCTCTGTTGTACTGTTCTCAGGGCATTTATCTTTCCCTGAGAAAAATCTCTTGATTAGTCAGGGTGTCAGGAGTTATCGGGCAAAGGCAGGAGAATGGGGTATAAGAGCTCTGGTAAGACCACATCTGGAGTATTGCGTACAGTTTCTCCTAATTTGAGGAAGGACATCCTTGTGATTGAGGCAGTGCAGCGTAGGTTCAAGAGATTGATCCCTGGGATGGCGGGACAGTCATATGAGGAAAGATTGAAAAGACTAGGCTTGTATTCACTTGAGTTTAGAAGGATGAGGGGGATCTTATAGAAACATATAAAATTATAAGAGGACTGGACAAGCTAGATGCAGGAAAAATGTTCCCAATGTTGGGTGAGTCCAGAACCAGGGGCCACAGTCTTACAATAAAGGGGAGGCCATTTAAGACTGAGATGAGGCCTTTTTCACTCAGAGAGTTATGAATTTGTGGAATTCCCTGCCACAGAGGGCAGTGGAGGCCAAGTCACTGGATGGATTTAAGAGAGAGTTAGATAGAGCTCTAGGGGCTAGTGGAATGAAGAGATATGGGGAGAAGGCAGGCACGGGTTATTGATTGGGGACGAACAGCCATGATCACAATAAATGGCGGTGCTGGCTCGAAGGGCCGAATGGCCTCCAACTGCAACTATTTTCTATGTTTCTATGTTAGGAGGGAGAGATGGATCAGCCATGATTGAATGACTTGATGGGCTGAATGGCCTAATTCTGCTCCTAGAACCTATGAACTTACGAACAAAAGGCTCGGAAAGAAGCTTGACTGCACACCCAGCTTTGAAATGGCACTTTTAATTGGCGATAGAACAGTTTCTTCCCCTGCTCTTATCAGGCAACTGAACCATCCCACCAACAACTACAATACAATACAATTTATTTGTTGTCATTTGAACCCAGAGGTTCAAACGAAATTTAGTTTCTGCAGTGATACACACAAGAAAAAGAACCAAGACACAACACAATTTACACAAACATCCATCACATTGAATCTCCTCCTCACTGTGATGGAAGGCAAAGTCTTATCTCTCACTTAACTAGGCAGCAGTCCTGAGCTACTATCTACCCCCATTGGAAACCCTTGGACTATATTAACTGGACGTTACCGGACTTTGTCTTACACCGCTGTGGACGGCTCGATTGTTATCGTGTATGGTCTTTCCGCTGACTGGTTAGCATGCAACAAAAAGCTTTTCACTGTACCTCGGTGCACGTGACAATAAACTAAACTAAACTGAGCTGAGCCCATCGCACCATTCTAGAGCATTCACTTGCTGCCTTCCTATTCACCACTCACATCAAACATTAGCGGTACTGTTCTTCAACAGCCCGCAAATGTCGAAATACTAACATGACTCAGAAGCAGATTGTGCTCGGGTCGACTTTGATAAATCATCGACTCATTTACGATTTGTGTTGTCGTCAAACAACGAGAGACATGTGATCCCTGAGCAAACAAATGGTTCCAAAGTGAACAGGTTAGTAGTGGCTGAGTCATGTAACTGTATCCAGTGACTCTTTACTCTCCTATTAATAGCCTTCTGGTGGCTCAATTCAAATTCAAACTGAATGCCATAAATGATAAACAACTTGTGCGAGCAACTTTTCCACTCATTTTATTCTTCTCCAACCATCTTTATTGTTTCTGGCATGCTGTCATGTCACAGTTTAGTTTGGGAACAACTCTGCATAAAGGGCCTGTCCCACATACATGATTTTTTCGGCGACTTGCCGGCACCCGTCATAGTCGCAGCAGGTCTCCGAAAATCTTCAACATGTTGAAAATCCAGCGGCGACCAGGACAAGGTACGATTCTTTGGGCGACTACTGTCATCAGGGGTGTCGCCTGTACGGTCGTGAGTCGTCCCCTCAGTCACCCAAAGAGTCGTAGCGTCTAAATGTTCAAGAAGGAACCGCAGATGCTGGAAAATCGAAGGTACACAAAAAAGCTGGAGAAACTCAGCGGGTGCAGCAGCATCTATGGACCCGCTGAGTTTCTCCAGCTTTTTTGTGTACCTGTGAGTCGGTGCATCTTTCTGGTCGCCGCTGGATGTTCAACGTGTTGGAAATTTTCGCCGACCTATGACGGGTGCCGGCAGTCGCCGAAAAAGTCGCGTAAGTGGGACAGGGCCCACAAGACCGCTAGGAAATGAAATGAGTTGTGGATGTAGTCCAGTCCATCACACAAACCAAACTGCCCACCATCGAATCCATCTGCACTTCACGCTGCCTCGGAAAAGCACCCAACACAATCAAAGTCTTGTCCCACCCTTTGTAGTTTAGTTTAGTTTAGAGACACAGCAAGGGAACAGGCCCCTTCATCCACTGAGTCCGCGCCAACCAGCGACCCCCGCACGTTAACACTATCCCACACACGCTGGGGGCAATCTACAATTTTACCAAAGCCAATTAACCTACAAACCTGTAATTCTTTGGAGTGCGGGAGGAAACCGGAGCACCCGGAGAAAACCCACGCAGGTCACGGGGAGAACGTACAAACCTCGTACAGACAGCGGCCGTGGTCAGGATCGAACCGGGGTCTCTGGCGCTGTGACTCTGCCACTGCGCCACCGTGCTGCCCATGAATCGCTGAGTTTTATTTGTAATCAATCTTCTATTGCGCCTCTAATCTTCATTCTTACGTCCGTGTCGAGGTCGTAAGTCCACAAAATATGCAGATATTTTACCGCAGATTTACCTCAACCAAATTTAAGACCAAGTCACAGTCTATTATCACAGAGGACGAAGGAACACCTAGAATAGACGCAAAATGCTGGAGTAACTCAGTGGCTCAGGCAGCATCTCTGGAGAAAACTTCCAGTGGAGACCCTTCTTCAGACTGAGAGAGGAATTGAGAAACACCAACCATGCCTTGTTAAGGTAGATTCTCACCTATTAATTGCTAAATTGACAGCGCTAAGTGCAAGCAAAAGAAAAATCCTACAAGTCTTTCTGGTATTTTTAAACCTTGCCCATCTCTGACTGCGACCTCATTAACATTTCTATTGTGTCGAAATTGCTTTCTAACTGCACTTCCTCAACTGGCAGACAATGGACACAGAGTGTAATTAATGCAGGAGCATTGAGCTAATGCTTGCTAAAAGGGTGTTGTGAATAACAGTGATTAGTCAAATATACAGACATTGTGCCCAGGAAGGATGTGTCAGCTACACAGCGCACACACACACACACACACACACACACACACGGAAGATGAGAATGTCCTGCTAGTATTTGATAGCAATTACTGTGAAATGGTTCCCGACTGACTGCCTTATACAACAGCTGTTGAGGACGAACACTGTAGGAAGGAAAAAGTTCCATGCAAGCTTATTTTTTTGTCAAGTACTTCGACATACGCTACAGGTCTCTCCGCAGGAACAGCTTCTTCCCTGCGGCTGTTACATTACTTAACTCTGTACCACGGTGATTGCCAGTCAACCCCCCACCCCCCCCGGCCACTCCTTCCACCAGAAAAAATTGCACTACTATGACTGTATGTACGTAAATATATTTATTGCTCATATTCTATGTCGCTCTTCTAGGGAGATGCTAACTGCATTTCGTTGTCTCTGTACTGTACACTGATTCAGATTCAGATTCAGATTCAATTTAATTGTCATTGTCAGTGTACAGTACAGAGACAACGAAATGCATTTAGCATCTCCCTGGAAGAGCGACATAGCAAATGATTTGAATAAATAATAATAAGTGTCCGGGGGGGGGTGGTGATTGGCAGTCACCGAGGTACGTTGTTGAGTAGAGTGACAGCACAATGCCAATAACGTTTGAATCTGAATCTGATGCCTGTAGCGATCACAGAGATGTTGATTGTGTACTAAAGTAGACAAGAATGCTGGAGTAACTCAGCGGGTGAGGCAGCATCTGCGGAGCGAAGGAATAGGCGACGTTTCGGGTCGAGACCCTTCTTCATACCGATGATATATACAAGGCAGCCCAAGTGTATAAGAAAAACCTACTTTTTTAATACAATAGTGCCAAGTAACTTCAAAATACTCTGGAGTCGATTCCAGTTAAAAAGCTTGACTGCTCAAATAAGCACAAGTATTAAGTTTCAGACAATCTAATTATAGACAGTTGTTCAAAAATACTCGATCTGCAATTGCCACCCACGGGAAATTCAAAGCAACCTCATGGCATTTGTGCCTTTTAAGGAAATCGTCCCAAAATGTGAAAGGTGCAGGTCATTTGTGAACGAAACTGGCACCAAACACTTACGGCTAAAGTTCAGGGTGAGGATCTGAACTGCAAACGCAATCAATTGTCCATTTGGCCTTTTATCACCAGCGGCTATCTCTGTTAGTGTCAGCACCTGCTGGTGTCGGCCGGGTCAGGTTGACTTTGCAGATTACTGAGCGGAGTTTTCAAAAAGGAAGAAAACATTGAAAAAAGAGGGGGGGGAGAGAGAAAGAAAAAGAGAAAGAGAGAAAGAGAGAAAGAGAGAGAGATAGCGAGTTGAGGAAAGAGAGAGAGAGTTTAGAGAACTAGATGATACATCAAAACTAAGAATAATCCTTGGCGAAGGAAATACGGCACATCTTGGTGCACAATACGTAACAGCATGCCATAACCTGAGAGACGGTGAATGACCAACATGCACATATGTACGCACACACTAATCGACATTAACTAACACTAAGAAATTAATACTGAATTGCTAAACTTGCTATTGTGTTGTGCTGCTTACAGCTACAAGAACGTATAGCAATCAATAAAGGGCTATAGGCCTATTGCACGTTTATGTACAGGGACATATCTATCCATGCACTGTATACTTGTATTTATACTTATGCATTCTAAATATGTATGTCATGTTTTATACTTTGGCAATATAACAATGTTTTTTTATCATGCCAATAGAGTTTTTAAATTGAAGGTTACACAAAAAAGCTGGAGAAACTCAGCGGGTGCAGCAGCATCTATGGAGCGAAGGAAATAGGCAACGTTTCAGGCCGAAACCCTTCTTCAGACAGAGTTTTTAAATTGAATTGAAATTGAATTGATAGCGTGAGAGAGAGAGAGAGAGAGAGAGGGAGAGAGACCCTAACTTATCCAGTCTGAAGAAGGGTCTCGGCCCGAAACGTTGCCAATTTCCTTCGCTCCATAGATGCTGCCTCACACGCTGAGTTTCACCAGCATTTTTGTCTACCTTTAAGAGTGCATTTGCGTAGGTTTTTTTGTGATGTTCACAAACAAAAATGATGCAGCTGTGAAATAAATGTGAGAGGCTCCTTGTATTATTTGCTGAACGTTAGTCCCAGGATGTGCAGGAAAGAACTGCAGGTGCTGGTTTAAATCGAAGGAGGACAC
Organism: Leucoraja erinaceus; assembly: GCF_028641065.1. Classification (NCBI taxonomy): domain Eukaryota; kingdom Metazoa; phylum Chordata; class Chondrichthyes; order Rajiformes; family Rajidae; genus Leucoraja; species Leucoraja erinaceus. The sequence continues at coordinate 4,843,350 of NC_073394.1, forward strand.
AAAATGCTGGGTAATCCAAACTCACAATAAACCAGAGGTACACAAAAAAGCTGGAGAAACTCAGCGGGTGCAGCAGCATACGGAGCGAAGGAAATAGGCAACGTTTCGGGCCGAAACCCGGAAGGAAATAGGCAACGTTTCGGGCCGAAACCCGGAAGGAAATAGGCAACGTTTCGGGCCGAAACCCGGAAGGAAATAGGCAACGTTTCGGGCCGAAGCCCGGAAGGAAATAGGCAACGTTTCGGGCCGAATCCCGGATGGCAATAGGCAAAAAGCCCGGAAGGAAATAGGCAACGTTTTGGGCCGAAACCCGGAAGGGTTTCGGCCCGAAACGTTGCCTATTTCCTTCGCTCCATAGACGCTGCTGCACCCGCTGAGTTTCTCCAGTTTTTTTGTGTACCTTCGATTTTCCAGCATCTGCAGTTCCTTCTTAAACTTACAATAAACCAGATTAAGTGCCTCAACCCACCAACTTTGAATCAAGCTTGGTTTCTCAAAAAGCCATTCCAGTCAAACAGGTCTGAAATTAAAACCCTTCTGAAATAGAGTGCAATGTGTGAAAACGTAGGACGGATCAGGCAAGGGGTGACTTACCATCTGTGATCGATTCTTTGGACAGCCATTGATATCTTCAATCTTTTCGTTTGCTGAAATAGAAAGGAGATAAGGCTTGTAGTACATTGAGTGTCTATAACTAGGTCTTCAGAATGGCTTTGTAAAAGTCTGTCGGGTGGGGGGGGGGGGGGAGGGGGGGGGGGGGGGGGGGGGGGGGGGGGGTGGGGAGGGGGGGGAGAGGGGGGGGGGGAGGGGGGGGAAGGCCAGACAGTTGACAAGTGAATGCAGCGACACATTCAACACCCGTCAGGAACATGCTCGACTTTTCTGACCCAGCCCAGAGCAGCTGAGAAGCAAGGTCATCCCCGACAAACAGGCAACTGTGTGACGGGCTTCTTTAACCCTTTCTCTGCCCCCCTCCTCTTCCCTTCCATTGATTCCACCTACACTGGGGCGGCACGGTGGCTCAGAGTTGCAGCCTCACAGCGCCAGAGACCCGGGTTCGGAGTTTGTACGTTCTCCCCGTGACCTGCGTGGGTTTTCTCCGGGTGCTCCGGTTTCCTCCCACACTCCAAAGACGTGCAGGTTTTTAGGTTAATTGGCTTTGGTAGAACTGTAAATTGTTCGTGGCGTGTAGGGTAATGCTAGTGTGCAGGGATTGCAGCTTGGTGCGGTCTCTTTAACTGAAGGACCTGTTTCTGTGCTGTATCTCTACACTAAACTAAACTAAACTAAACTTCACGCTGCCTCGACAAGGTCACAGCATAATCTAGGACCAGTCTCACCCTGGACATTGCTTCTCCTCCCCTCTCCATGAGGCAAGAGGTACTTTGCACGCACCAATGCAACGTTTACGACGCATTTAGACAAGTACGGATAGAATAGGTTTAGAGGGATATGGGCCAAATGCAAGGAGGTGGGACTAGTGTAGATGGGACATGTTGGTCGGTGTTGGGCCGAAGGGCCTGTTTCCACACTGTATCACTCTATAACTCTATGAGAAATGTGAAAATGCAAACCGTCCCAGTTTCTTCCCAGCTGTTGTTAGGCAACTGAACCATCCTATCACTGATTGTGGATGATCAGCCATGATCACATTGAATGGCGGTGCTGGCTCGAAGGATCGAATAGTCTACTCCTGCACCTGTTGTCTATTGTCTTTGGGGAAATAAGTCACGGATAAGGCAGGTTAAGAGGGAGACCGTCATCACCTTCCCCTCAGCTATCAATTCCTCGAACTTCATCCCCTTTGATCTCACGTTTTCACTCCTTACTCTTCCATATCTCTGTGTCTCCCTCCCCCCCCAACTCTCAGTCTGAAGGTTCTCGACCCGAAACGTCACCCATTCCTCTTATCACTGATTGTGGATGATCAGCCATGATCACATTGAATGGTGGTGCTGGCTCGAAGGGCCGAATGGCCTACTCCTGCACCTATTGTCTATCATTAGCTAGCGAATGGTCCTGATCTACCTCATTGGAGACCCTCGGACTATATTGCATCAGACTTTACTGGGCTTTATTTTACACTAAGCGTTATTCCCTTTATCCTGTATCTCTACCCTGTGGGCGGCTCGAGTGTAATCATGTGTAGTCTTTTCGTTGTACGAGCGTACAATCTGCGCAGAGACAGTCGTGGTGGAGCCCGGGTCCGTGGCGCTGTGAGGCAGCAACTCTACCGCTGTTCCACCGAGCTGCCTGCTCCTGGGCTGTGATGGTCTATTTTCTAAATCAATGGTTTTCAGTGTAGTTAACTTCTAACTAGATAATTTCACCAAGATATAGATGCCATTTATTGTCACTATACATGTACAGTGAAATTGAAAGCTGCTCGTACTCAGTGCATACATACAATTTAGCACAAAAAACAAGAAACAGAAAAACAAAAAACAGAAGGGAGAAGGGGGGGGGGGGGGGGGGGGGGGGGGGGGGGGGGGATAGGTGCACAATTCTGCAGTGCTACATACATATATACAGATGGAAGTCCGGGTGTTAGGCAGTGAAGTCAGTGCATGTGTGAATTTGAATTAAGAGTAGTTATAATTCTCGGAAAGCAACTATTTCTGAGAATGCCTCACAAGAGAAAAGAGATAAGGGAATAACGTTTAGTGCAAGGTAAAGCCAGCAAATCCGATCAAGGACTAGTAGATAGTTGTTCTGGTTGTGGTGGGATGATTCAGTTGCCCTATAACAGCTGGGAAGAAACTGTCCCCTGAATCTGGAGGTGTGCCTTTTCACACTTCTTTGCCCGATGGGAGAGGGGAGAAGAGGGAGTGGCCGGGGTGCGACTGGTCCTTGATGATGCTGCTGGCCTTGCTGAGGCAGCGTGAGGTGTAGATGGAGTCAATAAAATAGATTGTAAACTAAACTAAACTAAACGGCATTCTAGGGTAGCATTCTCCCCTCTAGAGTCGCAAGCTCGTGGTTTTAAGTCTCGAGCGGTTCAAACAAAAGTACTTTGATTATAAAAGGGAGACAGAGTACTGGAGTAACTCAGTGGGACAGGCAGCATTTCTGGAGAGAAGGAATGGGTGACGTTTCGGGTGGTGATACTTCTTCACACTAGCTCAGCACTGCTCTCTGGTTGTGGTGGGATGCAAAGCGTAACTTGGCTAAACTGCCAAGCAATTGTCTGCATTTACAGACGGCTGGAGCAGTGGAATTCTCTGCCTCAGAGGGCGGTGGAGGCAGGTTCTCTGGATGCTTTCAAGAGAGAGCTAGATAGGGCTCTTAAAGATAGCGGAGTCAGGGGATATGGGGAGAAGGCAGAAACGGGATGATCAGCCATGATCACATTGAATGGCGGTGCTGGCTCGAAGGGCCGAATGGCCTACTCCAGCACCTATTGTCTATTGTGAGGAAGGCAGCACCTACCCACAACCTGGATAATGTCGGCCAGCAGCACCCCATCCGTGACGTCCTGCTGAAGGTCTCTGATGAGCCGCTTGTGACCAGACTTCACCAGGTAGTGATTGGCCCAGTCGGTGTAAATCTGTAACCAAACCAAGTTCAACATTTCATTCCATCAGTTCAGTCATTTTTCAACATATTGTGCGTTCAATAGCAAGTGAAATTGATACATCAATAATGAATTCATTCTCAATTAATGATGAACACAGTCTGTACTACGGGTGCTGTCTGTACAGAGTGTCTACATCCTCCCTATGACTGTGTGGGTTTCCTCCGGGCGCTCCACTTTCCTCCCACATTCCAAAGACGTACAGTTTTGTAAGTGGACATACAAAGTGCTGGAGTAACTCAATGCGTTGAGCAGCATCTCTGGAGAAAAAGGATGGGTGACGTTCTGGCAAGGGGCCTATAGTTTAGTTTAGAGGTACAGCGTGGAAACAGGCCGTTGAGTCCGCACCGACCAGCGATCCCCGCACACTAACACTGTCCTACACACACTAGGGACAATTTACAATTATACCATGACGATTAGCCAACACAACCCATCCCTGTCCCCTTCCCATCTCTTCCCTTCCTCCACCCATCTGCCAATTAACCCCCCCCTCTTTCCCCGTCAAACTTGTACCCACCTATCACCTGCCTTGCTTTAGCCCACCCACCCTCTCCTGGCTGGCTCCCCCCCCCCCCCCCCCCCCCCCCCCCCCCCCCCCCCACAATCAAGGAAGAGTCCCAAGCCCAAAATGTCATCTATTCATTTGAGATACAACATAGAAATAGGCCCTTCGGCCCATCGCATCTGCATCGACCAGTGATCACCCCTTACACAAGCACTATCCTACACACACTGGGGACACTTTACAATTTAAACAAAGCCAATTAACCTGCAAACCTGTACGTCTTTGCTCCATAGATGCTGCCTCACCTGCTGAGTTTCTCCAGCATTTTTGTCTACATTCACTGGTACACATCACAATAATAAAACTGAGCCCAAACACCTCCGCTCGGTTCGCAATAACCAACCTGATCTCCCGGTGGCCCAGCACTTCAACTCCCCCTCCCATTCCGAATCCGACCTTCCTGTGCTGGGCCTCCTCCATGGCCAGAGTGAGTCCCACCGTAAATTGGAGGAGCAGCACCTCATATTTTGCTTGGGTAATTTACACCCCAGCGGTATGAACATTGACTTCTCTAATTTCAGGTAGTCCCTGCTTTCTCCCTCTTTCCCCTCCCCTTCCCAGCTCTCCCACAGCCCACGGTCTCCGCCTCTTTCTTTCTTTTTCCCGCTCCCACCCCACCCCCACATCAGTCTGAAGAAGGGTCTTGACTCGAAACGTTTTCTGTTTCCTTCGCTCCATAGATGCTGCTGCCTCACCCGCTGAGTTTCTTCAGCATTTTTGTCTACAAAAACTTAAAGCAACTTAAGGGGCTGTCCCACTTGGGCGTTATTGGCGTGTTATTTGCGCAACATCATTTACACGTAGGCAGTGACGCCTCAGGATTTGGGGATTCACAAAATCATCGCACGCCACCTGCATGATGCGCAAATGACGCCTCTAAGTGAACACATAATAAGTAATGAACAGTAATTAATTAAAAAGCTTGAATTGCAAGTGTAATTTTTCAGTGCTCTTGTCTAAAATGCACTTGACTTGCAGCCCGTTCATATTCTAATCACTGCGCTGCATAATCATCGAGGACTGTGAGTGCATTCAGTCTTCAGAGAACAGTGCTGAGAGAGAGCCAAAGGAACCCTTCACAATTATTGCTTGGTTGAGACGGAGATACGAAGGGGAAACAAGGGCCGTGTACAACTCCCTGACCTCAAGTCTACCGCTGTTAGAATAAAATTGCATAGATTTGCATTTTGCAAGTGTCGCTGGCAGTTACCGCAACAAGTTAGGGCGGCACGATGGCGCAGCGGTAGAGTTGCTGCCTCACAATGCCAGAGACTCGGGTTCAATCTTGATGACGGGTGCTGTCTGTGCGGAGTTTGCACGTTCTCCCTGCGACCATGTGCGTTTTGTCTGGGTGCTCCCACACTCCAAAGCCATTAATGTTTGCTCTGGTAGTTTATTTCATTCATATGTTTCAACTATAATGTTTTATTATTAATGTTTAGTGTATCATCCTTAATTGTCACTGTATGTGGTGTTGTTATTTGCGAGTGGAGCACCAAGGCAAATTCCTTGTATGTGTGTATATACTTGGCCAACAAGCTTATTCATTCATTCATGTTTAAAAAAGAACTGCAGATGCTGGAAAAATCGAAGGTAGACTAAAATGCTGGAGAAGCTCAGCGGTGGTGAGGCAACGTGCGTGGTGTCTCGACCCGAAACGTCACCTATTCCTTCGCTCCATAGATGCTGCCTCACCCAGCTGAGTTTCTCCAGCATTTTTGTCTACATTCATCCATGTTTGTAGGTTAATTGGTTTTGGTAAAATGGTAAATCGCCCCTAGTGTGTAGGATAGTGCTAGCGTACACGGTGATCGCTGGTCGGCGCGGATTCGGTGGGCCGAAGATCTTGTTTCCACGCTGTATATCTAAAGACTAAAGTAAAGTACTTGGTTCACAATGAAGACTGCTTCTCCAACTCTGCCTCCATGATATACATAAGGCACAAGACACACACACACACACACACACACACACTTTAGTAAAACCACCCACCCATTTATGTGCAAGAGTGTCTCATTTCCATAGTATGAATTCCTTCCAACAATTGCCCCTTTGGCTTGCAGTAATGGGCTTTCTCTCTATTCAAGAGCATTTCACATTTTGGCATCATTAATATTTTTTACTTTATACTAAGCTGCATGCATTCAAATAACCTGGAAATATTCCAAGATTGTCATTTTACCCAATGCTGGTCCAAGAAAATTAATTGCAAAACTGGGTATTTCATTTATTTTCTGGCATCTTGTACAACATCTATTGTCAGAAAAAAACGTTCATGCATAGGCTGAGGGGAGACCCATGTCAATCCCATGTTCCCGATGTTGGGGGAGTCCAGAACCAGGGGCCACAGTTTAAGAATAAGGGGCAAGCCATGTAGAACGGAGACGAGGAAACACTTCTTCACACAGAGAGTTGTGAGTCTGTTGTGAATTCTCTGCCCCAGAGGGCGGTGGATCCTTTCAAGAGAGAGCTAGGTAGGGCTCTTAAAGATAGCCGATAGGGGAGAAGGCAGGGGATATGGGGAGAAGGCAGGAACGGGGTACTGATTGGGGATGATCAGCCATGATCACATTGAATGGTGGTGCTGGCTCGAAGGGCTGAATGGCCTACTCCTGCACCTATTGTCTATTGAGATTTATATATAGAGTCTCATATGAAGTATATAAAATGACGAAGTGGCATAGATACGGTAGACAGTTAGAACCTTTTCCCCAGGGTGGAAATGTCCAACATTAGAGGACATCACCAACAAACCTGGACGTCTTTGGAATTTGGGAGGAAACCAAATGTAGAGAAAACCCACGTGGTCACAGGGAGGACGTACAAACTCTGTGTACAGACGTCGGCGTTAAACATTTGCCCCGCTTATCTCCTTTAAGCTTTGCTCCTCTCTCCTTAAAGCTAAGTGCTCTAGTTATAGATTTTCTACCATTATGGGACAATGGTTATGTCTCCCTATCGATGCTTCTCATGATTTTGTAATTTTGGAAGATATTCCCAATTTCTCCATGTTTACGAAAGAACTGCTGGAAAAAAAATCGAAGGTAGACAAAAATGCTGGAGAAACTCAGCGGGTGAGGCAGCATCCATGGAGCGAAGGAATAGGCGACGTTTTGGGTCGAGACGGAAGAAGGGTCGCCATTTCTCCTGCATTCCCGCTGCGTAAGTCTTCCCTCAAAGCCAGCGCCCGTTCTATTTCCTCCAATGCTTAAAGTGAATCACCTTTTATTTATCCTGGAAATCATTTGTTTCACGGAGGTCCCCTTGCTAATGAAATGGTGAAGACTTCCCAGTTTCGTAATTATTAGTGGCAGCCTGAGCAACATTCCTACACAGTGTTACAACCCATTACTTCAGCTGTACAAGCAACAGTGGATGGGTCCCAAGCATCCCATCCAAACACCAGTTATTTAGAGAACTACATTTCTATCCTAATTTAGCCACAAATTAGCGATCACCTCCGAAATCAGTCTCCCGGTCCAACTGTCTGAAGTATATTTAACGGCTGGTTCTAAATGTAAAGATTATTTATCTTCCAACTGAACTATGACCAACTTTAATAAATAGCAAGCTCAGGGAGAAGTTAATATTATTAACAGCCTCATAAAGACAGCGGCTCACATTTGGCAACAAACTAAATGGTGACTACTTGTGTGTTTATCCTTTAATAGAGATTAATTTTAGATTTCCCAGTGACTTATTGGAACATGGAGACTGGGAAGAATCTCGGACTTGGATCCTAATGTAGTGTGAAGGAACTGGTCATTTGAGGATCAACAATCATATTAGTTCTTAGTTTAGTTTAGTTTAAGAAGATAAACACAAAATGCCAGCCGGAGTAATTCAGCAGGACAGTTCAGTTTAGTTTAGTGGTACAGCACAGAACAGATCCGTCAGCCCACCGAGTCCGCGCCAACCAGCGATCACCCCGCACACTAGCGCTATCCAACACCCTAGGGACCATTTTACAATTTCTAACAATTATCCTTCAAACCTGCACGTCTTTGGAGCGTGGGAGGAAACCGGAGCACCCGGAGAAAACCCACGCAGTCACGGGGAGAACGTACAAACTCCGTACAGACAGCAGCCCGTAGTCAGGATTGAACCCGGGTCTCTGACGCTGTGAGGCAGCAGCTCTACTGCTGCACGATCACCGTGCTATAGAGAACATGGACCAGTGACGTTTTGGGTCAGGGCCCTTCTTCGGACAGAAGGGGAGTCCCAACCAGAAAGGTCACCTATCCATGTTCTCTTGAGCCGCTGAGTTGCTGAGCACTTTGTGTCTTTTTCTGTAAACCAGCATCTGCAGTTCCTTGTTTACGCACCAATCATGGCATTTGATCTTTGGCCTGTTGCATTACCTTTGTTTTTCTCCTCTCCACGGATGCTGCCTGACCTGCTGTTTCTAACTCTTTCTATTCTCTCTTCAGTTTTTCGGCAGTCGCCTGTAGTTGCCCAAAAAATCGCCTAAGTGGGACAGGCCCATTACTCCAGCATTTAGACACTCCGTGTCTACGTCATGTTCCAACTGAGTACTAATGAAGACATTTGTCCAGTAATTCAATCGCGCGCACACACCATTTGCAACGTTAAGAAAATATCTCATTTCAAAACTACATGATAAGCATTTGTATTTTCAAACAAAAGGACACAAAGTGCTGGAGTAACTCAGCGAGCCAGGCAGCATTTCTGGAGAAGGTGGATCTCAAGTTCGTAAATCATTTGTGAAACACTTGCTACTTCATTCTACACACAACACATTGATTACATTTTGGGGTTTTTAAAGTAAAGCATTGCCCGGTTGAAACTGATTTCCAACGTCTGTGCATAAAACAGACACAAAATCCTGGAATAAGTAGGGTGACACGGTGGCACAGTGGTAGAGTTGCTGCCTCACAGCACCAGAGACCCGGGTTCGATCCTGACCACGGGTGCTGTCTGTACAGAGTTTGCACGTTCTCCCTGTGACCACCGTGGGTTTCCCCCGGGTGCTCCGGTTTCCTCCCACACTCCAAAGGCGTACAGGTTTGTAGATTAATTAGCTATGGTAAACATTGTGTGTAGGATAGTGCTAGTGTACGGGGCGATCGCTGGTCGGCATGGACCCGGTGGGCCAAATGGCCTGTTTCCACTCTGTATCTCCAGACAGACTACGATATGAGAATCCCGCCACTGAATCTAAGTGAAGTGATCGACCAAAGCATTGACGTACCCCGTCTTTGATTGCCATACCAGATAATAAACAGACAAACACATCATTCATGCCAAAGGGCCACAGAGGACTAGATGGGCCGAAGGGCCTGTTTCCGCGCTGTATCTCTAAACTCTATTGCAGCTCAATTGTAATCATGTATTGTCTTTCCACCGGCTGGTTAGCGCGATACAAAAAGCTGTTCACTGTACCTCGGTACACGTGACAATAAACTAAATGGAACCGAAACTTTAAAAAAAGCAATCTACGAGGCCGGGAGGGGAGGTGACTGAAGGAAGGAAATGTTTGACATCTTTGGAGGAAAGAGAAGCTAATCCCTCTTGTTGAATGTACTGAAGTATGCAGCAAGCTTGTGGCCTTCAGTCAAGGGATAAATAGAAGGTTACACAAAAAAGCTGGAGAAACTCAGCGGGTGCAGCAGCATCTATGGAGCGAAGGAAATAGGCAACGTTTCGGGGCGAAACCCTTCTTCAGACGGGTGTAACCTTCGATTCTCCAGCATCTGCAGTTCCCTCTTAAACAAGGGATAAATAGACTTCTGTGCTATACCTGCAGTCGCTGTTCATAGTCTCTGCAGGATTCCAGAGACACATGAGGAAAAGCCAAAAGTTACTCACCAGTTCACAAGATCCATCAGCCCTTAAGTGGCAGACCCAGGTTTCTGGAATTAAGCTTTAAGTGCCTCATCCCAAAAGTAAGCCGAGTTCAATTTAAATCAGTCAGTGCATGGCAAAGCAGACACGATGTACCCAGCCGAAACTCCAAAACAATCTGTTACCATCTCTATATCACAACTTGCTGTGAACAAAGCACTTTCATTTACAGTCACTTAGCTGGTATTACTCACACTGGCCAACCGATACCACAAATCTCATATTACAAAGGCCAGTCTATTCCGCAATCCTCAATAAAATATTCAAGTATGGGCTGCGGAACTCGAATGGTTCTTAAAAAACAAATCCAATGCTTCTTCTAATTTTGCACTTGGCTTTTGTTCCCTGTAAGATTAACCATTTTAGTCGACATAGGCCACCAATCCCAACTCGACACGAAAATAATTCAAGGTTCATTAAAGATTTATGCACAATGCTTTACTTTAGACTTTAGAGGTACAGCACGGAAACAGGCCATTCGGCCCACCGAGTCCGTGCCGACCACCGACCCCCCCGTACACCAGCACTATCCTACACACGAGGGACATAGAAACACAGAAAATAGGTGCAGGAGTAGGCCATTCGGCCCTTCGAGCCTGCACCGCCATTCAATGTGATCATGGCTGATCATCCAACTCAGTTTACAGGGACAATTTACATTTTTAAACCGAAGCCAATCAACATACAATCCTGCACGTCGTTGAAGTGTGGGAGGAAACCGGAGCACCCGGAGAAAACCCACGCAGGTCACAAGGAGTTTAAGAGGGAACTGCAGATGCTGGAATATCGAAGGTAGACAAAAATGCTGGAGAAACTCAGCGGGTGCAGCAGCATCTATGGAGCGAAGGAAATCGGGCCGATTCGGATGTATCATAGTGTCTCGTTATGCCAGCCGTAGGTACTCGGGGCATCAGGAAAGTCGGGACGTATTTTCCAGCATGACAAAAAAGTCCACAAGTAAAAAGATGGTCGGGAGTAGGAGTCCGTAGATTTTTTTTTTAAGTTCCTTTCAACTCAGCAGAGGACCTGAGGAAAGTGGCACTAGCAGGTGAAACAGAATGCCAGCAATCCAATCCCTTCTCCTTTGCTTTTTGTGCAACATCTGCTGAAAATCTCAATTCCCTTCCCAAAGAAAACAATAAAAAGCACCACTTCTGCCAAAGTCAGGTTTAGAGTGAACAGCTGGACATCATCTTCCTGCGCTCATAATCGCTGCCCAAATGACGGCCTGATTCATGTGGGCACCTGCGGCCAGCTCAACGCTGCAAATTGAAACTGATGGCGCAAACCCTCAAAGACAACACTTTAGCTCCGTAAAATCCAGCCGTTTGCTGGTCTGCTCCACTCTTTCACACTTGTAATTCCTGAATTATATCCGTGATAAAAAGGTGCAATAGACACAAAACGTTGGCGTAAACTCCGCGGCTCAGGGGATACGGCGCGGGTGATGTTTCCGAGTCGAGACCCTTCCTCAGACGGAGACGGGGGAAAGGGCAATGAGAGATATAGACAGTGATATAGAGGGATATAGAACAAATTAATGCAAGATACGGAAAAAATAACCATGGTCAAGGAAAGGTGGAGCCCACAAGGGTCCATTGTTGGCTGTGGGGTGGACGATCATGAGTTATCCGGACACTCACCTATTTCCTTTCTCCAGAGATGCTGCCTGACCCACTGAGTCACTCCAGCATTTTTGTGTCTATCCTTGGTTTAAACCAGCATCAAACAGTTCCTTCCTACACATCCTGTACACTTTGACAGCTTGCTTTAATCGCCCACCAGTTTATAATCTTCACCAGAATAGATACTCTTGTCCAAGGCCGGAAGCCCTGGTTCTCTATCTGTTGCCATCCAGCACTTTGTGTCTATCTTCACTATTTAGCCTTGTTATCCTCAATAGATTAGTGCTGGAGGATGGTGGAGAGAGTCAAGAGTTTCAAATTCCTGGGCGTGCACATCACTGAAGATCACTCCTGGTCTGAGAACACTGATGCAATTATTAAGAAAGCACATCAGCGCCTCTACTTCCTGAGAAGATTACGGAGAGTCGGTTTGTCAAGGAGGACTCTCTCGAACTTCTACAGGTGCACAGTGGAGAGCATGCTGACCTGTTGCATCGTGGCTTGGTTCAGCAACTTGAGCGCTCAGGAACAGAAAAGACTACAAAAAGTAGTAAACACTGCCCAGTCCATCATCGGCTCTGACCTCCCTACCATCGAGGGGATTTATCGCAGTCGCTGCCTCAAAAAGGCTGCCAGCATCATCAAAGACCCACACCATCCTGGCCACACACTCATCTCCCTGCTACCTTCAGGTAGAAGGTACAGGAGCCTGAAGACTGCAACGTCCAGGTTCAGGAATAGCTACTTCCCCACAGGCATCAGACTATTAAACTCAACTGAAACAAATCTCTGAAAAATAATAGACCATTATCTGTTTATTTGCAATTTATCTGCCGATATATTGATGTGTGTATATATTTATACAATGGTATATGGACACACTGATCTGTTCTGTATTCATGCCTACTATATTCTGTTGTGCTGAAGCAAAGCAAGAATTTTGTTGTCCTATCTGGGACACATGACAATAAACTCTCTTGACTTGACTTGACGTCTGGAGATAAAGGGAATTCTGCGGCACAACTGGTGATTTATGGTCTAGATTTCACTTCCCTTTAGAGATACAGCACGGAAACAGGCCCTTCGGCCCGCGCCGACCAGTGATCACCCCGTACACTAACTTTATTCTACACGCTCGGTACAATTTTGCCGATGCTGATTAATTTACAAACCTGTACGTCTTTGGAGTGCGCGAGGAAACCGGAGCACGCGGGGAAAACGCACGCGGTCAAAGGAGCACGTACAAATTCCGTACAGACAGCACCCGTCGTCAGGATCGAACTCGGGTCTCTGGCGCTGTGAGGCAGCAACTCTACCACTGCGCTGTCCCGGTTATAATGGCCCAAACACAGCTCAGGATCATCTTTCCACACGGCCAAACAAAGTTCCATCGTAAAGCCTCATTGTTCTTTGGAATTAATAACCAACGTAAAAACGTCTCAAGGAATCTGCCTACAGACAGGAAGTGTCACAGCTGGCGTCCTGGTGCCATTGCAACAACCTGGAGCTCAATGCTCTTAAGACAGTGGAATTGATAGTAGATTTTAGGAGAGCTCCCTCTCCCCTCACCCCACTCACCATCAACAACACCACAGTCACATCTGTGGAGTGTTTTAAGTTCCTGGGAACCATCATCTCCAAGGACCTTAAGTGGGGGGCTACCATCGACTCCACAGTCAAAAAAGCACAACAGAGGATGTACTTCCTGCCGCAGCTGAGGAAGCACAATCTGCCACAAGCAACGATGGTCCAATTCTACACGGCCATCGTAGAGTCTGTCCTCACCTTCTCCATCATGGTCTGGTTTGGCTCGGCCACCAAGCACGACACCCGGAGGCTGCAGCGAATCGTCCGATCAGCAGAGAAGGTTATTGGCTGCAACCTTCCCTCCATTGATGAATTGTACACTGCAAGGACCAGGAAGCGAGCGGACAAGATCATCTCTGACCCCTCTCACCCTGGCCACAAACTCTTTGAATCACTTCCCTCTGGAAGACGACTCCGGACTGTCAAAGCTGCCACAGCCAGACATAGAAACAACTTTTTTCGACAAACAGTAGCTCTACGCAACAACCAAAATCTGTAGCCTCCTTTTACTCTGGTATTTCATTTAATTATTCCCATGTTTAAACTATAATGTTTTATTTTTAATTGTCTACTGTATATGGTGTTGTTACTTGCGAGCAGGGCACCAAGGCAAATTCCTTGTATGTACACACACTTGGCTAATAAAATATACTAAATACAATTCACCTCATTTGATCTGAGCCCCTTTCTTAGCTGCTGAAGCTAGAACAAAGGGCATTAATTTTACACAGCTTTGCTGGAACGACCATTGGTAGAATTTACAGTCCAGCATGGCACATGATCATGTAATCTGCACTCCAAAGCTCAAACACATGTCAGCTTTGCCAAATGCCAATTGAAACACATCAAAGTTAAAATGTAAGTCTTTTGGACATGGAGACGTGAAGCAAAGGGCATTCCAAGTCGTAAACGTGGGATCGGAACAACCTTAATGTGCGGAGCCACGGAATCCTGCATTGTTAGGCACGAAACACTCAAAATTTCATACAGCGATCCGTTATTTTGCAGTCACAAAACTCGAATATGTATCAAAAAATTCAGTTTATTCATGGTGACAAAAGCTTACGGGCCTGTCCCACTTACGCAACTTTTTCGGCGACTGCCGGCACCCGTCATTGGTCGTTGCATATCGACGATAATTTTCAACATGCTGTAAATCCAGAACAAGGTACGATTCATTTTTAAAATCTTATTTCTTTATTTTTAATTTTTAATTTTTATTAGAAGCAATGTACAGTCGTATAAACCATGATATATAACATAATACATTTTGTGTACAACTTTTTGTTTTAAATTTAACAATATAAAAATAAGACACGATTCTTTGGGCGATTGGTCACGACCATACGGGCTTCGCCACGCGACGTGTCGCCAGGGTGTCGCCTGTACGGTCGTGAGTCGTCTCCTCAGACTCGCCAAAGAGTTGTAGCGTCTTTCTGGTCACCGCTGGATTTTCAACATGTTGAAAAAGTCGCATAAGTTGGACAGGCCCATAAGGTTAGCAACAGCAGAGTGAATAGACCATGGATACAAGGAACCGCAGATGCTCGTTTACAAAAAAAAAGACACAAAAATGCTGGAGTAATTCTGCAGGACAGGCAGTTCAATCCTGACCTCAGGTTCTGTCTGTGTAGAGTTTGCACGTTCTCCCTGTAATCTCGTGGGTTTCCTACAGGTGCTCCGGGTCAGGCAGCATCTCTGGAGAAAAGGAATACGTTTCGGGTCAAGACCTTTCTTCAAACTGACTCGAACTTCTTCAAACTTACCCATTCCTTCTCTCCAGAGATGCCGTCTGACCCGTTGAGTTACTCCAGCATTTTGTGTCGATCTTCGGTGTAAATCAGCACCTGCAGTTCCTCCCTAAATAGTCTGAAGAAGGGTCTCAACCTTGAAAGTAGACAAAAAATGCTGGAGAAACTCAGCGGGTGAGGCAGTATCTATGGAGCGAAGAGTTACAGCCCGAAACGTTGCCTATTTCCATCGCTCCATAGATGCTGCCTCACCCGCTGAGTTTCTCCAGCATTTTTTGTCTACCTTCGATTTTCCAGCATGTGCAGTTCCTTCTTAAACATCCCAACCTTGAAACGTCATCTATTCCATTTCTCCAGAGATGCCGCCTGATCTGCTGAGTTACGGCAGCATTTTGTGTCTCTCTTCGGGCGAAACCAGCATCTCCGTTTCCTTCCCGTGCAAGAGATTGGAAGAGATGGATGGCAAAGACTATGACTATTCTTGATTGAGCTAGAAAAACGAGGCTGAGATAATAGACAATAAACAATAGACAATAGGTGTAGGAGTAGGCCATTCGGCCCTTCGAGCCAGCACCGCCATTCAATGTGATTTTTGCTGATCATCCGCAATCAGTACCCCGTTCCTGCCTTCTCCCCATATCCCCTGACTCTTTATAAGAGCCCTTTCTAGCTCTCTCTTGAAAGCATCCAGAGAACCGGCCTCCACCGCCCTCTGAGGCAGAGAATTCCACAGACTCACCACTCTCTGTGTGAGAAACAGTTTTTCCTCGTCTCCGTTCTAAATGGCCTACTCCTTAATCTTAAACTGTGGCCCCTGGTTCTGGACTCCCCCAACATCGGGAACATGTTTCCTGCCTCTAGCGTGTCCAAGCCCTTAACAATCTTAAATGTTTCAATGAGATGCCCTCTCATCCTTCTAAACTCCAGAGTGCACAAGCCCAGCCGCTCCATTCTCTCAGCATATGCCAGTCCCGCCTTTTGCAATTGTCCAGGTGGTCTGTGCATGGGGAACTGACTCCAGCAAAGCTGACATCAATTTTAGACGTTTAGAATTCTGCAAGATGGCACATGTTTTTGCCAGGATATACAGTAGTGCTGATGTTAATTCCATCCATGAAACCAACAGTGCCCACGCCAAGACCAGGAACTTCAAAGCTTCGCATCCAACCCATGTTCCCTGTTTCCACTTAAAAGTGGTCGTCGGGAAGGAAAACACTAGCCGCTACATTATTGCCGGGACGACAGGGGATTTTGCCTTTATATATACAGAACGCTGCCTAATAACACCAATTAAGTGTTGCCATCTGTATTTCTGCTCCAGCCATGAGGAAAGCATCACATTTTCCACAAACCTTCGCCCTGATAAGGCACCACTTCTGAAATTTCAGTGTATTATTTCAAAACGTTTCTCGGCTTGGCTTGGCTTGTGAAAGCTTGGGTTGCAGTGTGAGTCAACGCTGCGATATTGCACACTTGGCCCTCAAAAACAGGAAGAACACTGCACACATAATACGATTCACGTGCAGAAATCTACTCTGTGACATCCGAGCCCTTTTGAAGTGTTAATGTACTAGTGATGGTCGTGTTGGCTCCTTCCTGGCATTCCAAAAAGGCATGCGGCAGCCTCGTTAACTCGCTCAACGTTAACGTTTCAAGGGGATTTTAATGCGGTTTAGTCACGGCGCTTGTGAAATACCAACCAGCTCCTCGAGAGGACCTCCTTGAAATGGCTTCAGAAATGGCAGGATCCCGACAGAATTGAGTTCAGCAGTTCAAATCAAAGGCTAAATCGGGGCAACCAGCACTAGGTTTTACTCAGTAAGATGAGGACAGGCAGGATGGCGCAGCGGTAGAGTGGCTGCCCTACAGCGTTGGACACCCGGGTTCGATCCCGACTACGGGTGCTTGTCTGTACGGAGTTTGTACATTCTCCCCGTGACCACCACGTTTCGTATCCTCCCATACTCCGTGCAGGTATGTAGGCTAATTGGCTTAGTGTATGTGTAAATTGTCACTAGTGTGTGTGTGTGTAGGATACTGTTAATGTGTGGGGATCGCTGGTCAGGGCGGACTCGGTGGGCCGAAGGGCCTGTTTCCACAATGTATCTCTAGAGTAAACTAACTAGCAGGATTAGTTTAGAGATACTGCGCGGAAACAGGCCGTTCGGCCCACCGAGTCCGCGCCAAACAGTGACCACCCTGTATAATGGCACTACCCCACACACTAGGGACAATTTACAATTTGTCGGAAGCCAATTGACTTACAAACCTGTACGTCTATAGAGTGTGGAAGGAAACCGGAGCACCCAGAGAAAACCCACGCGGTCACGGGGAGAACGTACAAACTCTGTACAGACAGCACCCGTAGTCAGGATCAGACCTGGGTCTCTGGCGCTGTGAGGCAGCAACTCTACTGCTGCGCCACCGTGCCGCCCATGATTAGGACTAGTCACAAAGTGCTGGAATAATTCAGCGGGTCAGGCAGCATCTCTGGAGAAAATGGATCGGTGACATTTCAGGTCAGGACTTCCACTTTTACCGATGTAGCAATTTGTTTGAACTGTGAAATAAACACAATCCCATCTTTGTCTCCTTCCCATCTTAAGTGGCGGGTAGCTCGGTGTCATGAGCAGAGAGGGGAAAGAGGGCTCTTGGTTTGTGCACTTCAGACAGGGTGTTCCTTTGACTACCATCTCTGCTCCCCTTCCCATCTCTGGCCTTCCTCCACCCATCTGCCAAATAACCACCCCCACCCCGCCAAACTAGTACCCACCTGCCGTGCTTTCGCCCACCCCCACCTCTCCTGGCTTCCAACCCCCCCCCTCTACAATCAGTCTGAAGAAGGGTCCCAAGCCCAAAATGTCACCTATTCATTTTACTTTACTAGAGAGATACAGCGTAGAAATAGGCCCTTCGGCCCACAGAGTCCGTGCCGGCCCGCGATCGCCCCCTATGCAAGCACCATCCCACACACACTGGAGACAATGTACAATTTAACCAAAGCCAATTCAACTGCAAACCTGTGCATCTTTGGAGCCTAGGAGGAAACCGGAGCACCCGGAGAAAACCCACGCAGTCACGGGCAGAACGAACAAACTCCGTAGAAACAACCTTTAACCATTTGCAAAATGTGAACTCAATGGAGCGAAATTTAATTGTCAACATTTTTCTCCCACTTTGGATCATTTCCCAATTAGTGGCTGTGGCCCATGTGTGTTGTTCACCAATCAGCTTAAGTGAAATATTTCTGTCCAATTCAATTGGCAGAGGGCGAGATCATTGTAGTTACATTAATAAATCAATAATCCGAAGCCTCTGGGCTAATGATATGAATTTATGAGTTCTAATCACCTTGACAACTGGGGAATTGAAACTCATTTAATTAAATAAATCTGTAATTATGAAGCTCGGATGACTATTGGTGACCACCTACAAAGAATATTGTTGTGTTAATGTCCTTCAGGGAAGTAAATTTGCCACACACATCCGACCGAGCTGGTTCAATTGCCAATGTGATTAACTCTTAATTAGCTTCTGAAATGGTGCAATCACTGAAACGCCAATCAGTTCAATGCCATTTCAGCAGGCACGGAAATCGCTATCAAAAGATGGGAAGGGGGGCACAATTTCTTGGCAGGCGCACACGCACGCGAGGCTTCGGCCGTGGGCCATGTGGACAGTAACATCGGGAGCCGACCCCCCCCCCCCGAATCATGGGGCTTGAATCGGCCCGTTCGCGGGGCCTTTCATCGCCCGGCGGGGGCTTCAACATCGGGAGCCTCGGTGCAGCTGTTTGATTTTAAGCCGCGCTGGCCGCTGAAAGGCCCCGCGAATGGGATGATTCAGCCCTTGGAAAGCGTCTGATAAAGTCCGGATTACAAAACATGGGGGGGATTAAATCGTCCCCCACCTCTCAAAGCATGGGGGAGGACTCATCCCCCCCGTCCCCCCCCCAGGATTTCCGCCCATGCATTTCGGACGTAGACACAAGGAGCTGGAGATGCAGGGACAGTGGCGTACGGGGCAGCACGGTGGCTCAGCGGTAAAGTTTCTGCCTTTCAGCGCCAGAGAACCAGGTTCAATCGTGACCGTGGGTGCGGTCTGTACGGAGTTTGTTCGTTCTCTCTGTGAACCCGCGGGTTTTCTCCGGGCGCTCCAGTTTCCTCCCATATTTCAAAGAGGCGCAGGTTTATAGGTTAATTGGCTTTGGTAACATTGCAAAAAATTGTCCCCAGTGTACAGGAGCATGTTAGTGTACGGGGTGATCACTGGTCAGCATGGACGTAGGGGGCCAAAGGGCCTGTTTCCGTGCTGTATCTCTAAACTCTAAAGAACCTTGTGTGGAGCACCGCCATTCAATGTAATCACGGCTGATCATCCCCAATCAGTACCCCGTTCCTGCCTTCTCCCCATATCCCCTGACTCCACTATCTTCAAGAGCCCTATCCAGCATCCCTGAAGAACATGGAGGTGGTATACACGGATGACTGAAGAAGGGTTCCATTGTGAAAGGTCGCCTATCCATGTTCTCCAGAGATGTGGCCTGACCCGGTGAGTTACTCCAGCACTTGGTGTTTATCACTCCAGATGCCAGCATCTGCGGTTCCTTGTGTCAGCTGTTCTACAGCTCAGACTCTGTTTGTGCTTCGTTGGATTAGAATCAGCCGCTTTTATTGCACGAGAGAGCAAATGGATGCAATTTATCCTGCAAAATAATTTGAAGAAAGAGCTGAAGGTAGAGTTCGTGCTGCACAAGGGCAGTCAAGCAAAGAAACTCTTCGAGTTCGACCTCAATAACCGTGACGTCTCCGCGCAGACATTACCATCACCATGTGTAGTTTTAACTGTAAACAGAAGTAATTCCTGCAACTTTCCACAATGTTGGATAGATTAAAGTCGTACCGCCTTGCAAGCCTCTGTCAGAGATACTAATTCACAAATAACATCAATGCAAACCGCAATTAGATTCAGAGAAGCATAAAATCTTATGGTAACAGTCGGTGGCTATTTCATAGAAACATAGACATAGAAACATAGAAAATAGGTGCAGGAGTAGGTCATTCTGCCCTTCGAGCCTGCACCGCCATTCAATATGGTCATTGCTGATCATCCAGCTCAGTATCCTGTTCCTGCCTTCTCTCCATACCCCCTGATCCCTTTAGCCACAAGGGCCACATCTAACTCCCTCTTAAATATAGCCAATGAACTGTGGCCTCAACTACCTTCTGTGGCAGAGAATTCCAGAGATTCACCACTCTCTGTGTGAAAAGTTATTTTCTCATCTCGGTCCTAAAAGACTTCCCCCTTATCCTTAATCTGTGACCCCTTGTTCTGGACTTCCCCAACATTAGGGACAATCTTCCTGCATCTAGCATGTCCAACCCTTTAAGAATTTTGTAAGTTTCTATAAGATCCCCCTCAATCTTCTAAATTCTAGTGAGGACAAGCTGAGTCTATCCAGTCGAGTCTATCAAGCCGAGTCTATCTATTTCGCCCATTGTGACTCGGTGCAAGAGAAACTATTACCTTGCATGCTTTGTCCTCCCCCACCTATCATCAAGCTTTCTTCCCTCCCCTTCCACCAACCCCCAAAATCAGTCCGAAGGATCTCAACCCGAAACGTGGCCCATTCCTCTCCAGGGATGCTGTCTAGAAGGAACTGCTAGTCTCATTTTCACACCTTACACTTCCTTATCTCTGTATCTCCCTCTCCCCTGACTTCAGTCTGAAGAAGGGCCTCGACCCGAAACGCCACCCATTGCTTCTCTCCAGAGATGCGGCCTGACTCGCTGAGTTACTCCAGCACTTTGTGTCTATCGTTGGTGTAAACCAGCATCTGCAGTTCCTTCCTGCACATTCACTCTTTTCCCGCCATTTTGACCATTGTGGAGATTCAGGGTTTATTTACACCGCTGGGACGACAGATGGCGCAATGGGTGGCCATTTTTCCCCCAACAATGTCCACTTTCTTCTCTCCTTAACTGCTGTAAAAAAAACATGGAGGCGCCAGGCATACTGACCAGCGCAACAGTTACTCCAGCATTTTGTGTCTATTTTAGGTGCATGGATACGTTATAGTAGGAGAATTAGGCCATTCGGCCCATCAAGTCTTCTGCCTGTCATGGCTGATCTATGCCTATTAATCCCATTTTCCTACCTAGCAGATTTGGGGTCAATGCAAGTTGACTAAAAATGTGCTATATAAATAAGATTATTATTATTATTATTATTATTATAAAATGTTTTGTGGCCATTTTTCCCCCAACAATGTCCACTTTCTTCTCTCCTTAACTGCTGTAAATAAAACATGGAGGCGCCAGGCATACTGACCAGCGCAACAGTTACTCCAGCATTTTGTGTCTATTTTAGGTGCATGGATAAGTTCACAAGTTATAGGAGTAGCATTAGGCCATTCGTGCCCATCAAGCTTGTATGTGAGGGGGACCGTCCCCCCCACATCTGAAAACATGGAGGGGACACGTTCCCCCCGGCCCCCCCAGGTTTTCCGCCAATGCGGACTTGTGCTGATCTATGCCTATTAATCCCATTTTCCTACCTAGGAGATGTTTAGAGGGATGTGGGCCAAATGTGGGCAACTGGGACTAGCAGAGATGGAAACCGCTTTCAGAACATGTAGGGGACCGAGGGTTGGGGGGGACACAAGTTATTGGCGGCTGCGTGTGCATGCGCACACTCACACACGCGCGAGGCATCGGAAGCTTCAGCCGAGACCCCTGAGTTAGGGCACACGGCTAAGTAGCTCGGGATTCTTCTAGTTTCCAGCCCCGCGACGTGGATGTTTCTACTACGGGACCGTTACCGTTAGAATGAGTCAATTACTGCCGATCTGTACCACAGATTTAAAGCTTGTACGTGAGGGGGACCGTCCCCCCCACATATGAAAACATGGAGGGGACACGTCCCCCCCTGGCCCCCCCCCAGGTTTTCCGCCAATGCGGACTTGTGTAGATGTGGTATCTTGGTTGGCATGGCCAAGTTGATCCATGCTGCATGACTACATGACTCTAAGAAGAATTAGGGACAGAAAAAGAATCAGAGGGAAGGAGAGGTGTTCTGGGTTGATTTGATGGGGAGATTAGAGAGAGATTGAGAAGTGTAGCAACGTAAAACGATTAAGATTTCAGCAGAGACTCCATCTGGGAGATATCAGAAAGATCGTTAAAAATTACCAGCCTGAAAGCAGCTTGGTCCAATTACAAATCACAATACTTTTCAATTTCCTTCACACTATTTGTGGATAACCTGAAAAATTAATTCTGTTTCTCTCCTCGCGACTTCCCTCCGCAACTACTTACAACAGTTCCATTTCATTTCAGATCTGCCACGTTTGCTTTCTCATCCGAGTACATTCGAAGATTGACACAAAAAGCTCAGAGGGTCAGGCAGCATCTCTGGAGAGAAGGAATAGGTGACATTTTGGGTCGAGATCCTTCTTCCGACTGAGAGTCGGAGGAAAGGGAAACGAGACATTTCGACACTGATATAGAGTGTTCAAGAGTGTTCAAGACTTCTTCAGTCTGAAGAAGGGTCTCGACCCGAAAGGTTGCCTATTTCCTTCGCTCCATAGATGCTGCCTCACCCGTTGAGTTTCTCCAGCATTTTTGTGTACCAAGAATTTCATTGTCCTATCTGGGACACATGACAATAAACTCTCTTGAATTTTGAATCTTGACCCCGAAACGTCACCTATTCCTTTTCTCCAGAGATGCTGCCTGGCCTTCTGAGTTACTCCAGCATTTTGTGTCTATCTTCGCTTTAAACCAGCATCAGCAGTTCCTTTCCGACACAACACTCAATTCACCTGTAGTGCATCCCAGGTGACTGTCGATAGGAAAGCACAAATGTAATTTTAAGTTATCTCCTTCAGTGCCCAATAGTGAGATTGGACGCGCATTTGGGGAAGACAAGAACAAGGGAAGAAAATCGCACTCGACTTCCGTGGCACTTGCCGCTCAACTGCTTTCACAGCCTCAGTCCCAAATTTTTATTTGAATGTTTGTTAATTCTCACTTTGCAACTGAGCAGCTGTTCAAAGATGCTGCATGCGAAAATTGACAAAGGCAAAAGAAAGAATTTTCTCCCCGTTGCTGGGAGGTTGGTGGCAATGGACAGAGAAACGGTGTCTTGCAGGGCGGATTAGTGGCAATTATCATTGCCCCAGCTCCTGCTAACCAGATAAGACATCTGCCCCGGACAAGCAGACAATAAATTTATAATTAAGTTACATTCAAATTCTTTTGCTATCTGTTTGGCCTGGTTTTGTAATCTGCCGAGAAAAAAATTGCTCATTACCTTGTGGGACGCAGTTATTTTCTAATCAAACATTTCACTTGGGATCATTTGGACACAAAAGCCTTCTTGGGCTTACGTCAATCTTCATTGAGTTAACCTTTTCAGAGTGGCAGGAGACAGCTGGCAGAGGGAGCACCTTCTCCCTGTCTTTGTATTCCCATACATTCATCGAACGCACATGCAAAACATTACCCTGTTTACACAAGGCAGAGAAAACTGTATAACATTATATCCACACAGTTTTGTTGCGCTGGTCAGTATGCCTGGCGCCTCGTGTTTTTTTGTACAGCAGTTAAGGAGAGAAGAAAGTGGACATTGATGGGGGAAGAAATGGCTACGAAACAATTTCAGCGATGTAAATACCCTCTGAATCTCCACAATGGCGGGAAAAGGGTGAATGTGCAGGAAGGAACTGCAGGTGCTGGTTTACGCCAAAGATAGACACAAAATGCTGGAGTAACTCGGCGGGTCAAGCAGCAAGCATCTCTGGAGAGAAGGAATGGGTGACGTTTCGGGTCGAGACCCTTCTTTAGACTGAGAGGGAGACATAGAGATATGGAAGGGTAAGGTGTGAAAGCACAGATCGAAGGGGATGAAGGTAAGGAAATGTAGAATGGTACATTGTTAGCGGAGGGGAAGGTGACAAGGAGGCATTTAATCAGTAATATCTAATCAGGAGGACAGTTAAACTAATTGGATTACTCTAGCAGGGGAGGGACAGAGAGAGAGGGGAAGCAAGGGTTACTAGAAGTTAGAGAAGTCAATATTCATATTATTGAAACATATAAGATTATTACGGGTTTAGACACTCAGGAAACATGTTCCCGATGTTGGGGGAGTCCAGAACCAGGGGCCACAGTTTAGGAATAAGGGGTAAGCCATTAAGAGCGGAGACGAGGAAACACTTTTTCCACAGAGAGTTGTGAGTCTGTGGAATTCTGTGCCTCAGAGGGCGGTGGAGGCCAGTTCTCTGGAAACTTTCAAGAGAGAGCTAGATAGGGCTCTTGAAGATAGCGGAGTCAGGGGATAATGGGGAGAAGGCAGGAACGGGGTACTGATTGGGGATGATCAGCCATGATCACATTGAATGGCGGTGCTGGCTCGAAGGGCCGAATGGCCTACTCCTGCACCTATTGTCTATTGTCATACCGCTGGGTTGTAAGCTGCTCAAGCAGAACATGAGGTGCTGTTCCTCCAATTTGCGTTTGACCCCACTTTGACAGTGGAGGAGACTCAGGAGAGAAAGAGTGAAGTTCCCCGAGATGATGGCTACAACTGCTCTGCCCAAGACCACAAGAAACTGCAGAGTTGTAAATGTAGCCGAGTCCATCACACAGGCCAAGCTCCCGACCATTGACTCCATCTACACCTCACACTGCCTTGGCAAAGTAGCCAACGTGCCACCGCGGTCATTCCTTCTTCTCCGTGCTCACATCGGCAGAAGGTTCAGAAACTTGAAAGTGTACACCACCAGACTCAGGAACAGCTTCTTCCCCTCAGTTATCAGGCTTCTGAACTCCTTCCACAAGTTAAGGGCCTGTCCAATTGTACGAGGTAATTCAAGAGTTTCTCCCGAGTTTCCCCTGATTCGAACTCGGAGAATTACGGTAATAGCTGCTCGTAGTCTATAATAGCAGGAAGTCTCTGCAGAGGGTAGTGAGGGGAGCAGAGAGGATCATTGGCGTCTCGCTACCCTCGGTACAAGAACTGTTCCAGAGCCGCTGCCTGAAAAAAGCACTGAGCATAGCAAAGGACAAACTGGACCCCCTCCACACACACCTGGATCTCCTACCATCAGGCAAGAGATACCGTAGCATCAAAGCCCGGACAACCAGACTGCTAAACAGCTTCCTGCCACAGGCTGTGAGGCTGCTAAACAGTCACTCCACCTGATTCTGCTGCTTTTGCACTGAATATTTAATAACTGGCACTGAGTAATAACTCTGGCACTGGCTCAGGCCACTGGATATGCCCTCCACATTTTATGACTGTTTTTTTTTAACTTGTATTTTAATGTTGCTCTTTTTACCTGCACTTTTTTTAACTATTCATACTGTTTTTTTTATCAGGAACTGGATTGGTTTTTATTTATGCGTGAATTAGAAACATAGAAACATAGAAATTAGGTGCAGGAGTAGGCCATGCGGCCCTTCGAGCCTGCACCGCCATTCAATATGATCATGGCTGATCATCCAACTCAGTATCCCGTACCTGCCTTCTCTCCATACCCCCTGATCCCCTTGGCCACAAGGGCCACATCTAACTCCCTCTTAAATATAGCCAATGAACTGGCCTCAACTACCCTCTGTGGCAGAGAGTTCCAGAGATTCACCACTCTCTGTGTGAAAAAAGTTCTCCTCATCTCAGTTTTAAAGGATTTCCCCCTTATCCTTAAGCTGTGACCCCTTGTCCTGGACTTCCCCAACATCGGGAACAATCTTCCTGCATCTAGCCTGTCCAACCCCTTAAGAATTTTGTAAGTTTCTATAAGATCCCCTCTCAATCTCCTAAATTCTAGAGAGTATAAACCAAGTCTATCCAGTCTTTCTTCATAAGACAGTCCTGACATCCCAGGAATCAGTCTGGTGAACCTTCTCTGCACTCCCTCTATGGCAATAATGTCCTTCCTCAGATTTGGAGACCAAAACTGCACGCAATACTCCAGGTGTGGTCTCACCAAGACCCTGTACAACTGCAGTAGAACCTCCCTGCTCCTATACTCAAATCCTCTTGCTATGAAAGCCAACATACCATTCGCTTTCTTTACTGCCTGCTGCACCTGCATGCCTACCTTCAATGATTGGTGTACCATGACACCCAGGTCTCGCTGCATCTCCCCCTTTCCCAATCGGCCACCATTTAAGTTTTTATGTGCGATGCTCCGGTATTCCCTGGGAAACGTCTTCTCATTTTGCACTGTACAATTGTTGCTTTGCATGATGACAATAAAAGCATGATAATGATAATAATAGGTACTCCGGGCACTCGTGGACATTTTTCTCACTGCTGTTACCGCGTTTCCCGAGTACCTGCCGTTAGCGTTACGAGCCGCTACGAGACATGCACGAGCTCCGACGTAGCCACTACATACATTCTACGTACTTACCACGAGTTTTGATTTTTTTTTTAACTCGGGAGAGCTCTTGAATTACCTCGTACAGTGGAACAGCCCCTTCAGAGTCCTGTTAAGCATCCCAGAAGTGGTGACAAGAGAATAAAAATGTGATTTTAAATGATCCCATTCAATACACAACTGTGAAATTGGGTACGCAGTTTGAAAAGACAAGAAAAATAGAACAAAAAAAATTATAAAAACTGACAGATAACATTTTAAAATATTAAATTAAATGACTACAGAAAAAAACTTGTGCTACAATTATGTACTCTATATATTCCTCTTTGCTACTATACTTGAACTTGAAAACCACTTAAAAGTTACTTTGGAAATCGACTAGGAGAAAAAAAGCTGTCTTGGAAAAAAACAGCCTGGGGAAAAATAACTGCTTTCATGTAAACTCCCCGCAGTAATCAGGCACCATTGTCTCTTCAGAACACAGTCGGTCAGTCAGTTTCATCAAAGAATGTGACATACAGCTTTCAGTATTTTTGCAACAACAAAAAATAACTAAGAGCTATTAAAAATACTTTTATTTTTGAGATCCCTGGAGAGAAAAAAAATGTTGTTATCATGTCAGAAACTTTCTTGTCTCGAGAGAGATGCTGACTCATAATAATAACATTGATCATGACAACTTGATTTTTTTCCATAGCCCGTAGAATAACTGCCTGCATCCTCTATAGAAACAGAGCTGAAGATGCTGTTTAATACACAAAAGGGTGCAAAGTCCTGGAGTAACTCAGCAGGTCAGGCAGCATCGCAACAGTGTGTAGGATAGTGTTAGTGTGATGGGGATCGCTGGTCGGTGCGGACTCGGTTGGCCCAAGGGCCTGTTTCCACGCTGTATCTCCTAAAGAAGGGAGGAACAAGATCACCACAGGTGGATGTGGGCGAAGGGCAGTAGGAACACATTGAGGTGAAGAAAATTAGTTGAGGAAGGCTTTGGGCTTCAGGAGTAACTGATCACCCAGTTAGTTGGGCAGGGAACTGCCGAATAGAATGTAAACTGGAGAAGTGAAAGTTTATACGTTTATGAAGGTCAAGGCAAAGGAATTGCCTTGAGTTTAGCTCAAAGATACAGCATGAAAACAGGCCCTTCGGCCCACCAAGTCCGAGCTGACCAGTGAGCCCCGCACATTAACACAATCCTAAACGCACTAGGGACAATTTTACATTTATACAAAGCCAATTAACCTACAAACCTGCACGCCTTTGGAGTGTGGGAAGAAACTGAAGATCTCGTAGAAAACCCACGCAGGTCACGGGGAGAACGTACAAACTCCGTACCCGTAATCAGGATCGAACCCGGGACCCTGGCGCTGTAAGGCAGCAACTCTACCGCTGCGCCACCGTGCCGCCCCAGTTGGTATAACACGGTTTGGTCGGTATAACATTGCTGCTCGTCGATCCGACGCCTCACGGCTTTTGACTGTACCTCGGCACACGTGACAATAAACGAAAATGAACACCGATTTAAGCAGCATGTTACTGCACCAGCGATTATTTGCTTATTCATTGCCTCCTGCTCAATTACTCAAACAATTCTCGACAGGAGGAAAATAACAGATTTGTCAACAACAACATAATCAGTTAAAAAGTGTTAACAAATGCAGCACTGGTATAAATTCAGAACCAATATTAGTTACATGGATTAATTAACCTAGAAACACATTGAACATTTGATTGAGACACAAAATGCTGGAGTAACTCAGCGGGTCAGGCAGCATCTCTGGAGAACATGGACAGGTGACATTTCGGGTCGAGTCCCTTCATCAAAACGCACTGTTTGGTGGCTTATATATTCCTGGCCCAAAACATCGCCTAGCCATGTTCTCCAGCACTTTGTGTCTTTTTCTGAAAACCAGCATCTGCAGTTCCTTGTTTTTCTGGAGAGACTGCCTGACCTGCTGAGTTACTCCAGCACTTTGTGTCTGTTTTGGTAAACCAGCATTTGCAGTTCCTGGTGATAACATCTGATTAACACTCACACCTGAATGTTCAAATATAGTCATTCTTAATAATTCTATTATCATGCATCAAACATCCAACACACATGCAATAAATCTCTCACAACTCGATCCGAAATGTCACCTAATTCCTTTTCTCCAGAGATGCTGCCTGACCCGCTGAGTTCCTCCAGCATTTTTGTGTCCACCTTCGGTGTAAGCAGCACCTGCAGTTCCTTCCTATACATCAGCTCCACCATGCTCGACAATTAATACCTCTGTTCCATTCTATAAACTTAACTCAAATACACTTCCTGAACTGAAAATGAAAAGTTACCAATGAAAAGCACTTTCTCTGAACGGTTTCGGACCATTTGAGAACTTTGCACTAACTTTGACAACTATTTACCAGTTTCATGGTGAAATGATTCTGCTCCCATTGGTACTGTATCGCGGACATTGTCTGGGCATCACGGAGAGACCGCTTGTGAGCTCATCAGATCCGAGATCCCCGGGACTGGCAGAAGATGCCATGTAGAATCCAGAGCCACTCCAACACCAGCGGCATTATCCCCAGCGTACGGAGTGATGTTCCCATTAAGTACACGTTGCTCCGCAGGCACAGAGTGTCATTTACGAGAGGGGGGTTCCTTCTGGGTGAAAGTCCCAGCCCTGCCGATCTGAACAACTTTCAGAGAAGCACTGCACAGGGCTGTTAGCCGAGCTTCAGGAGGGAAACCAAGTCAATGATCTGTCCCCTCCCCCAGTAAGCACAAAGCCTTTCCCAGATTGGGTGTCCCCAGTTCATTAGGGCTGCCGCCCGCTAGGTCTCTGCTGACAATCTGGCGTTGCAGCACATCCAGGGAACTCCCTTTCAGTTTCAGCTGCCGGAGCTCGGGACTCGGTCCAAGCTGCAAGAGGCTCAACAATTGGGAAACAACTATGAGATTCTCTTCCAGGTATAAAAATAATTCATTGCTCGAAAAGGCAGCAGAGCCAAATGGGTTCCCTGGGGAGTAGAGGAATCCTGCTGCTGCTGTCCAAAGTTAGGAAAGCACAAAACTAGTGGAAAACAGATTTTCCACGTGAAATATTGCAAGCGGGGACCCAGTCGAAAAGTCAAGGTGCAAAAATTAAAGTGGATGTTTTTTTAAAAACAAAGGTCACTTCTGACCTTCTGACAGTTTCTTCCCAGCTGTTATCAGGCAACCCGACTACAACCAGAGAGTAGTTCCGAACTATCAGACTATCTTTGATTGGATTTTACTGGATGACCTTGTACTAAACGTTATTCCCTTATCGTGTATCTGTACACTGTGAATGGCTCGATTGTAATCATGTATTATCTTTCCGCTGGCTGATTAGCACGTTACCTCGGTACACGTGACAATAAATAAATAAGCTAAAATAAACCTTTTACATACGGAAAGACGCGTGGTAGAACCATGAGTAGAATGCTAGAGTAACACAGTTAAACAATGAGGATCTAGCAGCTTCAATGGACGTGTCATAATTACTCATGATCAGTGGTGGAGCAGCGGTAAGGGCCTGTCCCACTTGCGCCTCATTTACGGGTCATATGTAAAATAGGTCGACGGGTGACGCACGGGTAGCGTGTGGGTAGCGCGGGACGGGCGCATGGAGAGGCGCGGAGGAGTGTGGAGTTGCGCACGGTATCGCGCGGTGCTCCAGGATTTCGTGCTGCACTAAATCCTCGCGGGCTACCTGCGTGACGTATCGCGTACGCACGCTGATGCATTGGCGTCCCGACGTCTCATGTGTATCACGTGTTGACGCATGGTTATGTCACCGTGCGTCAACATCCGTAACCATGCGTCGCCGCTCGCCGCAGGGTAATCTAATGATGTCACGCGCACCAGGCGGCATGATGACGCGTGATTTGCGCGCGACATCGCTCGTAATGACGCGTTGACCTATTTTACATATGAGGCGCAAATGACGGCCCTGTAGAGTTGCCGCCCCACAGCACCAGAGACCTAGGTTCAATCCCCACTACGGGAGCTGTCTGTACGGAGTTTGTACGTTCTCCACGTGACCTATTTGGGTGCTCCAGTTACCTCCCACACTCCAAAGACGTACAGGTGTGTAGGTTAATTGGCTTGGCATGAATGTAAATTGTCCCTAATGCGTGTAGAATAGTGTTAGTGTGCCGGGATTGCTGGTCGGCACTGACTCGGTGGGCCGAAGGGCCTGTTTCCGCGCTGTATGTCTAAACTAAACTAAGTGACCAGCGCTCAAATGATTTACTTATTCAGTGGGTCTGACCTGCTGGGGAACATGTACAGTCAGAGTCGTCGTGGGACTGCATTCCTGGGTCACCAAGAGTCAGATGACTGAGCAAAAATGCCAACCAAAAAAAATGTGACAGGAAACAGATGTTTGAATTGTGTGAATGAATCCGAGTCATTGTTATCACAAACACCATGAAGTGCAAACGTAGACGGATGTCCGCTCGCTGACAGTTCATTGTTTTAAGGGGAATATACTCTTGCACAGTTCAAGCACAGCTTATGTTACCAGCGGCCCCATGGAATCAAAGTAGCATGCAATGTTATAGTTCAATAGAAGTAAGCAAATCGTGTATAACTCAGCGGGACAGGCAGCGTTTCTGGAGATAGGGAATGGGTGACATTTCGGGTCGAGACCCTTCTTCAGACGTCGACCCGAAACGTCACCTATTCCTTCTCTCCAGAGATGCTGCCTGTCCCGCTGAGTTACTCCAGCACTTTGTGTCTCTTCAATTTAAAGCAGCATCTGCAGTTCTTTTCAAAACAAATTATATTCTCAGTTAAAAAATTTTCACACGTAGTTTAGTTTAGTTTAGTTTCAAGATACAGCGTGGATACTGGTCCTTCGGCCCACCGAGTCCGCTCCGACCAACAATCGCCCCGCCCCGTACACTTGTTCTAATCCTACACGCAATTTACTAAAGCCAATTAACCTGAAAACCCGCAGGTCTTTGTGAAGCGTGGGTTTCCTCCGGGTGCTCCGGTTTACTCCGGTTCCAAAGACCAGAGAAAACCCACGCGGTCACAGGGAGAACATGCAAACTCCGCACAGACAGCACCCGTAGTCAGGATCGAACCCAGGACTCTGGCGCTGTTTGGCAGCAAGTCTACCACTATAACAAGTACGTTTTTGTGTCGAAATTTCTAGTTAAGAAACATCTTCTTATACTAACCCAATTTGGAGGCTCACACCTGTGCAGAAGGGTCTCAACCCAAAACAACCCAAAACAACCCAAAAATCTATTCCTTTCCTCCAGAGATGCTGCCTGACCCGCTCAGTTACTCCAGCACTCTGTAGCGAAATCTAAAGCTGAAACTCTGCTCAATACATCTTCATAATTGAGTGATAAAACAATACCTCAGGAGTAATCTGGGCACCAGCATTAAGTTTGTACACAAATACTGGCATGCGTTTAGGACTGGATACTTTCTGGATAGTTTCAAGAGAGAGCTAGATAGGGCTCTTAAAGATAGCGGAGTCAAGGGATATGGGGAGAAGGCAGGAACGGGGTACTGATTGGGGATGATCAGCCATGATCACATTGAATGGCTGTGCTGGCTCGAAGGGCCACTCCTGCACTTATTCTCTATTGACTCTTTGAAAGAAACCTTAAAGTTCCCTTGACTTGGACTAATTGGAAGTGCCAAAGCTGTCGAAGCGACACTCATCTTCAGATTATTCACAAATATAATCTTTAACTAAATGCAAGGTTATTTGGTTTAACCAGTCGTGGATACTGAAATGGCGGCAGCGGTAGAGTTGCTGCCTTACAGCGCCAGAGACTCGGGTTCGATCCTGATTACAGGTGCTGTCTGTACGGAGTTTGCACGTTCTTCCCGTGACCTGCGTGGGTTTTCTCCGGGAGCGCTGGTCTCCACCCACACTCCAAAGACGCACAGGTTTCCAGATTAATTGGCTTGGTTATTTGTCCCCAGTGTGTGTAGTGTAGTGCTGGTGTAGGGGGGTCGCTGGTCGGCATGGACTCAATGGGCCAAAGGGCCTGTTTCCGTACTGTATCGCTAAACTAAACTAAACTGGCAACGACATTTGGCCATGTTATTTAGCAAAGTGGACAAACCATAAAAGAGATTCTGACTGGGCACTGTTCTTTAGAAGATAGAAAGAATTCTAATTGATCATTCAGATCCTTGAGTGTTGCCACAGTGCTGTTTAGTCTAGTTCACTACAATTTATAAATCGAGGAGGAAGCCACAAATCTTTGCATCGCCGATCTCAACTACAGTTTAAATTTTGTCTGACAGCATTATTAAATGATGGATGAGTTCATCCAACTGAGGATTTAATAGAGTAATACAGTGGTGGTAATACGGCTGGCGGATCTGTTCCTTCACAGCACCCGAGACCCCGGTTCGATCCTGACCTCCGGTGCTGTTTGTGTGGAGTTTGCACGTTCTCCCTGCGACCCGGGTGCTCCGGTTTCCTCCCACGTCACGGAGGCGTGCTGGTTTGCAGGTTATTTGGGCTCGGTAAATTTCCCCCAGCGTGTGTAGGGAGCGGATGAGGAGATGGGATAGCATAGAACTAGTGTGAGTGGGCAATCGATGGTCAGCATGGACACAGCGGGTCGAAGGGCCTGTTTCCATGCTGTTTTTCTAAACTAAACTAAACTGCTCTGGTAGACAAAAGTGCTGGAGAAACTCAGCGGGTGCTGCAGCATCTATGGAGTGAAGGAAATAGGCAACGTTTCAGGCCGACTCCGCCACATCTACACTATTCCCACCTGCCCGCGTTTGGCCCGTATCTTATAACATGATACCGGTTTTACAGCAGGAATTTTGTTTCCCTGAACACCCAACATCAAACAGCTCCAATCGCCCCCAGCAACGAAAGCCTTGAAATCCATCTCAGTGTGATTTTCAGCTTCACTGGTCCGACAAATGACTCGTGGACCAGTCAGCCATTACCATGCTCATCGCCCCTTAGGCGATGCATCTTTAAAGGACCAAGCACTCTACTCCCTGCCTGAAGTGAGGCCTGTGACCATCCGTGAACACAAGTGTAGCAGCCCGCACACATATATATTAAACAGCTTGATCATTGGAGGCTGGGGTCAGGGTCAAATTCAGGGACATCTTCACCTTCCAGGACACTGGATGAATCAGGATCCAGGCTGGTGCCACCCATCTCTGCCAGATCTCAGAACTCGGTGGTCAATGGCAGTACTTGCTCTGCGGACAACATGGTGCCCCTACACATAGCGACAAGACCCGTATTCAGGGCGGAACCCGGGTCTCCGGTGCATTAAGCCAGTCTTGATTTGAGAATGAAGGGACAAATGTTTAGGGGTAACATGAGGGGGAACTTCTTTACTCAGAGAGTGGTAGCGGTGTGGAATGAGCTTCCAGTGGGAGCGCTGGAGGCAGGTTCGATTTTATCATTTAAAAATAAATTGGATAGGTATATGGATGGGAAAGGAATGGAGGGTTATAGTCTGAGTGCAGGTAGATGGGACTAGGTGAGAGTAAGTGTTTGGCACGGACTAGAAGGGCCGAGATGGCCTGTTTCCGTGCTGTAATTGTTATATGTTCTGTCTGTGTGGAGTTTGTATGTTCTCCCTGTGACCACGTGGGTTTTCTCTGGGTGCTCCGGTTTCCTCCCACACTCAAGAGTCAAGTTTTATTGTCAAGTGTCCCAGATAAGGGAATTAAATTCTTGCTTTGCTGCAGCACAACAGAATATGTAAACATAATACAGAACAGGAGATAAAAGTTCAGTGTATCTATAGACCATAGACCATATATATATACACACACAATAAATAAACGGAAAAAGTGCAATAGGCTGTTATAGTTCAGAGTTTGTTTGATGTTGAGTTTAATAGCCTGATGGCTGTGGGGAAGAAGCTGTTCCTGAACCTGGATTTCAGGCTCCTGTACCTTCTACCTGAAGGCAACGGAGAGATGAGTGAGTGGCCAGGATGGTGTGGGTCCTTGATGATGCTGCCAGCTTTTTTGAGGCAGCGACTGTGGTAGATCCCATCGATGGATCCAAAGATGTACAGGTTTGCAGGTTAATTGGCTTCAGTAAAAAATTGTAAATTTGCCCCTAGTGTGTGCAGGATAGTGTTAGTGTACGGGGTCCTGTTTCTGCACTGTATCTCTAAAGTCTAAAAATAATACTGCATACCTTTCATTCATTTGTTCCCCTCTCCCCTGACTCTCAGTCTGAAGAAGTGTCTCGACCCGAAACATCACCTATTCCTTTTCTCCAAAGATGCTGCCTGACCCGCTGAGTCACTCCAGCATTTTTGTGTTGTGTCTATCTTTGGTTTAAACCAGCATCAAGCAGTTCCTTTCTACACATCCTGTACACTTTGACAACTTACATGGAAATTAGGTGCAGGAGTAGGCTATTCGGCCCTTCGAGCCTGCACCGCCATTCAATATGATCATGGCTGATCATCCAACTCAGTATCATGTACCTGCCTTCTCTCCATACCCCCTGATCCCTTTAGCCACAAGGGCCACATCTAACTCTCTCTTAAATATATCCAATGAACTGTGGCCTCAACTACCTTCCGTGGCAGAGAGTTCCACAGATTCGCCACTCTCTGTGTTTTAATCGCCCACCAGTTTATAATCTTCACCGGAATAGATGCTCTTGTCCCAGGCTGATAGCCCTGGTTCTTTATTTGCTGCCATCCAGCACATTGTTGAGTTGCTCCAGCTTTTTAACTCTCTCCCTAATATAGAAACATAGAAACATAGAAATTAGGTGCAGGAGTAGGCCATTCGGCCCTTCGAGCCTGCACCGCCATTCAATATGATCATGGCTGATCATCCAACTCAGTATCCCGTACCTGCCTTCTCTCCATACCCCCTGATCCCCCTACCCACAAGGGCCACATCTAATTCCCTCTTAAATATAGCCAATGAACTGGCCTCAAC
The DNA here is from genome assembly GCF_028641065.1 of Leucoraja erinaceus. Taxonomy (NCBI): domain Eukaryota; kingdom Metazoa; phylum Chordata; class Chondrichthyes; order Rajiformes; family Rajidae; genus Leucoraja; species Leucoraja erinaceus. Next base: position 4,878,635 of record NC_073394.1, read on the forward strand.
TACCCTCTGTGGCAGAGAGTTCCAGAGATTCACCACTCTCTGTGTGAAAAATATGTTGAAGCTTGGATCAGGTTCCTGATATAACTGGGGTTGGACGTACAGTTTGGAACTGTCCGTACACGAGGGGAAGATGAGACACGTGCTGACTAAATCATTTCCTGGAGTTCACTGCATTCCACAATGATGAATGATGCGTTGCTCCAGCATTTTGTGTCTCCCATGATGAATGAATGGTGAGTCAGGCACAACAGCAATGTGACTTGGCTGACTGAGACTGCGTGCAGAGTTTCCTCCTGCTGATAGCCTCTCCCCCTCCAGATCCTTCAGCCAAATTAAACCATCTATTTGGAAGCGCTTGGCTTACCCCTACAGATGCCACAGCTGACGAAGACTGTTATGCAGCAGGTTAAAGTGTCTGATTTCTGCTGAGTCAGCGCGTTTGGGAGGAAAATCATTCTCAGCGCCCTTAGCCTTTTGTTGACATGTTGTCCCGCGGGCCTAACTAGTTGTGATTATACACAGGTGTGTATGTCCTGCACTGCCCATCACTCCGTAATGAAAAGCAAACCGTACAGATGATGGAATGTGTTCAAGAAGGAACTGCAGATGCTGGAAGATCGAAGGTACACAAAAATGCTGGAGAAACTCAGCGGGTGCAGCAGCATCTATGGAGCGAAGGAAATAGGCGATGTTTCGGGACGAAACCCTGAAGGAAATAGGCAACGTTTCGGCCCGAAACCCGGAAGGGTTTCGGGCCGAAACGTTGCCTATTTCCTTCGCTCCATAGATGCTGCTGCACCCGCTGAGTTTCTCCAGCAATTTTGTGTACAGATGATGGAAATCGAGTTTGGTTTTCGTTTAGAGATACAGTGCAGAAACACGGTCCGCACCGACCAGCGATCCCCGCACACTAACACTATATTGTACGATCACCAATCTTCGCCAATACATTGGGCAGTTTGGATGGTGGTCTGGGCAGTTGGTCCTTGTTTTATTTCTGAATGGTGTTACACCGGCAGCAAAGTGCTTTAGCTAACGCAGGAGATGCAACACCTGTCCCTTTACCTCCCCCCCCCCCCCCCCCCCCCCCCCCCCCCCGACTCCGTCCAAGGACCCAAAGAGTCCTTTCAGGTGAGGTAGAGGTTCACTTGCACCTCTCTCCAGGGATGCTGCCTCACCCCCAGTGTTACTCCAGCATTTTGTGTCTACCTTCTCGTCTACAGCATCCGCTGTTCCAGGTGTGGACTCCTGTACATTGGCGAGACCAAGCGCAGGCTTGGCGATCGTTTCGCTGAACACCTCCGCTCAGCCCTCAAACCTACCTGATCTCCAGGTTGGCTCAACACTTCAACTCCCCCTCCCATTCCCACACTGACCTTTCTGTCCTGGGCCTCCTCCACAGTCAGAGTGAGGCCCAGCGCAAATTGGAGGGACAGCACCTCATATTTCGCCTGGGCAGCTTACACCCCAGCGGTATGAACATTGACTTCTCTAATTTCAAGTAGCCCTTGCTTTCCCTCTCTCTCCATCCCTACCCCCCCCCCCCCCCACCCAGATCTCCGACCAATCTTACTGTCTACGACTACATTTAGCAGGTTAAGGGGGGACCTGATAGAGGTCTTTAAAATGATGAGAGGGATAGACAGAGTTGATGCGGACAAGCTTTTCCCTTTGAGAATAGGGAAGATTCAAACAAGAGGGCATGACTTCAGAATTAAGGGACAGAAGTTTAGGGGTAATATGAGGGGGAACTTCTTTACTCAGAGAGTGGTAGCGGTGTGGAATGAGCTCCCAGTGGAAGTGGTGGAGGCAGGTTCGTTGGTATCATTTAAAAATAAATTGGATAGGCATATGGATGAGAAGGGAATGGAGGGTTATGGTATGAGTGCAGGCAGGTGGGACTAAGGGGAAAAAATTTTGTTCGGCATGGACTTGTAGGGTCGAGATGGCCTGTTTCCGTGCTGTAATTGTTATATGGTTATATGGTTATACCTCTGTCCTGCACACTCCCTGACATGCCAGCATCCGTAGTTCTATACATACTAGCTGGAGAACATCTGCCTCACAGATCCATTGGTTTTGTATACTGCCCCGATGGCTTAAAGAGTGCAAATGATGTATCAAAGTCTCTTGAAAGAACAAAAGCAAATATTACACGTTTTAAAATGGTATCTCTCAGAGAGAGGGAGAGAGAGAATGAGAGAGAGAGAGAGAGAGATGAGAGAGGGAGAGGGAGAGAGAGAGTGTTGTACCATAATGACACGATATAATGTAAATTCGTTTTGTGTATGACTTGATCTGTTGTATTATTTGATGTGTTGAATAAAGTCTTTGAAAAAGAAGTGAAAAAAAAAGACAGAGAGAGAGAGAGAGAGAGAGAGAGAGAGAGAGAGAGAGAGAGAGAGAGAGAGAGAGAGAGAGAGAATGACTCCAACATTTTGTCCCTTATTCCCTTATCATGTACAGTATCTGTACACTGTGAATGGCTTGATAGTAATCATGTATTGTCTTTCCGCTGACTGGTTAGCACGCTACAAAAGCTCTTTGCTGTACCTTGGTACACGTGACAATAAACAAAACTGAAGCATCTGCAGGTAGACAAAAATGCTGGAGAAACTCAGCGGGTGCAGCAGCATCTATGGAGCGAAGGAAATAGGCAACGTTTCGGGACGAAACGTTGCCTATTTCCTTCGCTCCATAGATGCTGCTGCACCCGCTGAGTTTCTCCAGCATTTTTGTGCACCTTCGATTTTCCAGCATCTGCAGTTCCTTCTTAAACACTGAAGCATCTGCAGTTCATTCCGACACATTTTTTTGTTGGTTGCATTTATTACAGGAGACAGCAGGGGGAGCACGCTAACTAAACCTGGCCACCCACAACCCATTCTCCATTGGTATACCATATAACCATATAACCATATAACAATTACAGCACGGAAACAGGCCATCTCGACCCTTCTAGTCCGTGCCGAACACATAATCTCCCCTAGTCCCATATACCTGCGCTCAGACCATAACCCTCCATTCCCTTCCCATCCATATAACTATCCAATTTATTTTTAAATGATAAAAAACGAACCTGCCTCCACCACCTTCACTGGAAGCTCATTCCACACAGCCACCACTCTCTGAGTAAAGAGGTTCCCCCTCATGTTACCCCTAAACTTCAGTCCCTTAATTCTCATGTCATGTCCCCTTGTTTGAATCTTCCCTACTCTCAGTGGGAAAAGCTTTTCCATAGAGTTGGCTTGTCTCTATAGAGTTGGCTTGTCTCATTGAAGTAAATGTGTTTGACTTGGGGGGGGGGGAATTCAGGTCACTGTGGCCGTCTCAATCAGCTGCACTGTTCATCTGTCTAAATGGAACAACTAAGATGGTGACCAACATGGGAATTATGTCTGAAGAAGGGTCTCGACCCGAAACGTCACCCATTCCTTCTCTCCAGAGATGCTGACTGTTCCCGCTGAGTTACTCCAGCATTTTGTGTCAGTCAAGTCAATGTTCATACCGCTGGGGTGTAAGATAGCCAGGCGAAATATGAGGTGCTGTTATTCCAATTGGCGCTGGGCCTCACTCTGACAGCATCTGAAGTTCCTTCCTACCCATGAGAGCCAGTCCGTATCTCCTGTTAATCCACAGCCTTTTCAATCTGACATTTCCATACAATCGCTGAAAATAATATTGTCACAATATTGATTATAGACACAAAATGCTGGAGTAGCTCAGAGGGACAGGCAGCATCTCTGGAGAGAAAGAATAGGTGATGTTTTGGATCGAGGCCCTTCGTCGACTTTGTCAGGGGAGAGGGAAACGCAAGATATGGAAGGGTGCAAAGAAAATGTAAGGTGTGAAAAGCGCAGATCAAAGCAGGCGATGATAAGGAAATGTAGAATGGTTCATTGATGTAGGAGGAGGCCATTCGGCCCTTCGAGCTAGCACCGCCATTCATTGTGATCATGGCTGATCGTCCCCAATCAATAACCCGTGCCTGCCTTCTCCCCATATCCCTTGATTCCACGAGCCCCTAGAGCTCTATCTGACATTTAGTTCAGAGATAGATTCTTGATCAGTATGGGTGTCAGGGATTACGGGGAGAAGACAGGAGAATGGGGTTAGGAGGGAGAGATAGATCAGCCATGATTGAATGGTGGAGTAGACTTGATGGGCCGAATGGCCTCTCTCTGCTCCTTGTCACATGATAAGAAGGGTCTTGACCCGAAACATCACCCGATCCTCCTCTCCAGAGATGCTGCCTGTCCTGCTGAGTTTCTCCAGCATTTTGTGTCTATTTTCGGTTTAAACCAGCATCTGCCGTTCCTTCCTACACATTAAACTAATCTAAACCTGTTCATCTCCTGCACGATTTTAATCCCATGGAACTGACCATTGTAAATTACTTTCCCCCCACATACCAAGAACTGTCTTTAAAGAAGAAAACACAATCAGTTACTGTGGGATAATTATATCTGCGAAACCACAAAAACATATCGGTTTGAATTCTCAATAACAAATTCCTGTTGTATAAGCAATGGTTTAACTGAAATAGTCATAAGGTCACAAGGTCATAAGTGATAGGAGCAGAATTAGGCCATTCGGCCCATCAAGTCTACTCCGCCATTCAATCATGGCTGATCTATCTCTCCCTCCTCACCCCATTCTCCTGCCTTCTCCCCATAACCCCTGAGACCCTCGAAGTCGTTGCTTTTTTCAACTTCAGATAGTCTCCGAAGTCGTTGCAGTTTGTTTTTTTCAACGCTATACTTTCAAATCTTTTCTCAGCACTTCTGACCAAGTTCGTGAACTCTCGAGTGACCGTGCTGTTACAGGAAGCTTATTGTTTGCTGGCCACAAGGATGGATCAAAATAAAGTCACAGCACAGATGATACGTGAGAAGGAACTGCAGATGCCAGTTTAAGTCGCAGGCAAACACAAAATGCTGGAGTAACTCAGCGGGTGAGGCAGCGTGTGTGGAGAGAAGGAATGGGCGACGTTTCGGGTCGGGACTCTTCTTCAGCACAAATTATGGTCTGCGAGGAATTGCAGCAGAGGAGATCGACAGGGCGGGGAGCTTTGTGATACTGATTGGGGATGATCAGCCATGATCACATTGAATGGCGGTGCTGGCTCGAAGGACCGAATGGTCTACTCCTGCACCTATTGTCTATTGTCTTTGGGGAAATAAGTCACGGATAAGGCAGGTTATGAGGGAGACCTTCGTCACCTTCCCCTCAGCTATCAATTCCTCGAACTTCATCCCCTTTGATCTCACGTTTTCACTCCTTACTCTTCCATATCTCTGTGTCTCCCTCCCCCCCTGACTCTCAGTCTGGAGAAGGGTCTCGACCCGAAACGTCACCCATTCCTCCTCTCTGAGCATACTCTGAACTGTAACACTTTATCTGCTAATTCATGTGTCTATTAAACTGAAATGTTCAGTATTTCTGCTAACTATATTCCGTTGTGCTGCAGCAAGCGAGAATTTCATTGTCCTATCTGGGACACATGACATAAACTCTCTTGACTTGACTTGACTCTCCAGAGATGCTGCCTGACCCGCTGAGTTACTCCAGCGTTTTGTGTCTATTTTCAGTTTATGAGGAATATGGGGCCAATCGCAGGCAAGTGGGGCTAGTACAGATGGTTGGGCCGAAGGGCCTGTTGCCACACTCTATGCCTCCATGACTGAGCCACAGATCAGAAAGACAGCCATTCAGAAGTGTCATATGAATTGCTAGCTACCTGTTGCAACGATTCTATTTGTCATTAATATCAACAATTTGGATGAGAACGTACAAGGCATGATTTGTAAGTTTGCAGATAGCACTGAAGTGGGTGATATCGTAGACAATACCAGGGGAGCTAGTCGAGGGCAGGTACAACAATATCAATTAAAACACACTTGGAGATAGACACAAAAATCTGGAGTAACTCAGCGGGTCAGGCAGCATCTCTGGAGAAAAGGAATAGGTGCGTCTGTGGACTCTGCAAGAGGCAGTCACATTTCATTTTGAAAACCAGGTATCTACAAAGACTGCAGTGACGGCCATTTAGAGAATTGCTCTCGACAGCAAAAGGTAAAGAAAGATTGATTTTTTAAAATAAGGTAAGGATACGATTCTCTACTTGCAGTAATGAATTGACATTACTCAATAGGCTGACAGTCAAGAATAAACACTCATGAGGTCACTGTGAAATAAAGGTGATGCGACTTTGACTGTGCTTTTATCTACCTTCGATTTTCCAGCATCTGCAGTTCCTTCTTAAACTACTTTGACTGTGATTGATTGATAAGCAATGTATAAAATCATGAGAGGAATAGATCGGGTAGATGCACAGAGTCTCGTGCCCAGAGTAGGGGAATCGAGGACCAGAGGACATAGGTTTAAGGTGAAGGGGAATCTGATTTAATAGGAATCTGAGGGGTAACTTTTTCACACAAAGGGTGATGGGTGCATGGAACAAGCTGCCGGAGGAAGTGGTTGAGGCTGGGACCATCGCAACATTTCAGCAACAGTTAGACAGGTACATGGACAGCTACAGGGGACGACAGATGGCGCAATGGGCTAAGTGTTCGGCTGGCGACCGGAAGGTAGCCGGTTCGAATCCCGCTTGGGGTGCATACTGTCGTTGTGTCCTTGGGGCAAGACACTTCACCCACCTTTGCCTGTGTGTAAATGTAATGTAATTATGTGAAGCACTTTGGGGTCAATGCAAGTTGACTAAAAATGTGCTATATAAATAAGATTATTATGGATAGGACAGGTTTGGAGAGATATGGGCCAAACATGGGCAGGTGGAACTAGTGTATATGGGGCATGTTGGCCGGTGTGAGCAAGATGGGCCGAATGTATCACTCTATGACCATGCGACTCTGAGTTCACTTCAGTTTCACCACCTTGTGGGAAGCAACAACTGAATTGTATAGATGTCAACAATCCTAACCCCACTCCTTGCATCTTGGACTAAACTAAAGCTCAGAGAGGGAGAGAGCATGGAACCACAAGGAAAGTCACCCAATGGCCTTTGTATCCCAACCTGCATGGGATGAGTTGACATTTCAAGCACCTTTGCAAATAAGAGTACCACTGATATCTTACACAGTACACAGATTTTTCTTTTATAGACAATAGACAGGTATATGGATAGGACAAGTGTGGAGAAATATGGGCCAAAAACAGGCAGGTGGAACTAGTGTAGCTGGGGCATGTTGGCCGGTGCAGGATCAATGTGATCATGGCTGATCTTTTAAATGAATATTTTCACCTCCAGAAATTCATCTCTTCTGAAAAAATCTGAGGAAAAACTCTGGTTCCTCCACGATGAATCATGACAAGAGTTCAAAGATTTGTCGAAGAAGAACCATTCTACTTGAAACTTCTCACGCATTGGGAAGCAGTTCAAACTAAAATTAGATTGCCTTCTCTAAAGAACAGTCTAAATGACATGCACTGTTTGAGGAATTGAGCATCCTGGCAATAAAATATGACCATTTCATTAGCCAACTGTCTGAGCAGTGACACCCGCATGTGACTTTAGAATTCCCTGAAATTATGGGTAGGAAAACAGAATTTATTTCCTTTGAAGCCAGGTTCAAGTGAAAAATATCGTAAAAATGCACAGTGACCTACGAACCTATCTCCAAAACTGTTATTGGTAATTTTTATTTTGCTTTGGGGTTTTTTTTCTTCTGCTTTTTGTTTGTTTTTTTCATCATACCTTCCTTTCTATTAGTTTATAGATCTTTCTTTTCAGTTCTATCTATTAAAAAATGCTATAAAAAGAACAGAAGCTTCTATGAATAGAAACATAGAAAATAGGTGCAGGAGTAGGCCATTCGGGCCTTCGAGCCTGCAACGCCATTCTATATGATCATGGCTGATCATCCAAATCAATATCCCATACCTGCCTTCTCTCCATACCCCCTGATCCCTTTTGCCACAAGGGCCACATCTAACTCCCTCTTAAATATAGCCAATGAACTGGCCTCAACTACCTTCTGTGGCAGAGAGTTCCAGAGACTCACCACTCTCTGCGTGAAAAATGTTTTTCTCATCTCGGTCCTAAAGGATTTCCCCTTTATCCTTAAACTGTGACCCCTTGTTCTGGACTTCCCCAACATCGGGAATATTCTTCCTGCATCTAGCCTGTCCAACCCCCTTAAGAATTTTGTAAGTTTCTATAAGATCCCCCCTCAATCTTCTAAATTCTAGCGAGTACAAGCCAAGTCTATCCAGTCTTTCTTCATATGAAAGTCCTGACATCCCAGTTCTACCTCTTAAAAAATGCTATAAAAAGAACAGAAGCTTCTATGAATGTAATTGATAAACAAACCGTGTTGCTATTAAGTGTTTACGCTTCTAATAAAAAATATATTTAAAAAAAAATACACAGTGGTTTGAGGGGGTATAGGAACCTGAGGGGTAACATTTTCACACAAATGGTGGGTGTGTGGAACGAGCTGCCAGAGGAGATAGTTGCTCCAGGTACTATCGCAACATTTAAGAAGTAATTAGACAGGTATATGTGCAGGGAAGAACTGCAGATGCTGGTTTAAATCGAATGTAGACACAAAATGCTGGAGTAACTCAGCGGGACCGGCAGCATCTCTGGAGAGAAGGAATGGGTGACTTTTCGGGTTGAGACCCTTCTTCAGACTATAGATAGGACAGGTTTAGAGGGATGTGAGCCAAATGCAGGCAGGTTGGACCTGTATTGCTGGGACGTGGAGAAGGCAGGAACGGGGTCCTGATTGGGGATGATCAGCCACGATCATATTGAATGGCGGTGCTGACTCGAAGGGCCGAATGGCCTACTCCTGCACCGATTGTCTATTGATAGACACAAAATGTTGGAGTAACTCAGGGGACAGGTAACACCTCTGGAGAGAAGGAATGGGTGACGTCAGATTGAAGAAGGGTCTCGACCCGAAACATCACCCATTCCTTCTCTCCAGAGATGCTGCCTGGTCCGCTAAGTTACTCCAGCATTTTATATCTTCCTCTCTGTTATCCTGTTGTAGCCGCAGTTCAGTTCTTTCATTTCTGTTGCAATGTTATAGACAACAGGAGCAGGAGTAGGCCATTCGGCCCTTCGAGGCAGCTCCGCCCATTCAACGTGATCATGGCTGATCATCCCCAATCAGTACCCCGTTCCTGTTCTAATCCTTTGTCTTCAGCAGGCTTGCCTTCTTCCCTTTCCCTCTTTCAACGATGGCTTAGTCAGTGTCAGCAGAAGTAGTTTTGTTCCCTTTGCTGATAACACCAGACTCTGCAGAGCAGTTGCACTCTATACAAGATAAGCAGTGACTAATGCACTGCAGGAAGTGGGGTAGGATTAACTGCCGGCAGGCACGGCCATTGAACACCTTGTTCTTTAGGAGTATTTCTTCCTCAGCATAGAAACAACCAACATATCAACATATAAACATCACTGGATATGGCTATAATTTTCCTTATGTTGACTCAAACTCCTTCCCATTTCTCCAACAAGATAACAGAGGATTAAGCAAGGAGCCATGGGTGACACACAGTGGCGCAGCGTCAGAGACCCGGGTTCGATCCTGACTATGGGTGCTGTCTGTACGGAGTTTGTACGTTCTCCCCGTGACCTGCGTGGGTTTTCCCCGGGATCTCCAGTTTCCTCCCACACTCCAAAGACGTGCAGACGTGCACCGCCATTCAATATAATCAAGGCTGATCATCCAACTCAGAGAAGGCAGGTGCAGGATACTGAGTTGGATGATCAGCCATGATCATATTGAATGGCGGTGCAGGCTTGAAGGGCCGAATGGCCTACTCCTGCACCTATTTTCTATGTTTCTATGTTTGCAGGATAATTGGCCTGGTATATTATCAATTGTCCTTGGGGTGTGTAGGATAGTGTTAGTGTGCGGGGATCGCTGGTCGGCGTGGACTCGGTGGGCCGTAGGGCCAGTTTCCGCGCTGTAAACATGTGTTTTGTGTGTTCCGTTGCTTTTTATTTGTACGACTGACTTGGCAAATGAAATTCCTCGTACGTTGCGAAACATACTTGGCTAATAAAGTATTATTGTGAATGTGTGTCTCTAAACTAAACTAAACTCTAGCGTGAATGAATAGCTATGAGATGTCATTATCGAATATCTTCATCTACTAATCACATGTTAAGTTTACTGGACAATTGTTGGAGCCACAGCCTCCTGGCACCAGAGACCCAGATTTGATCGTCACGTTGGGCACCATCTGTAAAGGGCTTGCACGTTCTCCCTGTGACCGCGTGGGCTTTCTCCGGGTGGTTTAGGTGGAGGATTAGGTTCATTATTGTCACATCGAGGTACAGTGAAAAGCTCCGTTCCCCCCCACCCTCCCCCCCCCCACATCCCAAAGACGCGTGGATTCATCAGTTAATCGGTCACTGCTAAAAATTGCCTAATTACGCAGGGATTGGATGAGAAAGTGGGATAACATAGAACTAGCTGATGAATGGTCGGCATGGACTCGTAGTTTAGAGACACAGCGCAGATACAGGCCCCTTTGTTCCACCAAGTCCGCACCGACCAGCGATCACCAGTTCTATCCTGCACACCAGGGCCAGTTCACAGAAGCCAATTGATCTACAAACCTGTACGTCTTTGGAATGTGGGAAGAAATCGGAGCATCCTGAGAAAACCCACGCGGTCACAGGGAGAAGGTGCTAACACTGTACACATTGCCTGTACACGCACAGACTGACATGTGGTCAGGATTGAACCTAGCATCAGTCTGAAGAAGGGTCTCCACCCGTTCCTTCTCTCCATAGATGCTGCCTCACCCGCTGAGTTACTCCAGCATTTTGTGTCTACCTTTGAACCTAGCATAATTTCACGTTTCGTGTGAGTTTTAAGAATGTGGGCAGATCGACAAGTCATAAAACTGGGATGAATAAAGTTTGATCGCATGGCATCGCATCATATTGGTCTGGTCTGTATGGACCAGTTGGGCTGAAGGGCCTGCTTCTATCCTGTGTGGCTCTATGACGCTCGAGATATCACTGTCCTGCCGATCTCACACAACCTTTTCATTCTGGATTTTAAAGAGGGGAGGGAAATCCACCAGAACAACACAATGACAGAATATCAGCTTTAAACGAGGGAACTGCGAGATGCATTTCCGATACTATCAATCAATACCCACGTGAACAGAGCAGACTGTCGATTTGTACTGTGGAAAAATAAGGATCATTCTCAGCAGAATGTGTGGTATGTGCTGCTATATTGCAGTTTTATTTCATTCCCTTCTCCAAGGGGTAATCCACTTCACAAGCAACAACTTCAATCAGTTACCAATTCTAACAATGGTCGCCAGGGTGAACAATGAACACATTTTCAGATTCTGGGTCGATATCCAGGAAACAATAGACAATAGGTGCAGGAGTAGGCCATTCGGCCCTTCAAGTCAGCACTGCCATTCAATGTGATCATGGCTGATCATCCCCAATCAGTAGCCCATTCCTGCCTTCTCCCCTGACTCCGCTATCTTTAAGAGCCCTATCTAGTTCTCTCTTGAAAGTGTTCAGAGAACCTGTCTCCACCGCCCTCTGAAGCAGAGAATTCCACAGACTCACCACTCTCTGTGAGAAAAAAGTGTTTCCTTGTCTCCGTACAAAATGGCTTACTCCTTATTCTTAAACTGTGGCCCTTGGTTCTGGACTCCCCCAACATCGGGAACATGTTTCCTGCCTCTAGCGTGTTCAAACCCTTAACAATCTTATATGTTTCAATAAGATACCCTCTCATCCTTCTAAACTCCAGAGTGTACAAGCCCAGCTGCTCCATTCTCTCAGCATATGACAGTCCCGCCATCCCGGGAATTAACCTTGTAAACCTACGCTGCACTCCCTCAATTGCAAGAATGTCCTTCCTCAAATTAGGGGACCAAAACTGCACACAATACTACAGGTGTGATCTCACTAGGGTCTTGTACAACTGCAGGAGGACCTCTTTGCTCCTATACTCAACTTGGTCTGTATGGACCAGTTGGGCTGAAGGGCCTGCTTCTATCCTGTGTGGCTATGACGCTCGAGATATCACTGCCGTGCCGATCTCACACAACCTTTTCATTCTGGATTTTAAAGAGGGGAGGGAAATCCACCAGAACAACACAATGACAGAATATCAGCTTTAAACGAGGGAACTGCGAGATGCTTTGCCGATACCATCAATCAATACCCACGTGAACAGAGCAGACTGTCGATTTGTACTGTGGAAAAATAAGGATCATTCTCAGCAGAATGTGTGGTATGTGCAGCTATAATTGCAGTTTTATTTCATTCCCTTCTCCAAGGGGCAATCCACTTCACAAACAACAACTTCAATCAGTTACCAATTCTAACAATGGGCGCCAGGGTGAACAATGAACACATTTTCAGATTCTGGGTCGATATCCAGGAAACAATGGAAACTGTTGATTAAATCATTGCAGATGGAGTTAGAGAGGCATAGAGGCAGATAGCACGGAAACAGGCCCTTCAGCCCAACTTGCTTGTGCTAAGCAGGATGCCCCATTTACGCTAGTCCCACCTCCCCGTGTTTGGCCCACATCCTAACAAAACTTTCCCGTCCATGTCTCTATCCAATGTTTGCTAAACATAGAAACATAGAAATTAGGTGCAGGAGTAGGCCATTAGGCCCTTCGAGCCTGCACCGCCATTCAATATGATCATGGCTGATCATCCAACTCAGTATCCCGTACCTGCCTTCTCTCCATACCCCCTGATCCCCTTAGCCAGAAGGGCCACATCTAACTCCCTCTTAAATATAGCCAATGAACTGGCCTCAACTACCCTCTGTGGCAGAGAGTTCCAGAGATTCACCACTCTCTGTGTGAAAAAAGTTCTTCTCATCTCGGTTTTAAAGGATTTCCCCCTTATCCTTAAGCTGTGACCCCTTGTCCTGGACTTCCCCAACATCGGGAACAATCTTCCTGCATCAGGGTTGTCAGGGTACCTGCCTCAACTACCTTCTCTGGCAGCTCGATCCATGCACCCACCGCCCTCTGAGTGAAAAAGTTGCCCCTCATGTTCCTATTCGATCTTTCCCCTCTAACCTTAAACCTATGTCCTTTGGTTCTTGATTTCCCTACTCCGGCTAAATGACTAATCGCATTCACTCTATCTATTCCCCTCATTCATTTATACAGCTCTAGAAGATTGCCACGAAAACCTCCTGCACTCCAAGAAATAAAGTCCTAGCCTGCCCCAACCTCTCCCTATAGCTCAAAACCTCAAGTCCCGACAACATCCTCGTAAATCTTCTCTGCACTCTTTCAAGTGAAACGACATAGCTTCCTGTGGCATGGTGACCAAGACTGAACACAAGTACACAAACATAGGAACAAAGACCTGCAGATGCTGGTTAATACACTGAAGGACACACAAAGTGCTGAAATAATTCAGCAGGTCGTGGAGCATCTCCGGAGAACATAGATGGGTGATGATTCGAGACGTGACCCTTATTCAGATTTCTAAGTGCAGCCTCATCATCGTCTCGTACCACTGTAACATAACGTCTCGACTTCGATACTCAATGTCCTGATTAACGAAGACCAAAGTACCGAAACTGAATGAGCAGAACTGGATTATGTCAAGTAAATTTAGTTTAGTTAAGAGACTTTCGTTTACAGGCCCTTCGGCCCATCGAGTCCGTGCCGACCAGCAATCCCCAAACACCAACACTATCCTACATAGACACACCAGGGACAAGTTACAATGATACCAAGACAATTAACCGCCAAGCCTGCACGTCTTTGGAGCGTGGGAGGAAACCGGAGCACGCGGAGAAAACCTACGCAGGTGACGGGGAGAACGAACAAACTCCATACAGACAGCACCCGTAGTCTGGATGGAACCCAGGTACCTTCATCACCAGGAGTAACATGCCGACACCTCCATCATTACATGCAAGACAGGCTCAATAACTTCGAATGTCAGCTCCTAAATGCATAAAGGAACGCAAACAAGTGAGGTTGATGAGCTGTGACGTGCAGGGGTATGGGTCACAAGCTAGATCAGGTTGGCTCAGATTGGTGAGCTGTTTTTTGACCAGCATAGACGCAATGGGCCAAATGGCCTCCTCTGTGTGGCAAATTTTCTATGATTCCACGGAACTTAATCAAAGGTGACTGTGTCGCAAGGAACTGCAGATGCTGGTTTATTCCGAATCTATAATCACCAAATGCTGGAGTGACTCAGGCAGCATCTCTGGAGAAAAAGAATAGGTGATGTTTTGGGTCTGAGGTCCTCTTTAGAACAATTTGTTCTTTAGTAATCTTCGTGATCATTGAACAAAAGCTCAAAACAACTGGAATTCAGAGGAAAGTTGAAAAAATATAGATAAATTATTCTGTTTAAGAAGGAACTGCAGATGCTGGATAAATCGAAGGTAGACAAAAATGCTGGAGAAACTCAGCGGGTGAGGCAGCATTTATGGAGCGAAGGAATAGGTGACGTTTCGGGTCGAGACCCTTCATTAGATTATTCTGACCGTTTTCTCATCCAAATACAGATACTACCTGACTCGGGTAAGGGTTATATTCAGTAAACCTTTATGTCAATGGGGTTAGGAGGGAGAGCTAGATCAGCCATGATTGAATGGCGGAGTAAAATTGATGGGCTGAATGGCCTAATTCTGCTCCTATCACTTATGACCTTATAAATCAGATTTGACATAAATCCCCATCCGCTGCCCGAAATAACTCGCTGAGAGTATGAACAGTCTCAGCAGCGTCCAGGGCACTTTCTGCCACGCACGGCCCTCTGGGTAAGCACCACCGCCATTGCCGGCTTGTTTGCCATGTAAATGTGAGTGATCGTACAGTGTCGTGGACATTACAAACTGCCCTGATTGCACCAACGACTGAGTACAGAGTTGTTCACATAGAAACATAGAAATTAGGTGCAGGAGTAGAGGCCATTCGGCCCTTCGAGCCTGCACCGCCATTTAATATGATCATGGCTGATCATCCAACTCAGTATCCCGTACCTGCCTTCTCTCCATACCCTCTGATCCCCTTGGCCACAAGGGCCACATCTAACTCCCTCTTAAATATAAGTGCGTAAGTCGGAGAATGTTTAGTTTAGTTTAGAGATACAGCGCGGAAACAGGCCCATCGGTCCGCGCCGACCAGCGATCCCCGCACACTAACACTATCCGACACCCACTAGGGACAATTTTCACATTTACCAAGCGAATTAACCTACAAACCTGTACGTCCTTGGAGTGTGTGGGAGGAAAACGAAGATCTCGGAGAAAACCCACGCTGATCACGGGGAGAACGTACAAACTCCGTACAGACCCGTAATCAGGATCGAACCGGGGTCTCCGGCGCTGCATTCGCTGTAAGGCAGCAACTCTACCGCTGTGCCAACGTGACCGTCTGCCTGTACAGCGATGTGATTTTGTTAGGTTATAAATGCCTCTCTTTAAGAGCTTCAGATTTGTTCAGGTAACCTTTGACAGTTTTTTCAACACTGCCTTTGTCAAGCTACACTGAGTGTGGTATTAACTGCGCAATCCTAAATTACACTGCAATTCAATCACATCGAATAATGGGAGAGGCCCACCTTTAAAACTTCCGTGGAATTTTATGTGGCAGAATTAAATCACTTGGAGTTCTATGGTTCCGTTTCAATCCGTTATGAAATATTAATGTACATTGGCAAGTGCGTGAAAGCTTAAATAAATTAGCAGTGATCTTACATTAAAGCTCTAACATTAAAGGGTAACATTACTCGTCCCAACAGGGAATAACAAGAAATGGATTTGCTCTTTTTTAAAAGAAGCTTCATAAATACACGACCAGGTTTTGTTGGCAAATTCGTTTTCATTTACCCCGTTAAACGTGGCACTTCTGCAACTTCCTGATGCGTGTACACAGTGAAACGCAGGAATCTAAACTAATTGAATGATTGTGGACAAGGTATCCATCAGGACACAACACTGCTGTTGTCCGTGTGAAGTCAGACACAAAATGCTGGAGTAACTCAGCGGGACAGTCAGCATCTCTGGGCGGAAGGAATGGGTGACGTGAAGAAGGGTCTCGACCCGAAACGTCACCCACTCCTTCTCTCCATGGATGCTGCCTGTCCCGCTGAGTTACTCCAGCATTTTGTGTCCATCTTCGGTGTAAACCAGCATCTGCCGTTCCTTCCTATACAGTACTTGTGAAGTCTTGTGGCACAGTTTGCGTTTTAGTTTAGTTTATTGTCACGTGTACCGAGGTACAGTGAAAAGCTTTTGTTGCGTGCTAACCAGTCAGTGGAAAGACAATACATGATTGTAATCGAGCCATTCACAGTGTATAGATACATGATAAAGGGAGTAGCATGTTTAGTGCAAGCCAGTCAAGTCCCATCAAAGATAGTCCGAGGGTCTCCAATGGCTCTGAACACTTTTCTGAAAATCAAAGATGTTAAGAGACATATTTTGAGAAACCCTGACAGTCAGCAAAGCTAACTACAGGCTAGCTGAGGCCTGGAAACCGATTTTAGGGCAAGACTTCCTCACTGGATACCGTGAGATCAGCCTCTACTCAAAGTTCTCTGCTGGAGCCTAGGGTGCTTCAAGTCAACAGCAAAGGCTCTCTGTCAGGATTAAAAGGTATTAGCTACGATGAGAGGTTGGACAAACTTCAATTGTTTTCCCTTAAGCCCCAGAGGGGTGACCTGATAGCAAGAAGCAGATAAAGTTACAAGAGACATCGGTCGAGTAGACAGTCAGAATCTTTCACTCAGGGTGGAGATGTCAAAGACTTGAGGGTGTAGCCTTAAGGTGAAAAGGGCGAAGATTCAAACTCTGTTCTGTGTTCAAGTTCAAGTTCATGAGTTTATTGTCATGTGTCCCTGTATAGGACAATGAAATTCTTGCTTTGCTTAGCACACAGAACATAGCAGGCATTTACTACAAAACAGATCAGTGTGTCCATATACCATTATATAAATATATACACACATAAACAAATAAACTGATAAAGTGCAAATAGCAGATAATGGGCCACCAATAATCAGTGTTTTGTCCGAGCCAGGTTTAATAGCCTGATGGCTGTGGGGAAGTAGCTATTCCTGAACCTGGTTGTTGCAGTCTTCAGGCTCCTGTACCTTCTACCTGAAGGTAGCAGGGAGATGAGTGTGTGGCCAGGATGGTGTCTTCTATGTGTAGGAAGGAACTGCAGTTGCAGGTTTACACTGAAGATCGACACAAAATGCTGGAGTAACTCAGCAGGGCAGGCAGCATCGCAGGAGAAAGATTGGGTGACATTTGGGTCTGAAGTAACATAGCTGTATTGTTTAAGAAAGAACTGCAGATGCTGGAAAAATCGAAGATAGATAAAATTGCTGGAGAAACTCAGTGGGTGAGGCAGCATCTATGGAGCGAAGGAATAGGTGACGTTTCGGGTCGAGACCCTTTTTCAGACTGATGTCGGGGGGGGCGGGAAAAAGAAAGGAAGAGGCGGCGGAGACAGTGGGCTGCAGGAGAGCTGGGAAGGGGAGGGGAAAGAGGGAGAAAGCAGGGACTACCTGAAATTGGAGAAGCCAATGTTCATACCGCTGGGGTGTAAACTACCCAAGCGGAATATGAGGTGCTGCTCCTCCGATTTGCGGTGGGGACTCACTCTGGCCATGGAGGAGGCCCAGGACAGAAAGGTCGGATTCGGAATGGGAGGGGGAGTTGAAGTGCTGAGCCACCGGGAGATCAGGTTGGTTATTGCGAACTGAGCGGAGGTGTTAGGAGAAGCGATCGCCAAGCCTGCACTTGGTCTCACCCATGTCTAGTAGTTTATTTAGTATATTTGTTTGTCTTGCATCGTATTAAGGTGGTGGGATCTGTTTTGTTTTCTTGTATTGTAAATATTATTTTTAATAATTAAATTAATTGTTTGATTTTCAGATTTTTTAAAAAATAAAAAAGTCTTCAAGGGAGACTTGAGCAGAGTCTAGTTTAGTTTAAAGATACAGCGGGGTGACAGCCCTTCAGCCCACCGTGTCCGCACCAACCTGCAATCCCCGTACACGAGCACTATCCTATACACCAGGGACAATTTACAATTTTATCAAAGCCAATTATCCTGCAAACCCGCACGCCTTTGGAGTGTGGGAAGAATCCGGAGCACCCGGTGGAAACCCACGCAGTCACAGGGAGAACATGCAAATAGACAATATACAATAGACAATAGGTGCAGGAGAAGGCCATTCGGCCCTTCCAGCCAGCACCGCCATTCAATGTGATCATGGCTGATCATCCACAATCAGTACCCCGTTCCTGCCTTCTCCCCATATCCCCTGACTCCGCTATCTTTAACAGCCCTATCCAGCTCTCTCTTGAAAGCATCCAGAGAACCGGCCTCCACCGCCCTCTGAGGCAGAGAATTCCACACCTGGAATTCTCAGCACCTGTAGTCAGGATCGAACCTGGGTCTCTGGTGCTGTGAGGCAGCAGTTCGACAATGCCACCCCTAGAGTCGAGGGGAGAGAGGCCATGAAGTGGTTGACGTTGTTGTGGACTTAGCAAGCACTTTGATCTCATTTATTTTTGGAGAAGATGATTGCCAGGCTGCCATTCTGACACAGATTTCCTGCCTCCGCTATCCTTGGCGTTTTTATTTCTGCAGGCCATCAATGTTCTCTCGCTGCTATTGTGTTTGCTCTGCATGCTCCTCACTTAATGGGCAGGGAGGTAGCTCCCCGACTCTGGGAGACACGCCGCTGTAACTAAACAGCAGCCCCTCGCAGAGTTTAATGACCCACTCAACATCTTTAATAAGCAACAAACATGACTGAGTGGGCGTGCCTGCCCACACAAACTCCCAGCGCAACTTCACCAGTTTCCAGGGTAACCTGGTTGAGCTAAATATACACTGCAGAACACAATGCAGGACTCCCGCTGCATTTCACTAGCAGTCACACTGGGGCCCATCTCCGACATAATGGGACTTCATTTGCTGCTCGTCTGACAACCGGTGGAGATTTGTCAAATACATATGGGGCGACACGGTGGCACAGCGGTAGAGTTGCTGCCTCACAGCGCTAGAGACCCGGGTTCCATCCTGACCACGGGGGCTGTTTGTACGGAGTTTGTACGTTCACCTCCATGACCTGCGTGGGTTTTCTCCGAGATGTTCCGTTTCCTCCCACACTCCAAAGACGTACAGGTTTGTAGGTTAATTGGCTTGGTGTGTGCAGTGACGGAAATCGCTATCAAAATAAGGAGGGTCCCAACGTCTCTGGCCACCCCCGGGCTTGGGGGGGGGGGGTCACTCGGGTGGGGACGGGGATGGTCCTGTGACGGTTCGGCAGCGATTGCAGCGCCGGAGAGCCGGGATCGATCCTGGCTGCGGATGAGGCGCAGGTCTGTGTCCAGGGCTGCCGTTGTGACCCTATAACCTGGGCACGTCTCCCTCCTCCAATCACCGCACTCTAACCCTCAGTCCCACCCCCACTGTCTTGCGGAAAGCGGAGATTTCACCGGGTTTTTTAATCCGGATTAGAAAAAATGGGGGGGGGGGGCGTGTGTCCCCTGGCTCCCCCGGGATTTCCGCCACTGGCCGTGTTTGTAAATTGTCCCTAGTGTGTGTAGGATAGTGTTAATGTGAGGGAATCGCTGGCCGGCGTTCTTTGGGAAAACTGGGAAAGGCAGAAAGTCATTCAGTTGTTAATATGATGGCCTGTAATAAGTGGAAGTAAGGGGATCAGTGGAAGAACAGCAGGGTGGCGCAGTAAGGGGATCAGTGGAAGAACAGCAGGGTGGCGCAGCGGTAGAGTTGCTGCCTCACAGCACCAGAGACCTGGATTCGATCCTGACTACGAGTGCTGTCTGT
The DNA here is from genome assembly GCF_028641065.1 of Leucoraja erinaceus. Taxonomy (NCBI): domain Eukaryota; kingdom Metazoa; phylum Chordata; class Chondrichthyes; order Rajiformes; family Rajidae; genus Leucoraja; species Leucoraja erinaceus. The sequence goes on from NC_073394.1 coordinate 4,898,462, forward strand.
TTGTACGTTCTCCCTGTGACCACGTGGGCTTTCTCCAGGCGCTCCGGATTCCTTCCACACTTCAAAGATGTTCAGGTTTGGAGGTTAATTGGCTTTGGTAAAATTGTACAATTTCCCCTAGTGTGTAGGATAGTGATATTTTACGGGGTGATCGCTGGTCGGTGCGGGCTCCGTGGGCCGAAGGTCCTGTCTTCCCGCTGTAAAGTCAAAACAGTCCAAAGGTGAATGGAATCTAAGACACCATTGCAGTTTGTGACAATGTTCCCGAAATATTAACCTTGTATTTAGCATATATTTCATCAGAGATCAATAGAAATTCGGATAATAAGGCAATCAGATGTTAGGAGTGGGAAGAAGGAGTCTGAGGAGTCCGACCCAAAACGTTTCCAAGTTCTCCGGAGATGCTGCTTGACCCGTTGAGTTACTCCAGCATTTTGAGTCCATCTTTGGCAGTGGGCTGAGGGAGAGTTGACAAGGGGAGGAGAAAGTAGGGCCTATATTTTGATCTTTGAAGTCAATGGTCAAAGACTATACATGATTGATTCCAATTGAGCCGTCCTCAGCATACAGATACAGGATAAAGGGAGTAACATTTACTAGATTTACTAGAATATTGCCTGGGTTTCAGCAACTAAGTTACAGAGAAAGGTTGAACAAGTTAGGGCTTTATTCTTTGGAGCATAGAAGGTTAAGGGGGGACTTGATAGAGGTTTTTTAAATGATGAGAGGGATAGACAGAGTTGACGTGGATAAGCTTTTCCCACTGAGAGTAGGGAAGATTCAAACAAGGGGACATGACTTGAGAATTAAGGGACTGAAGTTTAGGGGTAACATGAGGGGGAACTTCTTTACTCAGAGAGTGGTGGCTGTGTGGAATGAGCTTTCCAGTGAAGGTGGTGGAGGCAGGTTCGTTTTTATCATTTAAAAATAAATTGGATAGTTATATGGACGGGAAGGGAACGGAGGGTTATGGTCTGAGCGCAGGTATATGGGACTAGGGGAGAATATGTGTTCGGCACGGACTAGAAGGGTCGAGATGGCCTGTTTCCGTGCTGGAATTGTTATATGGTTATTTGGTTATATGGTTAACATTTCGTATAGACTTGTAGATTCCAGTAAAGTCCAATCAAAAATAGTCTGAGGGTCTCCAATGAGGTAGACAGTAGTTCAGGGCTGTTCTCTATTGTTGTAGGATGGTTCAGTTGCCTGATAACAGCTGAGAAGAACGTCACCCATTCCTTCTCTCCATAGAAGCTGCCTGGCCCGCTGTGTTACTCCAGCTGTTTGTGCCTCTCTTCATGTAATCAGTGTATCTTCAGTTCCTTCCGACACCTTTAATGAGTTGGTCGGCTTGAGAGATCCCACCTGCTATGGAGCGGGACCCAAGTGGCTCGTGTATAGGCAGACATGGAAACACAAGAGTATAGAGCACACCAGATGTTGGCGGTGATGGTGGCCATTGGAGGCCACCAAGCCCAAGATAAAAGGGACCCTTGCGGGTGGAACCTATCCATTGCCAGATGCAATGTGGTACCCAGGTGTGTTTCTCCGCTGTAAGCTATGCAAGAACAGGTTGAAGCCAGCTCCCGGTACTGTGTCCACATCACACTTGCTGTTGCATATTCATTCCCGCAAAACCCAAGAGTAACATCAATAATACATTACACAGTAACTGATAACATTGAAAATTCCCTGCTCTCTACCCAGGCATATCATACACACAGAGTGAATATCTGAAACATGTACATTTGCACAAGAACCACATAGAGCATAAACCAGTACAGCACAAGAACAGGACATTTTCTTCAGAGATGCTGACTGACCCGCTGAGTTTAGTTTAGTGATACAGCGCGGAAACAGGCCCTTCGGCCCACCGGGTCTGTGCCGACCAGCGATCCCCGCACATTAACACTATCCTACACCCACTAGGGACATTTTTTCAATTTACCAAGCCAATTAACCTACAAACTTGCCCGTCTTTGTGTGGGATGGAATTCGAAGATCTCGGAGAAAAACCCATGCAGATCACGGGGAGAAACGCACAGACTCTGTACAGACAGCACCAGCAGTCAGGATCGAACACGGGTCTCCGGCGCTACATTGGCGGTAAGGCAGCAACTCTACCGCTGCGCCACCGCGACTGCACGAAGTTACTCCAGCATTTTGTGCCCGTCGTTGCTATAAACCTGCAAGACCATCATAAGCACTTGAACATAGTCCATAGCCCTCCATATCCATGTTCCTGTCCAAAAGTCCAAGAGCTACTATATCGTAGCTGCCTCCACCACCACCTCTGGCAGCGTGTTCCAGGCACTCACCACCCTCTGTGTAAAAAAACCTTCCCCACACATCTCCTTTAAACTTTGTCCCCTTCACCACAAAGCTGTGCCCCCCAGTATTTGATTCTTCCAATCTGGGGAAAAAGGTTCTGACTGTCCAATTCTGACATTTTATTAGTACGGGTGTCAGAGGTTATGGGGAGAAGGTAGAAGAATGGGGCTAGGAGGGAGAGAGAGATCAGCCTTGATTGAATGGCGGAGTAGACTTGATGGGCCGAATGGCCTAATTCTACTCCTATCACTTACGATCTTATGATTTTCTGAGTTTATAACGTTTTTTAGATTAATTACAAAGAGGTACAAATGTGGAAGTCATCGTGTTCAAGAAGGAACTGCAGATGCTGGAAAATCGAAGGTAGACAAAAATGCTGGAGAAACTCAGCGGGTGAGGCAGCATCTATGGAGCGAAGGAAATAGGCAACGTTTCGGTAGCCGAAACCCTTCTTCAGTCTGAAACGTTGCCTATTTCCTTCGCTCCATAGATGCTGCCGCACCCGCTGAGTTTCTCCAGCACTTTTGTCTACCTTGGAAGTCATTGCCACAGAAGCCTGTGAAGGCCAAGTCAATAGATATTTTTAAGACAGTTTCTTGATTAGTACAGGTGTCAGGGGTTATGGGGAGAAGGGAAAGATAGATCAGCCATAATTGAATGGCGTAGACTTGATGGGCCGAATGGCCTAATTCTGTTCTTACCACTTATGAATATCATACCCCAGTGGAGCTTTCAGCTTGATATCTTTCGACGACCTGTGCTGGACACAATTCTTCCGCTCAGATAGAAAGTAACTTCACCTTGCAGTCCCCCCAGCTCATTATTGAGCAGTTAGAGTATTGCACGATTTCCCAGCTTATCCAGATCCTTTCATGATGACGGCAAATCATATTCGTCATCCTCCAGTTCTCACACACTAGTTTCTTTATATGGAGTTTTCTAAACTTATTCCCAGAGTCTCTATTATTCCTTTTTCAAGGTTCTCTCAGATAACATTAATTAGCTAACCCTGAACTTCTGCAAATTTATCAATCCCATTTCTTTGAACTACAACAGCCTTCACAAATTGTCGGGCACCAATCTTTCAGAGTTCTGTAACCGTAATAAATATCACCTCTGTGACACAAAGTAATAGCAACCATTTCAAGTCGACTTCAGCTCAGATTAGTTTCAGTTTAGTTTATTGTCACGTGTAGCGATGTGCAGTGAAAAGCTTTTGTTGTGTGCAAACCAGTCAGCGGAAAGACAATACATGATTACAATCAAGCCGTTTGCAGTGTTGATACATGCGGTGCTGGCTCGAAGGGCCGAATGGCCTCCTCCTGCATCTATTTTCTACGATAAGGGAATAACGTTTAGAGGGGGGATCTTATAGAGACATATAAAATTATAAAAGGACTGGACAAGCTAGATGCAGGAAAAATGTTCCCAATGTTGGGTGAGTCCAGAACCAGGGGCCACACCGTCTTAGAATAAAGGGGAGGCCATTTAAGACTGAGGTGAGAAAAAAACTTTTTCACCCAGAGAGTTGTGAATTTGTAGAATTCCCTGCCACAGAGGGCAGTGGAGGCCAAATCACTGGATGGATTTAAGAGAGAGTTAGATAGAGCTCTAGGGGCTAGTGGAGTCAAGGGATATGGGGAGAAGACAGGCATGGGTTATTGATTGGGGACGATCAGCCATGATCACAATAAATGGCTTGTGCTAGCTCGAAGGGCCGAATGGCCTCGTCCTGCACCTATTTTCTATGTTTCTATGCATGGTAAAGCCAGTAAAGTCCGATCAAAGATAGTCCAAGGGTCACCAACCCTTTTCTAGTAGCATTTCTAACTACATTGATGGGATTTGAAACTATTTTCCCTTACAACTATTGTACCTATAATTTATTTGTTCGACTTTAAGTGCGCATTTTAGAGTCAAAGAGTCATACAGCATGGAAACATGTCATCACTGGGTGCCCGCTCTACCACCCACCAAATGGAGCTGTGTCAGGGCCTGGCAGACATTGATGCCAACAGACAACAACCTGCTCAACACCCGGCTTGAGATCTAACTACTCCTTTGGTTTATGTTTCATTCGCAAGAAGAAGAAGAAACAGGTCATTCGACCCCACTTCCCCATGCTGACTATTCCCCAAACATTCAACATTTTGGCCAAACATTCTTTCTTAGATTTCCTCATCTCTGCTTCAGTTTTCTCCAGTTTCTATACTCACCTTATTTTTATGATCTACCCCGCACTTATCACGTGATTGCTTGAAATTAATGCAAGTTATAACTGGCCATTGTTTACGCTCCATGAATATCCCTTCATCTGACCACCATCATGGTGTCTTTACATCCCTATACGGCACAGTGGCCAAGCGTTGCCTTACAGAGACCCGGGTTCGATCCTGACTACGGGTGCTGCCTGTGCGGAGCTTGTACGTTCTCCCCGTGATCTGCGTGGGTTTTCCCCGGGATCGCTGGTTTCCTCCCACACTCCAAAGACGGACAGGTTTGTCGGTTAACTGGTTTGGTATAATTGTAAATGGCGAGGATCGCTGGTCGGCGCGGACTCGGTGGGCCGAAGGGCCAGTTTCCACGCTGTATCTCTTAACTAAAAACCCACGTGGGTTTCCTCCAGCTGCTCTGGTTACCTGCCACATACCAAAGATGTGTGGGTTTGTAGATTAATTAGCCTCTGTAAAAATAAATGCCCCCTAATGTGTAGGGAGTGGGCGAGCAAGTTGGATAACAGAATTAGCGTGAGTGTGTGATTAATGGTCGGCTTGGACTCGATGGGCCAAAGGGCCTGTTTCCATGCTAGATCTCGCGATTCAACAACAGGAAACAAAGTCAGATTTATTGACAATAAGAGGATATTCACTGATGAATAAGATTATTTAAATACAGAAGAAAATATCACGCTGCTGCCTCACAGCACCAGAGACGCAGGTTCAATCCTGACCTTGTGTGCTGTCTGTATGGAGTTTGCACGTTATCCGCTGGGTGCCTCTGAGTTTCCTCCAACACTCCAAGGACGTGCGGGTTTAGAGGCTAATCGGCTTTCTGTAAATTGTCCCTGATGTAGGGAGTGAATGTGAAAGTGGGATAACATGAAGCGAGTGTGAACAGATGTTCGCCAGTCAGCATGGACTCGGTGGGCCGAAGGGCCTGTTTCCATGCCTTATCTCTAAGCTAAACTTATAATCAGAAGCGGGAATACACATTGAGCAGTGTCACCCATGTCAAATTTATTCAGTCCATGTTACCTGAAGTTTGATTTTCCAAGAGTTAAAACAGAGAGTTGTATTTCAATATAACACAGATGACAATAGAAGTTCAGAAACTTAAATGTTTGCTTTGAAAAAATCTTATTCCCAAAGTCAACTAAGTTAAAGCTATTAGTACAGACCAAATACGTGCTCTGATGCGCAGAAGCTCATTAACCAACATTAGTACCAGAAATATTCAGCGGGTAGCGTGAATAGGCAACGTTTCGGGCCGAAACCCTTCTTCAGATAGGGGTTTGGGGCAAGAAAGGGAAAAGGAGGAGTAGCCGTGGTGTCAAGATCGCAAGGGTCCTAAAATTGTGTGTACCATGGATTTTATTTGCTATACATGTGTACATTTCCTCAACAGTAGTAGTACGTGAATCTCGCACAATAGTTTTGCAGAGGTACGATCAACCTAAAACCTACTTCATTGCCTCTCACTCTGTGTGCAACACAAATAGATCAAAAATGAGCGCCATTTCACTGTTGCAACACAAACAAAAATGGAGTTAAATGACAATGTGACAAGGGTACAACACTTATCCATTGATTTACATGCTCCGTGACTTGTTGCGGAAATGTACACAGAGTTAATGTATGTTAGCAAATAAAATCCATGGTACACACAATGAGCCCAGACCCTTCCGATTCAATTCTTTGAGAGAGCAATCGAAAACAGATCTAACCTGCCTGGTGGTGGATTGTCACCTTGTCGTGGTGGAGAAGCTTGTGTGGACCTGGGATCCTGAGAGCGATGCCGTCTGGAGCTGTGCTCCTGGTAGGGTCACCCAAGGCGGTAAGGTCGAGGGGGGAGGTCTCTGACAAAGAGCAAGACCTCAACGGTGGAACAGGCGGAGGACGATGGCTGACCTTAGTGGAGTGTCACAATGGCTGGGAAGGCGGATGAAGGCTGCAGCAGAAAAGGGTCTCCAGTCGTCTTGGACTCCATGCCACTGGATCCTGACCCAGATACAAATTATCTTTGTATGCGTTGTGGTCACCTTCCCCTTGCTACCGATGACCTATTCTACATTTTCTTTGAGCTTCGTCCCCTTCGATGTCTCAATTTCACACCTTACCCTTCCATATCTCTGTGTCTCGCTCTACCCTGACTCCCAGTCTGAAGAAGTGGCTTGACCCGAAACGTCGCCCGAAGGAATGAATGAATAATGAATGAATGAAATTGTTTATTGGCCAAGTATTCACATACAAGGAATTTGCCTTGGTGCTCCGCCCGCAAGTGACAACATGACATACAGTGGCAGTTAGGAATGACACATAAACCATTAAACATCACATCACCCATTCCTTCTCTCCAGAGATGCTGCCTGTCCCGCTGAGTTACTCCAGATTTTTGTGTCTCTCTATCAAACACGCACAAATATATATTAAAAAATGTTCTCGTTTATTAGATTATTTACAGAGTACTTGGTTTGCCAATTCTGTTGTGCAGTTACAGGTAAGAATGCCATTGTTCTGTCTGGGACATATGATCGTAAAACACTCTTGAGTCTCTTGAACAGTGAGATGTTCCATCCCCTGAAGACACATCACAATTGAAGAGCTACATACAGTACATTCTCATAAAACTAAAAATAAAATGTGTTTTTTACACAATAATTTGGGACTTCACATCATCTTCAGGAACCAACTTGTGAGATCAAAATTGAAAATCCATTACTCTCAGGATTTTATGGCGCGTAAGTATTTATTTTGTTATGAATACAACATCCAGTCGTTGGCATTAAGTGCTACATTTTATGTCTCCACCCCCAGTGCAAGACAATATTCATCTCCAAAACACAGTGTGACCTTTCTGTTTATGTATTCAGAGTCGATATCATCGTATATTTTCCCATCGCGCACCCTGCCTCTCCTAAGCCTCCCGCGCCATCTCTTTCCGCTCACCCCCACCTGCCCAGCCCACCCTCCTGTAGCAAGGGAGGATCACCATCGATCAGAAACATCAGCTGGACACAAAATGCTGGAGTAACTCAGTTGGAACCCTCCTTCCCACCCGAAACGTCACCTATTCCTTTTCTCCAGAGATGTTGCCCGACCCACTGAATTACTCCAGCACTTTGCGCTTATCTTCGGTACAAACCAGCATCTGCAGTTCCTTCCCGCACAATCAGAGACAAGATACCTATATATGTGACACAGTGGCGCATTTGCCACCGAGCTGCTGCCTCACAGCACCAGTGACCCGAGTTCGATCCTGACCCAGGCTGCTCTCTGTGTGGAGTGTGCACATCCCTTTTCGCCCCCCTCCCATATCCCAAAGATGTGCGGGCGGTTTTGCAGCTGAATTAACTTAACAATGCGCATGAATATTGCCCCTAGTCTTTCTTGGGGACAAAATGGAGGGGGGCTGTTGGTGGGTTAGTTAACTAAATTGCAGAATTCAATGATTTTTTATTCATGATATGATGGAGCTAACTCATCTTCAAATGTTCTTTGCAGAATATCTTCCTGATTTAGAAATATGTTCTGTTCCTTCATGTCTTATTTAAAACCCTGTAACTCACCACCCACATAGTACCCCTACTCAAAAAATAAAACCTTCCAATGTGATTGCCTAACTATGGGCATCTGAGGATAGACAATGAATGGAAGTAACAGGCAGACCTCATGAAGTCACCGCCCCACCAGAACTAAATATAGGTCATTACCGGCAGAATCAGGTGAATTTTATACACAATAGGTGCAGGAGTAGGCCATTCCGCCCTTTGAGCCAGCAACGCCCTTCACATTGATCATGGCTGATCATCCGCAATCAGTACCCCGTTCCTGCCTTCTCCCCATATCCCTTGACTCCACTATCTTTAAGAAATCTATCCAACTCTCTCTTGAAAGTATCCAGAGAATTGGCCTCCACTGCCTTCTGAGGCAGAGAATTCCACAGATTCACAATTTTATTGTCTCTCTGGGTGAAAAGGTTTTCAGTCTAAATGGCCTACCACTTATTCTTAAACTGTAGCCCCTGGTTCTGGACTCCCCCAACATCGGGAGCATGGTTCCTGCCTCTAGCTTGTCCAATCCCTTAATCTTATGTGTTTCAATAAGATGCCCTCTCATCCTAAATTCCAGAGTGTACAAGCCCAGTCGCTCCATGCTCTCAGCATATGACAGTCCCGCCATCCCGGGAATTAACCTGGTGAACCTACGCTGTATTCCCTCAATAGCAAGAATGTCCTTTCTCAAATTTGGAGACCAAAACTGTGCACAATACTCCAGGTGTGGTCTATCCAAATTTACTATCCAAGTCTACCAACAACTAGGAATGTGATGGGCAACCTTTTTACCCAAAGGGTGATGAGCGTATGGAACGAGCTGCCAGTGGAGGCAGTTAAGGCAGGTGTGTTCACAATGTACAACTCCAAACCCTTCTGTCGAAGGGTAAATTGACTGACTCCCCTCCCGCACCCCCGCACCCCCCCCCCCCCCCCCCCCCCCCCTCAAATCTTCTTTGGTCCTCCAAAATATTCCAAATGGAATTTAAACTGGAGGTGGGGAAGGGAGGGCTTAAGCCAGAATGGGTTATTGGGATTCACTTTAATTCTACGTTTCATGTACCTTGTGTGTTGGCAGATCAAGTTCCCTCCTGGGATAAATAAAGTTGTATCGTAGAAAATTATGGACAGGATAGGTTTGAAGGGAATGATCAGCCATGATCACATTGAAAGGCGGTGCTGGCTCGAAGGGCCGAATGGCCTACTCCTGCACATATCATCTATTGATATGGGCCAAACGCAGGCAGGTGGGGCTAGTGTAGATGGGGCATGTTGATCGGCTGGGCCGAATGGCCTGTTTCCACGCTGTGTGACTCTGTGACTCTAACTGGTACAGAAAGCCTGATCTGCACAACATTTCCTATTCCTCAGTCTCACAGATGAATGGACAAGTTCCGCGAAAGGACAGGCCAAGTTCAACAATTCTCCGCTTCAAAATGGATTAAGGAAAAGCTGTCTTCATTTTGTAAATACAATATACATAAGGGACCTAGGGTCAAATGAACCAATGTCGGAAGATAGAGTCCTGACAGGTTATAATGTAAATGTCTTCATCATTTACATTTCATTGCCCTATTTGCAAAACCGTGTTAGAAGATCATGAATGACTTAAGAAATGAAAATTAAATTATTCTCTGAAGCACGTTCATCTATAATGGGGCCAGATCAGCGGAAGAAATAAGTGAAAATAGTACTCACAGTGGGGCGGGCACGGTGGTGCAGCGGTAGAGTTGCTGCCTCACAGCGCCAGAGAACCGGGTTCGATCCTGACTACGGGCGCTGTCTGTAGGGGCTTTGTACACTCTCCCTGTGACCGGTTTCCTCCCACATTCCAAAGACGACCTGCTTTCTAGGTTAATTGGCTTCAGTAACATTGCAAATTGTCCCTAGTGTGTGGGATGGTGCTAGTGACAATAGACAATAGCAATAGGTGCAGGAGGAGGCCATTCGGCCTTTCGAGCCAGCACCGCCATTCAATGTGATCATGGCTGATCATCCCCAATCAGTACCCAGTTCCTGCTTTCTCCCCATATCCCATATAACCATATAACAATTACAGCACGGAAACAGGCCATCTCGGCCCTACAAGTCCATGCCGAACAAATTTTTTTTCCCCTTAGTCCCACCTGCCTGCACTCGTACCATAACCCTCCATTCCCTTCTCATCCATATGCCTATCCAATTTATTTTTAAATGATACCAATGAACCTGCCTCCACCACTTCCACTGGGAGCTCATTCCACACCGCCACCACTCTCTGCGTAAAGAAGTTCCCCCTCATATTACCCCTAAACTTCTGTCCCTTAATTCTGAAGTCATGTCCTCTTGTTTGAATCTTCCCTATTCTCAAAGGGAAAAGCTTGTCCACATCAACTCTGTCTATCCCTCTCGTCATTTTAAAGACCTCTATCAGGTCCCCCCTTAACCTTCTGCGCTCCAGAGAATAAAGACCTAACTTATTCAACCTATCTCTGTAACTTATATCCCCTATCTTTAAGAGCCCTGTCTAGCTCTCTCTGTAAAGCATCCAGAGAACCTGCCTCCACCGCCCTCTGAGGCAGAGAATTCCGATGTACGGGGCTGTCGCTGGTCGGCACGGACTCGGTGGGCCGAAGGGCCATCTCTAAATTAGTGAATAAAGATTGCAGCAAGTAACAGCTTTAAAGATGTGTCATTATTGCCTGCACCTCACCATGCAATGACGGCTGATGCCATAATGCCTGAACAACCTTTTGTGCCTGTCTATTCTACATATTCACATACACCGTGTCTGAGCAGCAATTCTGTTTGGCTGTTTGTACGCACTGTATAAATCTTAGGAAATAGCAGTGTTTTCAAAAAGTGTTTGGTAAAGCATACGAGATCCTGGAACTCATAAATATAGAGTACACAAAGCAGATAGATGGTGCTGAAACTAAACAAATCACTGGCTGTGTCACAACAGGAGAGTGTTGCATTCAACTTTGGTCACCAAAGTGTAGGAAGAATACGAGTGCACTGGAGGAGATGTGGGCCAGATGTACTGCGGGACAAGGAGAAGGTTGCTGTTATAGAACAGTACAACAAGGAACAGGCCCTTCGGCCCACGATGTCCATGCTGCACTTAATTAGTGCGGGTGTCAGGGGTTATGGGGGGAAGGCAGGAGAGTGGGGTTAGGAGGGAGAGATAGATCAGCCATGATTGAATGGCAGAGTAGACTTGATGGGCCGAATGGCCTAATTCAGCTCCTATCACTTGATGGTGAGCGAACTCTTATCTGTGCCCCATAATCCACATCCCTCCATTCCCTGCATATCCACGTGCCCAACCAAAAGCCTCTTCAATGCCACAACCTTAGTGGAGCTAACGTCACAGCGGCTGGGAAGGCGGATGAAGGCTGCAGCAGGAAAGGGTCTCCGGTCGTCTTGGACTCCATGCCACTGGACCCTGACCCAGATCTGTCAAGGGCCATGGGGTGGCTGTCTGTGCACCAGTCTCCCCACGTTAAACAAAGTCATGCACAGGCGTCCTCCATATAGGGAATAGCACCCTGGAGACACCCATGGTCAGCCACGACTAAGATCTGTCCCTATTGCTACCCTCTGCAGCGTGTTCAAGGCACTCATTGTACACAGAACAGGACAGGAGACAAGAAAAGGCCTTTCAGCCCACAATGTCTGTGCCAACCATGATGCCAAGACTAACTCTTATCTGCCTGGACATAATCCATATCCCTCTGTCCCCTGCATATCCATGTGCCACTATCCACTTTGGTGGCAAAAACAGGAAAGTAGACTATTATCAGAATGGTGGCCGATTAGGAAAAGGGGAGATGCAACGAGACCTGGGTGTCATGGTACACCAGTCATTGAAGGTAGGCATGCAAGTGCAGCAGGCAGTGAAGAAAGCGAATGGTATCTTAGCATTCATAGCAAAAGTATTTGAGTATAGGAGCAGGGAGGTTCTACTGCAGTTGTACAGAGTCTTGGTGAGACCACACCTGGAGTATTGAGTACAGTTTTGGTCTCCTAATCTGAGGAAAGACATTCTTGCCATAGAGGGAGTGCAGAGAAGGTTCACCAGACTGATTCCTGGGATGGCGGGACTTTCATATGAAGAAAGACTGGATAGACTCAGCTTGTACTCGCAAGAATTTAGAAGATTGAGGGGGGATCTTATAGAAACTTACAAAATTCTTAAGGGGTTGGACAGGCTAGATGCAGGAAGATTGTTCCCGATGTTGGGGAATTCCAGGACAAGGGGTCACAGTTTAAGGATAAGGGGGAAATCTTTTAGGACCGAAATGAGAACATTTTCTTTCACACAGAGAGTGGTGAATCTGTGGAATTCTCTGCCACAGATGGTGGTTGAAGCCAGTTCATTGGTATATTTAAAAGGGAGTTAGATGTGGCCCTTGCGGCTAAAGGGGATCAGGGGGTATGGAGAGAAGGCAGGGATGGGATACTGAGTTGGATGATCAGCCATGATCATATTGGATGGCGGTGCAGGCTCGAAGGGCCGAATGGCCTACTCCTGCACCTATTGTCTATGTTTCTATGTTTCTAACATATCTGCCTCCACCCAGCAGCATGTTCCAGGCACTCACCGCCCTCTGTTTAAAATATAAAGCCCCGTACCTTTCCTTTAAACTTTGTCCCTCGCATCAAAAAGCTCTGCCTGCTGCTATTTGAATTTTCCATCCTGGAAAAAGGTTCTGAATGTCCAGTCTATCTGTGCCTGTCAAAATGTTACATACGTCTATCAGGTCTCCCCGTGAACTCCGGCGTTCCAGGGAAAACAATCCAAGCCTGTCCCAACCTCTCCCTGTAGCTAATACCTCCTAATCCAGGCAACATTCCGGTAAACCTCCCCTGCACTCTTTCCAAAGCTCCCACATCCTGCCTGCACTGGGGCGATCAGAACTGTACGCAATAATCCCAACGCAGCCCCAACTGAAGTCTTTTCGAGCCACATCGTGGCTTCCTGACGCTAATACTCCTTCCTTGGAACAGAAAAACGGAGAGCAACTTAACAACTGTGGAGGAAAGAACGGCAGATGCTGGTTTAACTCGGAAGTTAGACACAAAATGCTGGAGTAGCTCAGCAGGACAGGCAGCATCTATGGAGAGAAGGTATGGGCGGTAGACAAGAATGCTGGAGAAACATCTATGGAGCGAAGGAAATAGGCAACGTTTCCGGCCGAAACCTCTGTCTTCTTAAATCGCGGATTAGGTCGCCGCAGTGGGACAGCCCCTTAACATTCATTCCTCTGGCTTCACAATTCGCAACTCTCTCGCCTTTTCTCACATTTTTTGTCTTTTCATCTCTGCCTTTAGTCTAAGTGTCTGTCAACCCCCCCCCCTCCCCTCACCAGTATCCACTTCAAAGTTTGCTTGGGTAGTTTACGCTACAGCGGTATGAACATTGACTTCCCTACCATCAGATAGCTTGCTTTCTCTCTCCTTCCCCTTCCCAGTTCTCCCACTAGTCTTACTGTCTCTGACTACATTCTATCTTTGGAGAAACTCAGCGGGTGAGGCAGCATCTATGGAGAGAACGAATAGGCAAAGTTTCAGGTCGAGACCCTTCTTCAGACTGAAGAAGGGTGTCGGCCCGAAACGTTGCCTATTTCTTCTCTCCATAGATGCTGCCTCACCCGCTGAGTTTCTCCATCATGTTTTGTCTACTTTCGATTTTTCCCGCATCTGCTGTTCCTTCTAATCCATTCTATCTTTGTCCCGCCCCCTCCCAGACATCAATCTGAAGAAGGGTCTTGACCCAAAACGTCGCCTATTTCTTCTCTCCAGAGATGCTGCCTCGCCCGCTGAGTTACTCCAGCATTTTGTGTCTACCTTCGAGTTAAACCAGCATCTGCAGTTCTTTCTTCCACATTTCCAACTATCACTTCCCCTGTCACCTGTGTTTTCCCTCCTCTCTTCCAGCTTTCTCTGTGTCTCCCTCTCCCCTAACACTCAGCCTGAAGAAGGGTCCCGACCTGAAACGTCACCTATCCATGTTCTCCATAGATGTTGCCAGTCCCGCTGAGTTGATCCAGCATTCGTGTCATTTTTGTTACAAACCAAATTTGTTATAACTCCTTGTTTCGACATTCTATAGTTTCATAATCTTGTACCTACAGTATTCTCAATGGTTTCGTCTCCACATCTCTTAATAGTAATCTTTTACTCCTCGTTTATGTATAACCTCCCAGCCTCCCGAAGCAAATGAATATAAAAAAAAATCTTTCAGACCCGAAACGTCACCTATCCATGTTCTCCACAGATGCTGCCTGACCCGCTGAGTTACTCCTGCACTCTGTGAAACGTCACCTATCCATGTTCTCCACAGATGCTGCCAGACCCGCTGAGTTACTCCAGCACTCTGTGAAACGTCACCTATCCATGTTCTCCACAGATGCTGCCTGACCCGCTGAGTTACTCCAGCACTCTGTGTCCGCTTTTGTTCTCATCTCCGGCAGAGAAGTGGCTGGGTTGCTAGTGTGAAATGCCACGATGCCTACCTGACGACCCTTCTTCAGACTGACGTCGAGACCCTTCTTCAGACTGATGTGGAGGTGGGGGAGGGGCGGGTTCCCGCCCCTCCCCCATCTCCACATCAGTCTGAAGAAGGGTCTCGACCCGAAACGTCACCCATTCCTTCTCTCCACAGATGCTGCCTGACCCGCTGAGTTACTCCAGCACTCTGTGAAACGTCACCTATCCATGTTCTCCACAGATGCTGCCTGACCCGCTGAGTTACTCCAGCACTCTGTGAAACGTCACCTACAGATGCTGCCTGACCCGCTGAGTTACTCCAGCACTCTGTGAAACGTCACCTATCTATGATCTCCAGAGATGCTGCCTGACCCGCTGAGTTACTCCAGCACTCTGTGTCCTTTTGTGTATTAACCAGCATCTGCAGTTCCTTGGTTCTCCCATCTGTAATATATTTCCCATTTCCCCACAGCAAGACACACCATTCTATCACACTTGGTATTCTGATGGCATCTGTGGTTTAAGGCATTCCTTCAGTCATATCCCAAGACCAAATCCATCTCTGATTAAACCATGCCCATACAGGAAGATGGCAATGTCACGTTTCAACTGCAGTGAGATTCTCCAGCCATCTTTCTTCCAGGCTCACTCCCACCCTTAAAGCCACCCTGCCCGGCACATCCTAAAAATCTCCCCCCAGCCAGTCAATGCAGCAAAATCACGTGACAATTCTCTATCTAAATATATCGTGCGTTGAGCTGTAATCTCAGAGTGGAATTTGGAACATCTTCAGTGGAAAAGCATTCTCACGTCAGTATTAAAACAATGACGACCAGATAGTTAACACCTTCAGTCATTGGTGTGGGAGGCAGGGAGAGAAAAAAGCATTTAAAAAACATATTTTATTTTGAGTCTGTACCCAAATATTTCATGGGTTAAAAGACAAAAGCCTGCCTTTCATTTCCTTATCATATAACATTCTCTCAATTTTATTTGCCCAAAATAGGCAATGCTGTTTTTAGGACAAATGGAAGCCCTGAGCAACCGTGGCCGTTTGCTGGTTACTATTCCGAGTGCCATGTGAAACATTACCTAATTTAGCTTTCCAAGAAAAACCTCAGAAGGCAACATGAAACTGCAGGATAAAATCTGACAAGATCTTCGATTCAGTTTCAGACGAGGCATTGCCTGGAATCAGCCAAAAAATCTCGAGGTGTCGTTTAAAGCAGACGGCTTTTTACAGGCGTGAGCTGGTCTCCTCCTCTCACTCACTCAACCAGCCGTCATTGTTCATATTAATTCTTATCAACGGTGGGAAGAGCAGGGGTGAGAACGACAGCGTTTCTCGGCAGTCGGCTTTTCATGCTCCAGCTGCGAGTGCGAGTCATGTTCGGGTTGGAGAGACTGTGAGGATGATTCTGGTACTATCTTTACACAAATGTAGACAAAAATGCTGGAGAAACTCAGCGGGTGCAGCAGCATCTATGGAGCGAAGGAAATAGGCAACGTTTCGTCCCGAAACGTTGCCTATTTCCTTCGCTCCATAGATGCTGCTGCACCCTCTGAGTTTCTCCAGCATTTTTGTCTACCTTCGATTTTCCAGCATCTGCAGTTCCTTCTGAAATATCTTTACACACATACAGATGCCAATGATAGGCAGGGGGGGGAAATATAATAATCGCTTCAGATTCAGGCGTGGAGCCAACAATCTAGCCCACTTACAGCAGCCTGACATGTCACACTGACCAGTAGCCTTGCACTGACAGTGACCTGCAAGGCACCTGGCCAAATGCAAGCCAAACATGCTGTCACAGTGCATTGCTACCGATTTCCTCTCTGCTATATTAAGACACAGGCATTATTAAGATCGTGTTGCTCGATATATGAAATATACACTGAATCATTTTAATTGAACAGCTCAGAGAGGTGCGAGAATGGTCCTGACCTGCGTGTCAAAGCCGGTGTCAGCTGGGGCGAGCTTGCTCTGCACCAGTCCTTCCCATTTAGTGTCCAGCCCGTGGGGAGACTTGTTGGAGTACACCGCCGGCTTGGTCACCTCTGCCTTGCTCCCGAGCTTCAGGTAACACGGCTGTTGCTGCAGGGCCCTGGCTGTTGCTTGCGGGATGGGGTAGGCGCTGTGGACGGGCTTCGGCAGTCCCGACTTCATCTTCGAGGCCACGAGGATCGCTGGCATTTTCGTGCCCCCCTTTGCTCGGTCGGCGTGTCCTTCCTCTGGCTGGGTGAGAAACAGCAGCAGTGGCAGCAGCAGCAGCAGCAGCAGCAGCAGGAAAAGAGCTACTACGTGCTTTGAAATCCGTTCATCTAAAGCAGCCTGCACTGCCAGGCAAAGGCAACTCAAGCACAGTTTCAGCGGTGAACAATCAAAGCTGGCTGCTTTCCCTCTAACTGCTTGCTCGAAAAGGAACACTTTTTATTTTATTTCCAGCCAGCAATCCTCCCTTTCTCAGCACATGTCTATGTTTTAGCAGCTGGCTTCCCTGAACGACTGCACACTGTAATATTCCACAGACAGTCCTTCTACACGGCTTGTGTGATTGCTGGATTTCTTTCCCCCGTTCGTGCGTGTGTATGTGTGTGTGTGTGTTCACTGTCCAGTTATTCTGCCTTGAAAATCACTGCAGTCCAGTCCGATGAGAAAACAAAATAACATCCTGTTTTTTCGGCAATCCTTCAGCATATGCCCAAGTGAAGTGCAGGGTGTGCAGATTCTGCAGCTCAAAATGCCCGAGTTCCAGATGCAGCCACACAGCTTGAATATGTTAATGACCAAGTGTCCTTGCAACAGTGCACAGAGGAGGGAGGGAGGCGGGGGGCAAGAGAATCGCCTTGGACTGACCAGCTGACCAGTGGCAGTCGCAGGAGAGGTAAACTGAAGGACGAGGTCAGACTGCAGACCCAAAAAAAAAGACGAGGCAGCTTCCAGCTCCTGCGTAACATGCACAACTTCACTAACGGAGGCTCTCACCTGGAAAGCAGTTAGCAGGTTGCTGTACGGAGATTTGAAACAGAGCTCGTCCTTTTATCTGAGTATCCTTCTGGTGACTGTGCTGAAGAAAATGCAGTTGGGTTTAGAAGATGAAGGGTCTGACAGCGGTATAGTGGGAGCTTTTCATTGGTCTAACTCTCTCAAATCAGCAATACAAAATTTCACTGCAAAAAGGGAGTGGCCAACGCACTGGCTACACATGCCTTTATTTTACTGACACACAAAAGACTATCTGTGGATTCAGTGGAAAATTTAATTTTCGGTAGTCAATGAATTTGAGTCAAAACCCGGCTCGGTCGAATCGAGGTCCAAATCACCGGGTCAGACAGGCAGATCATCCCTCCGCCTTGACATGGGGACGCAAGGAACTGCAGGTGCTGGTTTACACCATAAAAAGACACAAAGTGATGGAGTAACTCAGCGGGTCAAGGCGGCATCTCTGGAGAGAGTGGATAGGCGATGTTTCGGGTCGTAAAGTCAATCGGCCCATCTGGTCTACTCCGCCATTCAATCATGGCTGATCTATCTCTCCGTCCTAACCCCATTCTCCTGCCTTCTCCCCATAACCCCTGACACCCGCACTCATCAAGAATCGGTCTATCTGGAGAACATGGATAGGTGACATAGAAACATAGAACCATAGAAAATAGGTGCAGGAGTAGGCCATTCGGCCCTTCGAGCCTGCACCGCCATTCACTATGATCATGGCTGATCATCCAACTCAGTATCCCGTACCTGCCTTCTCTCCATACCCCCTGATCCCCTTAGCCACAAGGGCCACATCTAACTCCCTCTTAAATATAGCCAATGAACTGGCCTCAACTACCCTCTGTGGCAGAAAGTTCCAGAGATTCACCACTCTCTGTGTGTTCTTCTCATCTCGGTTTTTAAAGGATTTCCCCTTTATCCTTAAGACCCCTTGTCCTGGAACTCCACTCCAGATCTGTGACCTTTCGGGTCGGAACTGAAAAAGTGTCCTGACCTGAAACGTCACCTATCCATGTTCTCCGGAGATGCTGCTTGACCCCGCTGAGTTAGCGGATAGCGGAGTCAGGGGACATGGGGAGAAGGCAGGGACGGGGTACTGAATGGGGATGATCAGCCATGATCGCATTGAATGGAATGTGCTGGCTTGAAGGGCTGAATGGTCCACTCCAGCACCTATTGTCTATTTTCTTCCTTAAAAATATCCATTGAATAATTTCAGGACCTGAAACAGTAGGAGGAAGGGTCCAAACCTGAAATGTCCATGTTCTCCAGAGATGCTGCCTGACCTGCTGAGTTACGCCAGCACTTTGTGCCTGCATTTCCTCCAGTCCCTCTAGAGAACCAGTTCCACAGTTCACCACCTTGTTTCTGCCAGCCTAGAATGGAGCTGCCACACACCACCTTACTTGGGGTCATTTGTTGCTGCTCCTGATCTTTTCTCACTTCCAATTCTTCATCCCCCCCCCTCCCCCCCTCCATTACTTCCTATCTGAAGAAGCGACCCAATCGGAAATGTCACCCATCTATTTTCTCCAGAGAGGCCGTGTGACCTGCTGAGTTACACCAGTACTTTGTATCTCACTTTGTTAGAAACCAGCATCAGTAGTTAGAGACACAAAATCATACAGCATGGAAAATGGCCCTTCGGCCCAACTTGCCCACACCAACCAACCTGTCCCATTTACACGAGTCCCACCTGCCTGCATTATTTGGCCCATATCCCCCTAAACAATAGACAATAGGTGCAAAAGTAGGCTATTAAACCTATCTTATCCACATACCTGTCTAAATGTTTCTTAAACGTTGCAATAGTACATGCCTCAACTACCTCCTCCGGCAGCTAATTCCATACACCCACTACCATTTGTGTGAAAAAGTTACCCCTCAGGTACCTATTAAATCTTTTCCCCCCTCACCTTAAACCTATGTCCTCTGGTTCAGGAATCCCCCTACTCTGGGCAAGAGATTTTTTGCATCTACCTGATCTATTCATCCCATGATTTTGTATACCTTTATCAACTTCTCCGTGGATTGTCACCTTGTCATGGTGGAGAAGCTTGTGTGGACCTGAGATCCTGAGAGCGATGCCGTCTGGAGCTATGCTCCTGGTAGGGCCACCCATGGCGGTAAGGTCGAGGGGGAGGTCTCTAACCAAGACCTCAACGGTGGAACATGCGGAGGACGATGGCTGACCTTAGTGGAGCGTCACAACGGCTGGAAAGGCGGATGAAGGCTGCAGCAGAAAAGGGTCTCCGGTCGTCTTGGACTCCATGCCACTGGATCCTGACCCAGATCTGTCAAGGACCGTGGGGTGGCTGTCTGTGCACCAGTCTCCCCACGTTAAACAAAGTCACGCACAGGCGTCCATATGGGGATAGCACCCTGGAGACACCCATGGTCAACCACGACTGAAGATATAAGATCACCCCACATCCTCCTGTACTCCAAGGAATAGAGTCACAGCCTGCTCTATTTGTCCCGGTAGCGTAAGGCTCTCGAGTCCTGGGAACATCCTCTTAAATCTTCTCTATGCCCTTTCCATCTTGCGAACATCTTTCCTGTAACCTGGAGCCCAGAACTGAACACAATACTCTAAATGTGGCTTCACCAACGTCTTATATAGATGCACCGTCTTTGCTCAATGCTCTTTGTTCTTTGTTTCTACACCTTGAGAACGTTGTTTAACCATTCAGAACTGCCACACAACCTCGTCCAGAGATGTAGCAAAAACAATGTACAGATTACTCGGCCAAAATGGCATCCGGGACATAAACTGCGACTGATTGGTAAGTTGTATAAAAATGTGCGGTATTAAATTAGATGCATCTTTCAGAGTGGCCAGACTCGATACACATTTAGAACTAGATGGCCAAGTTATTTTTAAGATGGGTAGAAGGATATCGACAAATATAGCAATGCACTTGTTCTTAATCATGGTCTTTGGCATTTCAGTTCTTTTATATAAATAGATTGTTGAACTTGTTCAGTACTTCAGCAGCTTATGACAGCAGCAGCATCGTTAAATGAACTTTGAATTCTTTCTCGTTCATGTTCATTCTCAGTGCTCAAGGCAATTATTTTCGATTAGTGAAGTGTATCGAGTTGGTGCCTTTGCAACATTCACGAGCAACCGGCAAACGTTCTCTATGTTTTGCCTCATTCATCTCCGCGCCGTCTCGGGAAACGGCTCAGATGTCAAAACAAGGGGTGGAAAGACTTACGAGGATGTTGCCAGGGCTCGTGGGGTTGAGCTACAGGGAGAGGTTGGCTAGCTGGGACTCTATTCCTTGGAGCACAGGAGGATGAAGGGTGACCTTATGGAGGAGTATAAAATCATGAGGGGAATAGATCAGGTATATTTAATATTTAAGAAATAACTGCAGAAGCTGGAAAAATCAAAGGTAGACAAAAATGCTGGAAACATAGAAACATAGAAATTAGGTGCAGGAGTAGGCCATTCGGCCCTTCGAGCCTGCACCGCCATTCAATATGATCATGGCTGATCATCCAACTCAGTATCCCGTACCTGCCTTCTCTCCATACCCTCTGATCCCCTTGGCCACAAGGGCCACATCTAACTCCCTCTTAAATATAGCCAATGAACTGGCCTCAACTACCCTCTGTGGCAGAGAGTTCCAGAGATTCACCACTCTCTGTGTGAAAAAAGTTCTTCTCATCTCGGTTTTAAAGGATTTCCCCCTTATCCTTAAGCTGTGACCCCTTGTCCTGGACTTCCCCAACATCGGGGACAATCTTCCTGCATCTAGCCTGTCCAACCCCTTAAGAATTTTGTAAGTTTCTATAAGATCCCCTCTCAATCTCCTAAATTCTAGAGAGTATAAACCAAGTCTATCCAGTCTTTCTTCATAAGACAGTCCTGACATCCCAGGAATCAGTCTGGTGAACCTTCTCTGCACTCCCTCTATGGCAATAATGTCCTTCCTCAGATTTGGAGACCAAAACTGCACGCAATACTCCAGGTGTGGTCTCACCAAGACCCTGTACAACTGCAGTAGAACCTCCCTGCTCCTATACTCAGCGGGTGAGGCAGCATCTATGGAACGAAGGAATAGGTGACATTTCGGGTCGAGACCCTTCTTCAGACTGATAGGAATCTGAGGGGGTAACGTTTTCACACAAGGGGTGGTGGGTGTATGGAATGAGCTGCCAGAGGAGGCCGGCATCATGTTCGGGACAAAGGGAATGTTCCTGTACTGAACTGTTCCGCCACACATTTGGGGACCATTCACAGAGAGACAATTAGCCGTCAAACACGCACGTGTTTTGGATGTGGGAGGAAACCGGAGCACCTGAAGGAAACCCACGCAGTCACAGGGAGAACGTGCAAACTCCACACAGAGAGCACCCAAGGTCAGAATCAAATCCAGGTCTCTGACGCTGGAAGGCAGCGACTCTAACAGATGCGCCACTGAGATCAGGTGATAAGATGTACGGGTTCTGACTGCAAGTGAGGCCTTTAAAAGTCACGGGGTGAGACAGGGATGTGAGCTTGATAATGGGAAACGATAAGAGGACAGTTCTCCTGAACTTGCAAAACTCAATGTGTAGGAAGGAACTCCGGATGCTGGTTTACAGCGAAGATAGACACAAAATACTGGAGTAACTCGGTGGGTCAGGCAGCATCTCTGGAGAGAAGGAACAGGTGATGTTTCAGGTCAAGACGCGTTTTCAGACTGAAGGTCTCCAGAGATGCTGCCTGTCCCGCTGAGTTACTCCAGCATTTTGCAAAACTCAATATTCATTGAAGGTTGCAGAGTGCAAAAGACTGTCACGGGCGGTCACGGTGACGCAGGGGTAGAGTTGCTGCCTAACAGCGAATGCAGCGCCGGAGACCCGGGTTAAATACCGACTACGGGCGCTGTCTGTACGGAGTTTGCACGTTCTCCTCGTGACCTGCGTGGGTTTCCTCCGAGATCTTCGGTCTCCTCCCACACTCCAAAGACGTTCCGGTTTGTGGTTTATTGGCTGGGTAAATGTAAAAATTGTCCCTAGTGGGTGTAAGATAGTGTTAATGTGCGGCCATCGCTGGTCGGCACGGACCCAGTGGGCCGAAGGGCCTGTTTCCGTGCTGCATCTCTAAACCGCATACATTTCTATCCATGTGCAACTTTTTTTTCCCCAAAGATATCTGTTTTGTCATCTTTTTTAAACAAATGATTGGAATGCATTTAAACAAGAACACTCCTTTGTCAGGGAGAAGCAATCTCAAGCAAGAATTGATTTCCAATACATTTTAATCAGTACTAATGGTGTTTCCTCAATGGTAACTCTATGGTAAATAGAACGATGCTGGTTTTGTTCTCCGACCGAAGATGCTGTCAGAGTACTTAAGGGATGCTGCTCCCACCTTCTTTATCTACTAATTATTACTTGTCACCTCCAATTTTGCAGCACATTGTCCGACCTTCCACTCGGAGCAGAATTAGGCCATTTGGCCCATCGAGTCTGCTCCTCCATTCGATTGTGACCATTCGATCTATTTTTCTAAAGCGTTGGAGTAACTCAGCGGGTCAGGCAACATCTCTGGAACGAAAGAATAGGCGACGTTTCTGGTCGAGAGTCTGAGAAAGAGTATTGACTGTCCATGTTCTGCAGAGATGCTGGAGATACAGAGGTTATGGGGAGAAGGCAGGAGAATGGGGTTAGAAGGGAGAGATGGATCAGCCGTGATTGAATGGTGGAGTAGACTTGATGGGCCGAATGGCCTAATTCTACTCCTCTCGCTTAAGATCTTATGCTGCCTGACCCGCTGAGTCACTCCAGCACTTTCGGTCCATCTGCAGTTCCTTGTTTGTGTTCTACTTGAGATAGAGGGGAGCAAATTTGAACAAGGTGAAGCTTCTGGAGCAGTTGCACCTGGATCAGTTGTATTGGAACAGTTGAGTTTAGAAGTGGGTGAGGAATGGGTTAGGGATCCTGTAGCAGTTTAGTTCAGAGATACAGCACAGAATCTCTTTGTCCCACCGAGTCCGCGCCAACCAGCGGTCCCCGCACACTAACGTTATCGCACACACACACGAGGGACAATTTACAATTTTACCGAGTCAATTAACCTACAAACCTGCGTGTCTTTGGAAACTGGAGATTCTGGATAAAACCCATGCAGGTCACAGGGAGAGAGTACAAACTCCATACAGACAGCACCCGTAGTCGGGATCGAACCCGGGACTCTGGCGCTGTGAGGCAGCAACTCTACCGCTATGCCCAGAGTGTGAGGAATTCTCTGCCTCAGAGGGCGATGTTCTCTGGATACTTTCAAGAGAGAGCTAGATAGGGCTCTTAAAGATAGCGGAGTCTGGGGATATGGGGAGAAAGCAGGAACGGGGTACTGATTGTGGATGATCATCCATGATCATATTGAATTAAGATTTTTGCCTTCCATCACAGTGAGGAGGTGTCTGGTGAACTCACTGTGGTGGATGTTAAATTTGTGTTTATTGTGTGTTTTATTATTTTGGCTCAAGAAAGCTCAAGAGAGCCCACCTGTGCCCCCGGATCCTGACGAACTTTTACCGCTGCACCATAGAGAGTATCCTGACCACCTGCTTCACGGTATGGTACAGCAGCTGCACTGCTGCGGACAGGAAGGCACTACAACGGGTGGTGAAAACCGCGCAGCACATCATTGGTGCTCCGCTCCCTGCCATGGATGCCCTCCACCCAAATCGGTGTCTGAGACGGGCCGGGAAGATCATCAAAGACCCCTCACACCCCAACCATGGACTGTTTGCCCTCCTCCCATCAGGGAGGCGATATAGGAGCCTCAGCTCACGTACTAGTAGGATGAGGAACAGCTTCTACAACAATACAATCACATTGCTGAACTCGGAGTCCCGCTGATAGATTTATCCGGTCCCTCCGTCCCCATTGTTTAATTATTCTGTATTTTTTGATTATTCTGTATCTTCTCTCTTTCGATTTTTTTAAATTTCTTTATGCACAACGACTACGGACTGACGCAAAACTGCATTTCGTTGTACTCATACTTGTATTTGTGCGATGACATTAAAGTTGAATTGAATTGAATTGAATTATATGTATGACTGCAAGGCAACGAAATTTCATTCAGACTGAAAGGCCTGAATGACAATAAAGTTTCCAAGATTCCAAGATTGGCAGTACTGGCTCGAAGGGCCGAATGGCCTCCTCCTGCACCTATTGTCTATTGCGCCACCGTGCCACCCAGCTGAGCTGAGGCAGGGGAGCCCACGAAGAACGGCTTACTGATAGAGTTGAAGGTACACGATGCACATTCCTCACCCTGCTCAGGAATAGTACAAGACAGTATCCCAACTTGTTTTAAAAACGATCAGGGAACCCAGTGTCTGAATATTCTAGACATTGCAGAGTTTTCTATCCCCGGGGTAAAATCTGCAGCATTTTTGTTTCAAGAAAAATAAACCTTAACTCACGTTATTTTAATACAAGACGCCAATTTAACCACCTGCCAATCTTCGGATTAATTGAGTCAAAAGCCTGATGATCATTTTATCAAGCATTGTAATACCATTCAGGGTGACATACTGGAGTACACATCAAAATTATTTTTAATCGGTGACTTAAATACACTGGAAATCATACTGACAACAGTGGCAACGTTGAATTTGCTCGGGGTGGTGTAGATTGGGACCTGCCTGCAAAATATATTGTTTAAGAAGGAACTGCAGATGCTGGAAAATCGAAGGCAGCCAAAAATGCTGGTGAAACTCAGCGGGTGCAGCAGCATCTATGGAGCGAAGAAAATAGGCAACGTTTCGGGCCGAAACCCTGAAGGAAATAGGCAACGTTTCGGGCCGAAACCCAGAAGGAAATAGGCAAAGTTTTGGGCCGAAATTCGGAAGGAAATAGGCAACATTTCGGACCGAAACCCGGAAGGAAATAGGCAACGTTTTGGGCCGAAACCCTGAAGGAAATAGGCAATGTTTCGGGCCGAAACTCGGAAGGAAATAGGCAACGTTTCGGCCCGAAACCCTTCCGGGTTTCGGCCCGAAACGTTGCCTATTTCCTTCATAGAAACATAGAAACATAGAAATTACGTGCAGGAGTAGGCCATTCGGCCCTTCGAGCCTGCACTGCCATTCAATATGATCATGGCTGATCATCCAACTCAGTATCCCGTACCTGCCTTCTCTCCATACCCCCTGATCCCCTTAGCCACAAGGGCCACATCGAACTCCCTCTTAAATATAGCACATAGATGCTGTTGCACCCGCTGAGTTTCTCCAGCATTTTTGTCCACACACAATATATTGCTCTGTGCTGTGTCGTTTGCCCTTCACACTGACGTTAACAGTGCAGGTGTCACTCAGTAGCCGGACTCCAAAGTGGAGGCATGCCAAAATAAATGCACTAGTGGAAAATATGGTGGTCGGAGGACAGAAGTGTCAGTGTAGAAACGAGCCAGGCGGGGACTGCCAGACACAATCTTCCACCTTTACATCAGTGGACAGTTAACCTGTAACATTGCCTTCCCGGTAAAGTCCACACGCATCACCAAGTGCAATAAATAGTGATTTTACAGCCCAGCTGTGGTAACAGTAAATGGCAGTGGAGATAGCCTCAAACTAACGCCGGTTGCAACATTCACAAGGTGATCCCATATTTAACATGACAAGCAAAGAAGAGAGTGGTTGCAAAAAGACACAATCCAGGGGAAGATTTTGCACGTCTGGACCCCAGGCTCTGTGAGAAAGACACCAGCACGCATTTTCTCTCGCGTCTTATACCTTCAGTTTATTCATAGAAACATAGAAACATCGAAAATAGGTGCAGGAGTAGGTCATTCGGCCCTTCGAGCCTGCACCGCCATTCAATATGATCATGGCTGATCATCCAACTCAGTATCCCATCCCTGCCTTCGCTCCATACCCCCTGATCCCTTTAGCCACAAGAGCCACATCTAACTCCCTCTTAAATATAGCCAATGAACTGTGGCCTCAACTACCTTCTGTGGCAGAGAATTTCACAGATTCACCACTCTCTGTGTGAAAAATGAATTTCTCATCTCTGTCCTAAAAGACTTCCCTCCTATCCTTAAACTGTGACCCCTTGTTCTGGACTTAAGAGTTTTGTAAGTTTCTAAGCTTTGCCTAGCTGCTCCCAGCAAGAATGTTATCAGGCAACTGAACCGTCCTCTCAACAAGTAGAGAGCCTTCCTGACCTACCAGTCTGAAGAAGGGGCTCAACCCAAATACGTCACCCATTCTGTCTCCAGAGATGTTGCCTGTCCTGCTGAGTTACTCCAGTTTTTCAGATTGTTTTCACACCTTACACTTCCTTATCTCTGTGTCTCCCTCCCTTGACTCTTTGTCTGAAGAAGGGTCTCGACCCGAAAAGTCACCCATTCTGTCTCTCCAGAGATAATAAAAAAAATAATAATAATAATAAATTTTATTTATGGGCGCCTTTCAAGAATCTCAAGGACACCTTACAAAAATTTAGCACCTAGAGGAAAAACATGTAAGGGGAATGAAATAAATAGTAGAGACATGACTAGTACACAAAGTAAAGACAGAATTCAATACAAAACATAGTATGAGGCAATGAAACAGATGAAAAGGGACGGGGACGTGGGGCTCAGGATAGGCAGAGGTGAAGAGATGGGTTTTGAGTCTGGACTGGAAGATGGTGAGGGACACGGAATTGTGGATCAGTTGGGGGAGGGAGTTCCAGAGCCTGGGAGCTGCCCTGGAGAAGGCTCTGTCCCCAAAACTGCGGAGGTTGGACTTGTGGATGGAGAGGAGACCGGCTGATGTGGATCTGAGGGACCGTGAGGGTTGGTAGGGGGAGAGGAAGTCAGTGAGATATGGGGGGGGCCAGATGGTGGAGGGCTTTGTAGGTGAGGATCAGGATTTTGTAGTTGATCCGGTGGTGCCTCATCTGCTGAGTTACTCCAGCATTTTGTGTCTATCTTCGGTGTAAACCAGCATCTGCAGTTCCTTCCTACACATTTAACATGTACAAGATATGCCAAAAACTGTTGACAAAAAAATGTATTACCATGAACCACTGCAGAATACTAGCAAGTTAGTGGTGTAAAAATATCAGTGTTCGCTTTTTATTAATTCTCCCCACATTACTGAAGAACTTTGTAAAGGAAACTGCAGTCTCAAAAATAAAACCTGGCCTGTGAAAATAATCCATGACCTATAATGGAAAATGTATAATGATTCCAACATATACAGATCAGTAACATGCTCCGACATACACAGTAAAACCCAATTTTATTTTAAGCTATAATTTAAAAAACCAAGGGGCTCCAATTTAAAGAAATCAACATTAAAATTAACAGTCTGAGCAATATTCTGAACAAGACATGGTGTGGGAATTGGTGAAGCAACAATCGAGTGTTATGTCGTTACACCGAGTGCTGGAGGAACTCAGCAGGTCAGGCAGCACCTTTAGAGAAATTGAATAGGTCTTTCGGGTCGAGGCCCTTCTTCAGACTGACAGTCAGGGTAAAGGGGAAACTAGGTGTATGAAAAGGTTCAGTCCGGCACCAATGACTTAGGAAAGGTGGAGCCCACAGTGGTCCATTGTTGGCTGTGCAGGAGGTGAAAACTTGGTCAAGGTCAGAGAGGCTGAAGAAGGATCCCGACCCGAAACGCCACCCATCCTTTTTTTCTCCAGGGATGTTACCTGACCAGCTGAGTTACTCCAGCACTGTGTGTCTATCTTTGGTATAAACCAGCGGCTGCAGTTCTTTGTTTCTCTACGACATCGTTTCGCTTGTATTCTGAATAAGATTGAGTGCTCATCCTGCAATTGTAAGAAACCTCCTTAATTCACTAAATGTGTCAACAACAAATGATTCATTATTGTCACAGACCACTCGATCAAAAACAAAGTGCCTGTATTATACTCAAACAGTCGCATAAATCGCCATATACATGTTCAATATTGTGACTGATATCACAAGTTACGGCCAGGATTAACACTCCTCATGTTATGAACAAACTCTGCAGGTATCACTGATGTTCAATGTGAGATTTTCTTCTCCGTAAATTTATGTCAAGGCCATTTCATCGCTAGTGTGAAGCAAATCTTAATAACTGACTTGGGAGGTGAGGCAGCACATATGGAGCGAAGGAAATAGGCAGCGTTTCGGGTCGAGACCCTTCTTCAGACTTGTGTGAGGGTGGGGGCGGGAAGAAGAAAGGAAGAGACTGAGACAGCGGGCTGACGGAGAGCTGAGAAGGGGAGGAGATAGTAGGGACTACCTGAAATTAGAGAAGTCAATGTTCATGCAGCATTTTTGTCTACCTTCGATTTTCCAGCATCTGCAGTTCCTTCTTAAAAACGTAATCATTGACTTGGGTTCTTGAGACTTGGGTTCGATCCTGACTACAGGTGCTGCCTGTATTGGAGGTGATCATGGGAGGTGGTCTTGGAGCGGAGGATGCTCCTCAAACTGCGGACTCACACGCTACCCACACGCTAGCAGGTCGTGTAAATAGCATGTTGAAGACAGCCAAGTGGGACAGGCCATTCACTATACTCCAAATGTGGTCGGACCAGCACCTTATAAAACCTCAGAATTACATCCCTCCAGGGTGCTCCGGTTTCCTCCCGCATTCCAAAAGACGTGCAGGTTTGTAGGTTAATTGGCTTCTGCAAATTGCCCCTGGTGTGCAGGATAGAACTCATGATTGTTGGTCGGCACGGACTCGGTTTGTCAAAGGACCTGTCTGTCTGAAACGAAACCAAACTAATGCATGTTGAACACAATGTAAAGGCATTAGACATCCCAGCTGGGTATAAGAGGAGATTACTGAACTGGAGGCCCTTGGGTAATAAGGGGATCAGGGGGTATGGAGAGAAGGAAAAGTGGAGGGATCCTGATTTGGATGATTTTTGATATCATTCCTTTAATGGCGGTGCCCTTGGCTTTTAAAGCAACCTGGCTTTTTCACCAGCAAACTTAAACATGTTTCTATGTTTATACGAAAATGTGGTCTGACCAGCCTTCGTTGCTGCAACCTCAGAATTACTCCCTCACTTTTGTCTACCGGTTTTTCCTCCCCGCATCCAAAAGACCTGCAGGTTTGTAGGTTAATTGGCTTCTGCAAATTGCCCCTGGTGTGCAGGATAGAACTCATGATTGTTGGTCGGCACGGACTCGGTTTGTCAAAGGACCTGTCTGTCTAAAACGAAACCAAACTAATGCATGTTGAACACAATGTAAAGGCATTAGACATCCTAGCTGGGTATAAGAGGAGATTCACTGAACTGGAGGCGAAAGTGGGTAATAAAGGCAGGTAGGACGTGGAAAAGTGGAGCTCCTTTTTCCATTTTTGCATATCTTTCGTTTAATTTGCTGCCCCTTGACTTTTTAACCAGCAACCTGACTTTTTAACCAGCAAACTTAAACAGCAGTCGGCCCGAAACGTTGCCCATTTCCTTCGTTGCTGCACCCGCTGAGTTTCTCCAGCACTTTTGTCTACCTTCGATTTTCCAGCATCTGCAGTTCCTTCTTAAACATAAAATGTATTTATGTTTTATTGAACCAGGCTGAATGTGTTATAAATGTGAATATTTTGGATTCAACGCACAGTTTCCATGGTACGCTATGGATAAGTCAGATGTGTTTTACTCCTTGGCAGTGTTCCACAGTGGTGGGGTGGGGTGGGGAGGGGAGGGAGAGCAGGTACCAAAGACTGATGACTACATTCATGCCACTGCCTGGTTACATGCAGGCCATCACTCTTGCGGCCAATTTCCATCCTGTTTTTACTTTAACGTAATCCATCTCTGACTTTCCCATTTCTTGACTTCTCCACCTCCAGCCTGACAACAGTGGGTACGGCACGGTGGGGCAGCGGGTAGAGCTGCTGCCTCACAGCGCCAGAGACCCGGGTTCGATCCTGACTGCGGGTGCTGTCTGTACGGAGTTTGTACGTTCTCCAGGATTTTCCATCTCCACGGAAGATCGGTGGAGGACCTGTCAATGGAATAGGTATAGATAGGCAATGGTCAGCATGGAGTTGGTGGGCCCCTGGCCTTCTCTGTGCTGAATTACTCCACCACTCAGGCTTTGTAGGTTAAATGAAGGGTCTCGACAGAAAAAATTGTAAATTGTCCCTGCTGTGTGTGTGGATTTGTTAGAGTCCACCTTCAGGATCGCTGGTCGGCGCGGACTTGAGTAAAATTGTAAATTGTCCCTTGTCCACTGTGCTGGATAGCGTTAGAGTACTATAGTGATCGCTGGTCAGTGCGGACTTGATGGGCCGAAGGGTCTGTTTCCACGCTGTATCTAAAGTCTAAAGTAAAGTCTAATGTAAAATTCATCGTCTCATCATGAATTGAGGCAACGAAGACTTCTCGATTGGTCAACATTATCATTATTGTGAATAATCGCTAGAATTTAGAAGATTGAGGGGGGGATCTTATGGAAACGTACAAAATTCTTAAGGGGTTGGACAGGCTAGATGCAGGAAGATTGTTCCCGATGTTGGGGAAGTCCAGAACAAGGGGGCACAGTTTAAGGATAAGGGGGAAGACTTTTAGGGCCGAGATGAGAAAAACATTTTTTGCACACAGAGAATGGTGAATCTGTGGAATTCTCTGCCACAGAAGGTAGTTGAGGCCACAGTGCATTGGCTCTTTTTAAGAGGGAGTTAGATGTGGCCCTTGTGGCTAAAGGGATCAGGGGGTACGGAGAGAAGGCAGGTACGGGATACTGAGTTGGATGATCAGCCATGATCATATTGAATGGTGGTGCAGGCTCGAAGGGACGAATGGCCTCTACTCCTGCACCTATTGTCTATGTTTCTAATCCTTGGAGCAAACTGGAAACCAATCATTCTGTCTGGCATCCAGCAACCTCGCAGCAAGTAACACCAAATATTTTGAAAGCTCAACGTTCGTACACAAGGTTCCAAATAGCTTTATAGTACATTACAAATCGGGAAATAAATCTGAGCTTGCGGGCATGGCTGCTCGTGGTGACATGATTTATGTGGCATGAATATGCCACTTCTGTGCATTTCAATCTTCTGTGATTCTATTTCCACCAGTGTAATAAAGTCCCAATCATTCTTCCTGGGTTCCCTGATAGATAGTCCCGATTCCATATGAGCTCCCGATTAATTAGAACAAGATGATGTGGAGCTGAATGCATTACACCTGCCTTAATATATTTTCTAAATCTTTTCATTTGACTCAATTAATCATTAAATCACAGCAGTGAACACCATTTCTATGGGAAGAGGTGAGTAGATCTTCAAAAATTAGAGTTTTTCCCACAGGGGATGCTGACAAATGGGAAGAAGGGTTTCGACCCGAAACATCATCTAACCATATGCAAGAAAGAAGGTCAGGTATTGGTTTACACAGTTTAAGAATAAGGGGCAAGCCGTTTAGAACGGAGATGAGGAAACACTTTTTCTCACAGAGAGTTGTGAGTCTGTGGAATTCTCCTTCTCAGGGGATGGAGAGAAGGTGGAGGCCGGTTCTCTGGATACTTTCAAGAGAGAGCTAGATAGGGCTCTTAAAGATGGTGGAGTCAGGGGATATGGGGAGAAGGCAGGAACGGGGTACTGATTGTGGATGAACAGCCATGATTACATTTAATGGCGGTGCTGGCTCGAAGGGCCGTATGGCCTACTCCTGCACCTATTGTCTATTGTCTATTGAAACGAGATGCTGGAGTAACTCAGCGGATCACGCAGCATCTCTGGAGAACGTGGAACGCTAGAGAAGTCAGAATATTTCTACTGTGTACATGGACATTTCCATCTCCACTTCTCGCAGTCGTTCAATGTGCCGATTCCT
This sequence comes from Leucoraja erinaceus, assembly GCF_028641065.1. Taxonomy (NCBI): domain Eukaryota; kingdom Metazoa; phylum Chordata; class Chondrichthyes; order Rajiformes; family Rajidae; genus Leucoraja; species Leucoraja erinaceus. The sequence continues at coordinate 4,930,825 of NC_073394.1, forward strand.
TCTCAAGTCAAAACCCATGCTCTCACACACCTTAGTTTCAACTTGCTTCCGTTGATAAACTTCCACCTCTGAATCAGAGGATCTTAGATCCAAATCCAAAATCTTTCTTCTGAGTGGAAAAGGCAGTTAAGATGTAGAATCAACCACTTATAAAGGGAATAAAAACTCAACTAAAATGACAGATGTGCAAGTCTGAAGGTTATTTGTCCCTCGTGTGTTGAATGGAAATAATGTTCATGTGATCGATGGTCGGCATGGACTCGGTGGGCCGAAGGGCCTGTTCCCACACTATCTCTAAACTAAACTAAAATTCTACAAAAACGTGCAGGTTTAATTAAGTAAGTAAGTTTATTGGCCAAGTATTCACATACAAGGAATTTGCCTTGGTGCTCCACCCACAAGTAACAACATGACCTACAGTGAGAGTTACGAATGACTCAGAAAACACTAAACATTAATAATAATAAAACATTAATGATAAAACTCCATTGATCAAGCATGTGAACCGACAAAATACCAGATCAAAGGGAAGTGATTCAAAGAGTTTGTGGCCAGGGTGAGAGGGGTCAGAGATGATCTTGCCCGCTCGCTTCCTGGCCCTTGCAGTGTACAGTTCATCATTGGGGGGAAGATAGGTTAATTTTCATCTGCAAATTGTCTCTAGTGTATAGAATAGTACTAGTGTACAGGTGATCATTGGTCAGCACAGGCTTGGTGTGCCAAAGGGTCTGTTTCCACATTGCATCTCCAAACTAAACTAAACTCAACTAAACTCATTGCTACAGCCCACATTACACAGCGGCTATATACGTTTTGCTGTCCAATTTGCATTCCAGAGCACAAATCTCCTGCGGACTGATATAAACTCGGATCGACAGCCAGAGCAACTCCTCTCCGAGTCAACCCCAGGCGTCTTCAAAATCAATTTAATTGAATCCGTCCTGTTTGCCATCCCAAGCCACTTCACCTCAGTCGTGCTGAAGCACCCATCCGCGAGGCAGAGAGGCATCACCCCTGGATTGTGAGCCCTGCGGGTCAACTTTGCCGGAGGTAGTCGGGGGGGGGGGAAGGCAAATGGCAAAGGTAGGCAAATGAATACGGCATGCTGAGTTGTCATTAAAACAATACAGACATCTGCCACTCGAGCAGATCAGGCAGGTCTCCCCAGTGTGGAGCATGCTGCTTTGAGACACCAGTTATCAGCGTGGACCTCCAAGTCAGTCTCTGAAGTTGCAACTGAATGTCCTTCGCAAGGGCATCAATCATATTCAACAGTAAACATGGATCCCGGGAAGGCACTAAATAGCCAACTCCCAAAAGATCGACAAAGAGTTAAAATGAAATATACTCCCAGGTATATTACTGCCATGCACAACTGCAGATACACCACACAATTTAGTGATTTACCAGACATTTAAGAGTGACATTTGACCAGTAAAATCATCAATCATCGATTCATCGATACAGGACACTCTTTTCCATGCTCCTGTGGTTTTTGTCTAAGTCATGAACTCCTGCAGTGATTTTGCAGCATCTCATAAACTTGAAGTACCGACGTATAAAACAAAGTTATATATTTCACAGGTTTACAAGGCTCTCCGCACAACCCGATAATAAATGAGATGACCTACAGTAGCTCAAGCCATCGTTTTATCTGACCAAGCCAGCACATGAATTGGCTTATTTTCAGATTGTAGGCATGAAACATCAATAGCTGGAGGCCGTGCAGCAGCCTGGGGCTCGCCTGGATCGAGTGCTGCTCCAGAAGACCAGATACATGGGCAAAACTGGTCCAATGTCCACCATTTCGAACTTTCGAAAATGCTGCCAAAACCGGCAACTCTTGCGTGCGGTCTCAGCGGACTATTTCTATGCTCTCTGTGTTAACTGGGGATTGCCCTTAGGTTTAGTTCAGATTAGTTTAGAGATACAGTGCAGAAACAGGCCCTTCGGCCCACCAACGATCACCCGTTCCCACAAGTTCTATCCCACACACACCAAGGGCTATTTACAATTTTACCAAAGGCAATTCACCTACAAACCTGCACGTCTGGAGTGTTGGGAGGAAACCGTAGCACCCGGAGAAAACCCACGCAGGTCACGGGGAGAACGTACAAACTCCGTACAGACAGCAGCCGTGGTCAGGATCGAACCCGGGACTGACGCGCAGTGGTGGAGTTGCTGCCTTACAATGCCAGGGCCCCGGGTTCCATCCTGACTACGGATGCTGGTTTACAAAACAATAAAGACATTAAAGGGCCTGCCCCACTTGGCCGTCATTTGCACCTCGTATGTAAAATAGGTCGACGTCGCGCACAAATCACGCGTCAGCACAGCCGTCTGGTGCGCGTGACGTCATTAGAATACCCCGTGGTGCGCGGCGAAGCATAGTTACAGACGGTGACGCACGGTGTCGTAACCACGCATCACCACGCGATTCACGTGAGACGTCGGGACGCCAGCGTGCGACACCAATGCGTCAGCGTGCGCAGCCAATACATCACGCAGGTGGCGCGTGAGGATTTCGTTACACTACGAAATCCTGGAGCGCCACGCGATACTGCACGCCACCGCATGCGATTCCACGCCTCACCGTGCACAACGCGTGCCTCACCCATGACGCGTCAACCTCTTTTACATATGACGCGAGAATGAGACGCAAATGACGGCCGCAAGTGGGACAGGCCCTTAAGTCAGCAAGTCAGGCAGCATCTCCTTAAAGCAAGGATAGGTGATGTTTCGGGCCGAGTCGCAGAAGAAGGGTCCCGACCCGGAACACCACCTATTCATGTCCTCCAGAAATGCTGCGTGACCCACTGAGTTACTCCAGCACTTTGTGTCTTTGTCGCTATTTTTAGTATTTTGTTTGGTGTCCAGTTCCCTTCCTCTAGCAAATCACACAAGAAAACTATTGCCACCAAAGTCCAAAAAGCACCAAATAAAAAATCCTTCGATCCAACTGAATTTTTGTTGCTGCCTCTTGGCTGATAAAGTACGTCAAATTCAAGAACCCGTTTCAACAAATGTTCAATTTATTCAATTTCAAATGTCTCAATTTGTTACATTTTTATTTTAATTGAGATGATTTTTGGGGGGGAGGGTGGGGGGGGTTGTGGGCCCAGAGCAGAATCACCAAATTTATTAAATTAGTCGCTGTACTTTGTTAAATTATATCAGAGAACTGTCAAGGAAGGGCAGCAGAAAAATGTGTCCAGTGGATTCTCTAGAATTGTTTTGACATTATTCTTGGTGCAAAGCAGAGGGAATACGCACTGTACGTGACCCAGCACAGCTTAATACTAAGAAGCTGATCCATTTTCAGTGTATCCCCCACTTGATATATGCAACAATTTTACATCGCAATATAAAAACGTCAAAGATAAACCTCTAACGGAAAAAAAACAGCTGGATTTTATAGAATACTAGACCAAAGGCAATTAACCTGTATGTCCAAAGACGTGGGGGGAATCGGCAACGTGAACGTCCAGGAGATACAAAAGACTCCAGAAAGTTGTGACCACTGCCCAGTCCATAACCGGCTCCGACCTCCGCACCGTCGAAAGGATCTAATGTAGTCGCTGCCTCAAAAAGGCAGCAAACATCATCAAAGACCCACACCATCCTGGCCACACGCTCATCTCACCACTGCCATCAGGAAGAAGGTACAGGAGCCTGAAGACTGTAACGTCCAAGTTTAGGAACAGCTTCTTCCCCACAGCCATCAGGCTATTAAATACAACAACGTATAAGCTCTGAGCTCTGTACTGCAAAAGACTATATTATTATTGCACAATATCTGTTATTTATTGAACTTTTTCTTTTTTTTTTTCTCTTCCCCCATGTTCTGTACAATGTTTCCATATTCACATGTTCTGTTGTGCTGCAGCAAGTCATTGTCCCATCCGGAACGAACGAACGAACGAACGAACGAACATCCATCCATCCATCCATCCATCCATCTCTATCTATCTATATCTATATCTATCTATTCTATATCTTCTATATATATATATCTATTATCTATCTATATCTATATATATATAAAACTCAAATCAGTCCGCCTGCCGCCGTCCGGCGTCCGCCGCGCGTTTCTTCCTTTGATTCATTGCCAAGCCCAATCCAGACGCTCAATCTCCGAGATATTTTCCATTTCGGTAGAGATTTCGCTTTTCTTTCTAAGTATCCGCTCCTCATTTCATTTTGTCGTGTTGAAGTACATGTTTTTAATCAAATCCTTCTCCCCACACCCCCAAGTATTTCTAAAATAAACAGGCTTCTCCATTTCCATCATCTTCCAACACACTTGCAAACAAAGTTGGAAGAGAGGAACACTGAACTTTTCACTGCTGCAGCAGGCAGGGGGAGGGCTGCAATCTTACATTTGGGAACGGGCTCAGTTCCAATGGAGGAGACGGGTGCATGGTGGAATTTTGGGTTGGGGAATCACACCATTGGGGGAGCAGACCCAACGGGTCTGCACTTGGTCTAGTATATATATAAAACTCAAATCAGTCCGCCTGCCGTCCGGCTGCCGTCCGGCTGCATTTCTTCCTTTGATTCATTGCCACGCCCAATCCAGATGCTCAATCTCCGAGATATTTTCCATTTCGATAGAGATTTCGCTTTTCTTTCTAAGTATCCGCTCCTCATTTCATTTCGTCGTGTTGAAGTACATGTTTTTATTCAAATCCTTCTACTCCCCCCCCCCCCACCCCACCCACCCCCAAGTATTTCAAAAATAAACAGGCTTCTCCATTTACATGTCAGCTTCCAACACACTTCAAAACAAAGTTGCAAGAGAGGAACACTGAACTTTTCACTGCTGCAGCAGGCAGGGGAGGGCTGCAATCTTACATTTGGGAAAGGGCTCAGTTCCAATGGAGGAGACGGGTGCATGGTGGAATATTGGATTGGGGGATCACACCATTGGTGAGCAGACCCAACGGGTCTGCACTTGGTCTAGTATGACAATAAAATACTCGTGAACGTACAGACAAGCACCCGTTGTCAGGATCGAACCCGGGTCTGTGGCACTGTACCACAGTATCTCTACCACTACGCCACCATGCTGCCTTGTATAAAACCAAACATTTTGCTCAGAATGAGCGAGACACCAGCACAAACAAAACTGGTCTTCACCTGCATCACTCCCCTGCATTTTTCTGTCAACCAATGAGTGACCAATGGTATAATCAAACAAGGTTGCTTATTTGCATTCCTCTCTTCAAATGGAAAACAAGTGAAAAATTACTATAATTACCATAATCTAATCACATGCTGGGTACAATTTATTAATCTAAAGTTTCTTTCAAGTGTATGATAGGCAGGGTTTGCTCTTTGACGATGTCCTCAAAATAGACTAGAGCTTCTGGAGTTTATTTAATGCATGCAACATATTTCACTTCCTGCAAGCTTTTGTCAGCCAACATCTGCCATTTACCTCATCTCCTAATTTGGATCGCGATTTCTGGATTAATTATGAATTTTATTGTAATCCTGAAATTCAAACAGTTTAATTCCTTTTATTTACCTTCTTTGTAATCATGCAGTTACCTGCAATTGATTAGAACTGTAAACCTACAGGTGAATATCTATTCAGTGCACATTAGGCCTTCATTTTTTTAACCGCATTGCAGCTCTCACTTGAGTCAGAAGTTGCACTGGTAATTTCCTTGCATGCCACAGTGGCGCAGCGGTAGAGTTGCTGCCTTACAGCGCCAGAGACCTGGGTTCGATCCTGACCTCGGGTGCTGTCTCTATGGAGTTTTGTACGTTCTCCCCGCGACCTGCGTGGGTTTTCTTCGGGCGTTTAGTTTAGTTTAGAGATACAGCACGGAAACAGCCCACCGGGTCCGCGCCGACCAGCGATCCCCGCACTTTAACACCATCCTACACCCACTAGTGACAATTTTTACATTTACCAAGCCAATTGACTTACAAACCTGTACGTCTTTGGAGTGTGGGAGGAAACCGAAGATCTCGGAGAAAACCCACGCAGGCCACGGGGAGAACGTACAAACTCCGTACAGACAGCGCCCGTAGTTGGGATTGAACCCGGGTCTACGGCGCTGCATTCGCTGTAAGGCAGCAACTCTACCACTGCGCCACCGTGCTCTGGTTTCCACATTCCAAAGACGTACAAGTTTGTTAGTCAATTGGCTTCGGTATAAATAGCAAAATTGACCCTAGAGTGTAGATAGTATCGGTGCACAGAGTGATCGCTGGGCAGCATGGACTCGATGGGCTGAAGGGTCTGCTTCCACACTGTGTCTCTAAAGTCATCATGATTGCCGGACTTGAGATGTGGCTCTGTTGGTCAAGTTTGGCTTCGCTATTGACAGAGTGCCTCGTGTAGGAGTGACGTAAACCTCCGCTTTACAAATATCCATTGACTTGCCCTCCACAACCGTCTGTGGCAGTGAACAACAAGGCACTGGGAACTCTGCTGGAATACGACACGATTGTGATTTAGATAGTCATTGGAAGTTCTTTGAAGTATGCATTTTGACAGTGAATGAGTATCACTGACACACTCTCCTCACGTGAATGAACATCAGGTTAATGGATTACAGCACACAGACCAGAAATGGCACTGAACTGCAAAAATAAATGCTTGGCTTTGATACGGAAAAGCAACACGAAATGAACCAATTTCATGACATTACCATTTCAGTTTTTCCAAAATTACAAATAATATTAGAATTCTGTGTGTGTGCGTGTATATATATATGTGCAGGGCTGCCAACATTGGATGAGAGTTAAGAGTGAGAGATTGCGAGGGAGTGTAGCGACAGAGGGGGGGGGGGGGGGGGGGGGGAAAGGGGGGTCCCCCCTCCCATGGAAGGGAGTTTTTGCATTTTTCAGCATGAAATTGTGCACCATTGTAGCACGTCTTTTAACTTACACTTGAATGCAACATTTATGCTTCAAATTGGATTAGCTATGAATAAGATTAGGCTAAATTACATTCCGAATTACATTCCACAGTAGAGCCAGGCTCTGATCAACAGGTGCAGCACATGAATGACCTTAGTATATTCATATATGGAAATCAGATTATAATTCAAAAACATAGAAACAAGACAAGAGGAGTCAGACTTCCATCACTGTTCTGCACAATTAAATCAATCAACCTTTGACTATAGAGACAAGATGAAAATAATGCCACATATTCAACCGTATACAGTTCAATGAAATTAAGATATATATGTAAAACATATATATATATAGAACCAGGCCCTTCGGCCCACCAGGTCCACACCGACCAGCAATCTACCATACACCAGTTCTATCCTACATGCCAGGGACAATTTACAGAAGCCAATTAACCTACAAACTTGCACTTCTTTTGGATGTGGGAGAAACCAGAATATCCAGAGAAAACCCATGTGGTCAGAGGGAGAATGTATTAATACTGTACAGACAGCACCCGTAGTCAGGAATTAATCTGGGTCTGTGGTGCTGCAAGGCAGCAACTGTACTGCTGCACCACCGTGCCACCCCTTTCAATTCTTTTTTCTGTAATATATTTTTTATGGTGTCACGTCAATAAAGATGAACACATGATTCTGATTTCTGCCCTTAGTTGGATAACACACATCATCAGTCATTGTGTTTTATGGCTGGTTGTCAACCTCTTCAGTCTGAAGGCCTCGACCTGAAACTTCACTTATTCTATCTCTCCAGAGATGCTGCCTGTCCCGCTGAGTTATTCCAGCTTTTTGTGTCTATCTTCAGTTCAAACCACCATCTGCAGTTCCTTCCTACACACTTTGTTAAACAAAACAGGCCCTATTCTCATAATATTATTCACCTCAACTAAGTCTTTTCTTCACCTCCGTTGCTGCAGAGAATATAATCCCAGTTATCAAATCCTTCTTCAAAGTGAAAAAAAAATTCCAGCCCTGCCAACGTGTTCATAAATCGCCCCTGGATCCTCTGCAGAGCAATTGCACCCTTTCT